>NC_132997.1:29087343-29391629 GCF_048564905.1 Vicugna pacos | reverse complement strand
AACCTTCACCCACCAGAGCCACAGGGCTCAGCCCACCAGGGGAGTGTCTGCAAAGCCAGGCCATCTCTCAGGCTCTCGCCGCCCTCCTCCAACCTGTGCCTGTTCCTGCTTAGCCGGACTCTCAAGGCTGTTGTGACATTCTTCTCTCCCGATGGCCTTGCCCTTAAACACCATGCAAGCCAGCATCTCACCTATAAGTGGTGGCAGCGTCTTGCTCTCCACGAGGCTCGGCATTTTAGTGCGTTGAGCACCAGCTGAGCCAAACTGAGACCTCACGTTCAGCCTCCGGTCAAAACCACCAGTCCGTCCTTGAGTGTGAGGTCATTATGTCCTTCTGGATTTGCTCTCGTCTCAAGTCTGTCTTGAAGCGTAAATGTGGAAGGGGGTGGGGCTGGAATGCCACTCACCTCTCACGTGGGTCCTCAGCCTCTGGGTTCAGAGGTCCCCAAAGTGATTCTTCTCTCATTTCATTAATTGCGTATCGCCTTGCATTGCGTTACCTGGCGTGAGCGTGGCCCATGGCAGGTGCTGAGGCTCCCGCCGTGGTTGAGATCACCGCCACGGCAGGCCTGCTGCACTGAGGCAACCAGTAGTTCCCCACGTGCATGCTAAGGAAGTCAGATGTCCAAGAGGTGACAGAGAGCCACTGGAGGTGCGTGAGCAGAGTTGGGTGTGGAGAGTGAGTAGAGAGGCCAGGACGGGGTCGGGGGGTGCGTCGTGACGGTCCTGGCTGGAGGCGCCAGGGAGGCTGCCTTTGAGACAGTGGATACGCAGGGGAAGGTGACAATTCTGTGAAAGAATCAAGCAAATCTAGTCTCCTGTTGAGTCGAGGAAGAGAAAATGAGGGGAGCACCGGGAACCACACTGAGACTTTGAACTGGAGACGCTGGAACCCGGAGGACAGCAGGCTGAGAATGGAGTGGGGGTCGGAACCAGACTGCACCACGCCAACAGGAGAAAGGACGCAAACCACACGGTCATCCCGGCAGACGCAGAAAAGCATTTGATAAAATTCGACACCCATTTAAGATAGAAGCTCTTACCAGAGTTCATATACAGGGAGCATATCTCAGCGCAATGAAAGCTGTTTATGACAAACCCACAGCCAGCATCAAGCTCAATGGTGACAAGCTGAAAGTCTCCCCACCAAAGTCTGGAACAAGACACTTCTATTCAACATACTTTTGGAAGTCCTAGCCACAGCAGTCAGGCAAGAAAGAGAAATAAAAGGGATCCAAATTGGAAGAGAAGAGGTAAAAGTGTCACTATATGCGGATGACATGATACTATATATAGAAAACCCTAAACGCTCCACGCAAAAACTACTGGAGCTGATAAGGGAATTTGGCAAGGTAGCAGGACACAAGATTAACACACAGAAATCAGTGACATGCCTTTACGCTAACAATGAATTATCAGAAAAAGAAAGTAAAGAAACAATCCCTTTAGAATCACATCCAAAAAAAACAAAAAACAAAAAACTTAGGAATAAATCTGACCAAGGAGGCGAAAGACTTACACGTGGAAACAGTATAAAGTCTCCGGGAACATGGTGACTGATGGCGAGGAGGCGGTGGGGGCCGACGAGTCCTTCGTGGGGGCTGTTGATGGCGGGGGATGCTGGTGGTGCAAGGGGACTTTCCTAGAGGGGGAGGAAGAGCATATGTGGGAGCAGAGGGGGACACACCCCGTCCCTGGGTGGGTGCTGGGGGTGGATCTGCCCCCACACTGAACGCACGCGTCACAGCTCCCTGTCACACCAGCCTCGTGAGGTAGGAGTAACTCTGCCCATTTTCCAGAGAAGAAACTGAGACCAGCTGATGGACTGGCCAGGGATGGGGACTTGCTGAGCCATTGAAGCAGAAGGATGGAGTGGTTGGGGAGGGAATGAATTGAGGGGAGCTGAGAGAATGGGGTTGGTGGAGGCATTTGAGGGGCTGAGGAATGTCTAAATGTCAGACTTGGGATCTGGGGCGGTTCTGGCTGGAGGCAAAGACCAGACACAGGACTGGGGGCTCGATGGTTCATTCACGGGGAGTGTCGGCGACACGGGACGAGTCAGCTGCCAAAGCCCCCCCGGAGCGGTGGCCGAGGCGCGGTGGCGCAGACGCCTGCTCCCCCTCTCGCTGGCTTTCCTCTTCTCCCTGAGGCTCTCTGAACAGCGTGCTCGGAGGTGTGTGTTTTCCGCAGAGCGTGATATGTCCCCATCGCACTGCGATGGGAGTCAGCCTGGCTTTCCGCCCGTCGGTCTTCGTGAAGCACATATAAACCACAAACAGATACAGCCCACATCTCGCCTCAGAGGCTGAGCCTTTGTTTGCTCCCAGTCACCAGGCTGAACTCTAAGTTGACGTCTAGTGAGGGATGGGACAGCCTTGCATAGTTGGAATCTGAAGATAAGCCAAAATCCCTTCCTCCTTTCCCACCAAGCCTTTACGCCCGTGTTGCCAACAAAGAGCAAACTGACAAATCTGAGTCTGACTAGTTCTTTTTGCAGAGTGTCTGACCCGGCGCAATTGGTTGTGGCTGAGCGTTCCAGTTGGTCAAACACACCAGAGCCCCCTTGTCGGGTCCTTCAAGATGTGAACATTTTGTGCTCGGGTGGCCATCATAACAGATCACAGTAAACCGAAGTTCTTGCGTCTCCTGCTCACGTATCTCTCTGTTGTCACTGGAAAACATACCCTCAGTCTACAACAAACTTCTGAACGAATAAACACATTGACAAATGAGTGAATTTCTAAGTCATCAATACATGAAATTCCTGGACCACTCATCCAATGTGAGACACAACTATTTCACAGATTTCTGTGAAAATGTATGAACTTACTGCTCTCAAGTTTTCTTCTATTTACTATCTGATAATTAGAGACCCAAATATATTCCAATAGATGAGGATTTTTTGTGTGTGGGAAAAAAAATCTTTATTGATCAATAGGTTACAGTGAGATAAATAGAGTGATGGTTTTTAGGGGAATTTAAAAAAAAACAAAAAACCCAAAACCAAGATGAAATTTACCAGGGATTATATATAAAGTTATATGCCTAGGGTTTTATTTTTAACATCCTCCTGAGGACAGACATGTAAAATAGGAATGATCAAACGTAGAATCACAGAGTGAAAACAGACTGCTGTACAGTCAACGTGATTTATTCATCAGGAAAATTAAGCCCAGTGAGGTTCAAAGACTTGCCTAAAGTCTTGGCAAAGACTGTTCCGAACCAAAATCCATTTGAAAAATCTTAAATTGAATAGAATTTAACATTAAAAACAGAGAAACCTTGGGGGGAGGGTATAGCTCAGTAGTCAAACGCATGCTTAGCATGCACAAGATCCTAGGTCCAGTACTCTGTACCTCCATTAAATAAATAAATACATAAATAAACCAAATTACCCTCCCCCCAATTTTTTTTAAAAACCAGGACAGAAGCCTTTAGAAATATGTTTCTTAAAAAACAAAACTAAACCAAACAACAAACAGAGAAACCTCATGGAAACTAGTCAAAAAAGGTTTAGCAGGAATGTGTAGAAACTGGCAAGTCATTGGCTCATTTCTCTGACTCTGTTTCCCTGGGGCCCTTATGGAGTCTCCCCTCTGCTTCCAGAAGCTTCCTTCATGTCCTCTGCAGCCTGGCTTCCCTGCTTGCTCATAGCCGTCCCAAATGCCAAGTCATTTCCATGTCTCCATGACCTTCCAAGGGCTCCTCACACTAGACTAACCTGGGCCGGGTCTCCTTAACCCAACTTGGACTGGAGGCCCACTTGTGGCCCCTGACTATGGTAGGGTGTGGGGATACCCCTTGTGGAGCTGACAGAGGCTGATCTCTAAGAGGGCGGTCAGGTTGGGAGGGCAAGACCAGCCTCTCTAGAGTTCCCTGGATGGCACAGACAGGTCAGAGCCTGGCTGTCTGACTCCAGGCCAGGATTCTGTCCATGACTGGAAGGGTTGGGTGGACTCAACACACACCTGCAGTTAAAAGGCGGAGCACTCCGAGGGTGACCCCCATCATAAGCAAGACAGGAGGTGATGGCCTTGCTCCAGTCTTCCCCAGTCAGGTCCCATCTAAAGATGCATGGCAGATACATTTTAAGAAGAATCCAGAGACAATTTAGAGCACAGTCAGGAAAAAAATGACATTGACGGAGAAGAGATTCATGTTACAGAAGACGTGATTGGAGGACTTGGCATATTTGGCCCAGAGAAAGAGATTGAAAAGAGACGTGATGCTTTGGTTCAAATATTTCAAGGGCCACCTTCATTCTTTAAAGAATTGTATGTTTGCATATATCTGCAGAGGTTCACAACTACTGCCAATGGCGAAAAACCGAAAGGAGGTAGACTTTGGCTTAACATTAGGGTCAACAGAGTTATCTAGCAATTGACTGCCCGTCACGTTCTAGAGGAGGTGGGACGATCACTTGTAAGGCAAGCTGTAGAGCCAACAGATGAATTAAGAGATTTCTGAAGTCGACTCCATTTCTGGAATTCTCTGAGCCTGTGGCAGGCACATCTGCTCGGCTGCTTGTCACGGAAATGCAGATTCAAGCAACCATGAGCTACCACCCCACACCTATCAGAGTGGCCAGAACCAGAACGCTGACGGCACCAGATGCTGCAAGTATGTTGTGTACCAGGAACTCGCCGTGTCGCCGTTGAGAATGCAAAATGGTCCAGTCACTTTGGAAGGCAGCTCGGTGGCTTCTTACAAAATGACAAGTACTCTTACTATACAGTCCAGCAATTGCGTTCCTTGGTATTTACCCACAGGAGTTGAGGACTTATGTCCGCACAAAAACCTGCACGCAGATATTTATAGCAGCTTTATGCATAATTGCCAGAACTTGGAAGCAACCAAGATGCCCTTCAGTAGGTGGATAAATAAATAAAATGTAGTATATCCAGACAATGGAATATTATTCAGTGCTAAAAATAAAAAAAAAAGAGCTCTCAAGCCATGAAATGACATGGAAGAACCTTAAACGCATATTATTAGGTGGAAGACTCAGTCTGAAAAGTTGCATGCGTCCAACTATACGACATTCTGGAAAAGGCAAGACAAAGGAGGCGAGCTGGGGGAGATGGCTAGGCAGGGCACAGAGGTTTTTAGGCAATAAAAATACCCTGTATGAAATTAGAGTGATGGACATATGTCATTATCCTTTGGTCCCAACCCACTGAACGTACTACACCACGAGTGAGCCCTGAAGTGCACTGTGGACCGTGGGTGATAAAAACAAGTCCTTCAGAGGCTTCTGATTGCTGACCAGTTGATAAACTGGCTGAATCTCCTGTCTGTCACCAGACTAATCCACTGTCATCTGCAGGGCCTGAGTATCCAGGGGCTGTATGAGAGGAAGTTAATTGGGTTTGGGAAAAGTGAACCAAATTATCCCATGCAGAGATGACCAAGGGTCCTGACTAACCCAACACAATGTGCACTCAGTCAGCCTACACTAATTTGTGTTCACTAATACTTTTACAGTTGTTTTTGTTTTTAAATGGAGGCCCTGGGGATTGAACCCAGGACTTCGTGCTTGCTAAACAC
The DNA here is from genome assembly GCF_048564905.1 of Vicugna pacos. Lineage (NCBI taxonomy): Eukaryota > Metazoa > Chordata > Mammalia > Artiodactyla > Camelidae > Vicugna > Vicugna pacos. The sequence goes on along the minus strand of NC_132997.1, from coordinate 29,386,082 downwards.
ACACTGTACCACTGAGCTACACTCCCCACACTTTTACAGCTTTAACTCCTTTTTTCTTTCAATGCTGTGCCTTTCTTGGCATAACTGCACACTTACATTGCTCCCCACTGAATCAACAATCCCCCAAGTATTACATCAGTAGGCCTGGTAGACCAGGTGCCTGTATTCAATTCCAAACAGTTTAGACTGGGAGACTGAATATCCAGCTTTGACTACTCATTCTAATTAACTCACTCATTAGTACATGTAACAAATAATTGTTGAGTGCTTAATTATGACCATAGCTGTCTACCAGAAACAAAGAGGTATAACCTATGGTTTATAGCCTCAGGCAGCTTGCAGTCTGTCTGGGAAGCCAAGAGGTATACCCTTAAGCAAATAAATACAATTTAAGGTAATTCCCATTATTTCAGTGCTGTGTGGGTTTTAAGCAGTGTTGTGCTCAAGGGAGCCATGTCCAACTCATCCAGCGTTGTGCTGAACAAAATCCAGGGTCTCTACTCAACACTAAGAATCACTCTCTCTCTGCAGCACTTAACTACAGAAACTTTGATGTCTTCTGCAACTCACTAAGCTGAGTGCAATGAATCAACAAGCAGGATGAAGATGGAGCTGCAGAAGAGTCAGCGTGCAGTCTGGGTGACGAGCGCTGAGCAAGGGCCGCCTCTGCCCGTGCGCACCCTGCTGCCTGCTGCTTCCAGGGAATGACAGGCTCACCCTCGTAACCAGAGCAGGACTTCAGGTAAGATCGCCTACCGCGGGCACCGGCCACGGGACGTGGAAGCCTCAGGCTGCACTTGGCACACACCCTCAGAACGATGGGGAAAGGGAGCTCTTAGGTGGAATAGTTCTAACTGAGAAAGGTACAGATGTGTTTTGTCATTGTTTTCTTTATATCTATTTTTTGAGATGGGATTACCAAGGGCGCTTGTCCTGGTCCCTCAGGACAGAACACTCACGGTCCCTCCCTCTCTCCACTAGCCCTGGCCGGCCAGCTCCACCACCATGCCTGGCCACTGCCTTTTACAGGGTGGTCAGCTTGCTAAGTGGCACCCTCCTCCCACTGCTCTTGGCTCACACAGAGTCAATCAATAAACACTGGCTGGGACCTTCTCTGAGCAGGGTTCTGGACAGCGGGATATAGGAGATTGAGAAGAGATGCAGCCTCGCCCTCCAGGGGCTTACCTTCTGAGAGGGAGAAATACAATGTATAAGATGTCTCTAACACCAGACAAACTCAGACTGGGGTTCAGACTGGAACTGCATGAATATATTAACTTGTGGGAGAACTAATATGCTTCAAAGAAGAAAAAAGTAGGAGAGCAAAGAGAAAAAGGGCAATGGGTATGTAGATACAATTCACACCAGGGAAAACCCACATGCATCCATCGGATTGGGGGAAAAATACTAAACTGAATGATTTCCAATTGGTGTTGAGGGCTGGGGAAATAGGAACTTCCATGAAATGCTTGTGGGAGAACAAATGTGGGGATACAGACACTCTAGAGAGAGCAAATGTGTGGTTTTCAGTGATTCTCAGCCCTGGGCATATCAACCAGATAAACTGATTACAATAGGATAAGACAAGGATATTTATCCTAATAGTATTTGTGGTCGTGATGAACTGGAGACCATGTAAGTCCCCCCACAAATAGGACTGACTTGGGCACTGGATGACATACTGCACAGCAACCAGGGTAGCAAGACATGCGCTCAGCATGAGTACATTTTAATAAGACAGTGCTGATGAACGACAGTTAGAAACAGATTGGCGCGTTTATCATGGTGTCATTGATATAAATTCAGGACATGTGTGCTAAGTGACCAGGTCCCTCAGCAGCTACAGAAATACCCAAAAGAAGGCAGACCCTGGAAAAATTGTTTTTGTGGTTGTTATTAAATATATCTACTAAATAGCACTGTACATTTTTTCAGTGATACCAAGAACTGAGATGGACAGCATAGCATTTCTGTAAATGGCAAATACATGGGCATAAACACAGAAAAGCCATATACAGCTGACCCTCGAACAACCCGGGATCAGGTTGGACGCAGTGGAAAGTCTGCCTGTGATTTAAAATCGACCCTCTGTGTGTGGTTCCTCCGTATATGTGATTCCACATTTCCGGATTCAACCGACAAAACAAAAAACAAACAAACAAAAAAAGGAAAGATAAATGTGAATTTGCAAAATCTTGAGTGAATCTGTTGAATAGGGACTCTCTTTCACATGAATGTCTGTGAACTTCGGAGCGAGAGAGAGAAAATCCCCGCCTAGCAGGACTGACAGCCCCTCATCCTCCGGCGCCCTTTCTCACCCAGGCCGGGCGCCGGGAGCCACGCTGACCATTTGGGTGCGCGCATTCATCTTCATTTTTCACCCCAGGAACGTCTCTTACTTTCTTAGAAGTCAAATGATGAATTTAACAGGTTTTTGGCATTTCTAGGTGTTTCATGGTAAGAGATTTCTGATAATCTAATCTAACCTATTTTTGCAAATGGAGGTTTGCAATTAAGCTTTTAAAATAGTTTTAATTGATTTTTAATACACAAAGAGGCAGTCTATAAAGGGACTCCCTCCTTATCAAATGTCATCTTACAAATACATGTTGTTGGTGCCTAAACAGTGTAAGCGAATGATACTAACCCAGACCCTCAGGCTTAGAAAAAAATAATAATTCAGAGTAGATGTCCTAGTTTAATCATCTTTGTCTAAACAGGCTAACAGGGATTTTTTTTTTGGTGTTACGAAATATTTTGTTCCAATTTTACATCGAGAGCAGTGAGCGCGTAGCACTTGGTGAAGGAAGACAATGTTGTTTGAAACTGTCTCAAGGTGCTGTCACCCTGCATCTGCAGATGGAGAGACTGAAGCCCAGGAAGCGAAGGGACATAGCAAGCCTTACACACTGAGTTCCCGGGCCCAGGTTTGAGCCCTTGGGGTTGCTCCATCCCATGGCATCTGTCCTTCAGAAAACGAGGCTGTCTTCTCATAATGATCATTAGTGTGTTCATTTTCAAAGTCGAAAGCGGCTAAGCCTTAAAAGAAAAAGCTGTCAATAGCTTCAAAATCCCAAGAGGAGAGTGGACCCTCTGATTTAGACCAAAAAAAAAAAAGTGGTAGTAGTAGGTGGAAAGATTAAATTCAAAAGAAAAAAGTCACCTTCTCCAGGTTTGGGGAGATGGTGAGGTATTTGCATCTCCTCTGGCGCTTTTAGGAAAACACACCACACACATACTCTACAGACAAATGTGAACGCTGTTGCGGGGCGCTGCTCCGAGGCTGGCCAGCCGGCCTTTCTCTCCTCTGTCATGTTCATCCAAACATTTAAATCTGGGGCTGAGTAGATATTAGTGGCTGGGTCAAAAAGACAGTTTTGGTATGAACTATTTATATTTAATTGGTCTCTGTCTGTGTAGTTTTGCCAAGCATTTTAATAGTTTTCATTGAGTATTCTTTATTCTTTTTTTGGGAAAAAAAGCAACTCAGGATGGGAACGGGAGGAGGACAGGGCATGGAATGCTGTCTCCCCTGAAGACTTCGGGCTCCCTTCCCAAAGGAGAGGCAGAAGGAACACTGACCTCTGACTTGCAAATAATTTGAGATATTTTTCCTGTAGTTCTCCACTGTTATTCTTTGCTTTTTAGACTCTGCTTTAAATCCCAGTGTAGTCCTGATTTAATAGAATAATCAAGTGTAATTTTTATTTGAACATTTAAGTAATTTTATAGTGCATTTATTTGAGTAATTCTTTCTTATCTAACACTTCAAAAAGTCTTTACTTTTATCATTAGAAAGTAAAATATAGGCTCTCGTCAAACAAAATAGAAAGTACACAAGGATCTAAAGAGACAAAAACGACTTACATTCTACCACATCCAAAAAAAGTTTACTGATTTTAAGTGTATTCCCTTCCAGTTTTTCTATGCATTTTTATTTCTCTTCAAAATGTGGATTTTATAATATATATAGATTTAAATTTAAATTATATTAATATAAATATATTTATGTAAATATAAAATTATATAAATATAAATTATAAATATTTATAAAATAAATATAAAATTATATATATAATTTTTAGACCTTGCTTTTTATTAGTATGATAAAGCAAACATTTCCCTATTATTGCCATCATGGCAAATCATAATTTTTAAAAATCTCCATGTTATTCCAAAGTATAGATGTGTCATCATTTGCCAGACAAGCCCTTATTGTTTAATTTTTTACATGTATTTTGGTATATTAATAAAGTCATGATGTGCATTCTATACCTGTATCTTTGCCAACTTTGAGTATATCTTTCCCATAATTTCCCAGAAGTTACTGAAGCAAGACAGGTGTAATTTTAAGGTTCTCAGTAGGTATTTAGAATTTTTTTCGAAAAACAAGTTCTCAAATTCCACTTCCACAGGTTGTGGATGAGAGGGCGCTGTCCCCAGGACCCTCCTCAGCACTGCTCCCGCTCCATGGTTTCATCCTTGTCTCTGCCCTGAGAGAAGAGGGGCCAGCAGCTCTGTGGGCTCCAGGGAGTGTTACCTCTTACCTGCGGTCCAACCATCGCCCGGCAGGGTTGACGTGGGTCAGCCCTCCGTGTGTGTCTTCCATGCCTCCATCCACAGCAGCACGCGGGACCTGCAGGGCTCCAAGTGCTCTGGGAAGATCCTCTCCAATCCCTTCCCGCCCCAGTCAACACTCCTTGCTGACCGACAGTACCACCCGCACCAGTCCTCATCCTAGACTCCCAGGTTCTCTCTCGTCAGCCAGCCTCATCCCCACGCAGCTCATCCAGCTCGACCCTCCCCAGCTCCACAGACTTTCCTCCACAGCCTCTAGAATCCATGGTCGGTCATCAGCTGAATCCCGTGTCCTCAGCCTCTTGCTTGGTGCTTCCTGTCCAATTCTTGCTCCAACTAGAAACTGGCCCTCCCCCAGGACACTTCTTTCCCTGCAGCCCCTGGACATCAGAGCTCATTTTTCTCCCACTGGAAGCATTCATGGGCCACAGAAGGGAATATTTTATTGATGTAGGACATCATCTTCTGGAATGAAGTAGGGAACAAGCATGAATTTGAAGTCCCAAGGAACACAGCCATGACATATGTAAAACAAAACTTGTTCAAAGTATAGTATTAATCGATAGGAAAAAAGTGATAGGAGACTTTAGAACATCGAGCTTATTTCTTAACAGATCAAGTGGCAACATATAAATGAAGATGAGGAGGTTGAAGGTGAAGGGGAGACTGGCGGAGCTGTCCTGTCTCCGAGCCTAGATCCAGGGGTCCAGCAAGCATTTGCCTGACACAGCTCGGCTGTGCCCACATGGGCCCCTCTGCCTGCTCCTCTAACTTGCTGACCCCGTGGAGTCGGTGAGAACCACATCCCCCAGCCCTGCTGTCAGGGGGCTTCCTCCTGGGGCCCCACCCAGAGTCCTTCCTCACTGTCAGTCTCCCCTCCAAGCAATTTCCAGCCATCTGTCTGGGAACGGAAATCTCTCAACATCAGGGAGAGCACTAGGAAGATGATGGGTTGGGAGGACAGTGTGGGGACTTCCTCCAAGATGCGAGACCCAGAGGCCAGAGGCCCAGTCTCCTGACTGGTCCAGTTTTGGGGTCACTGAACCAGAACTTGAAGAGGGAGCAGGAGACGGAGTCAATCCTCCTCCTCCTTCTCTGGAATTCCCTTGACTCAGTGCCAGGAAATGAGGGAGGGTAGGCTCTTCTTCTTTTTAAATCAACTCTAACTTCTTTTTTAAAAAAATTGAAGTACAGTCAGTTACAATGTGTCAATTTCTGGTGTACAGCACTGTGTTCCCAGTCATGCATATACATACATATATTCCTTTTCATATTCTTTTTCATTAAAGGTTATAACAAGGTATTGAATATAGTTCCCTGTGATATATAGGAGAAATTTGTTTATCCATTTTTATATACAGTGGTTAACATTTGCAAATCTCAAAGTCCCAAATTTATCCCTTCCCACCCCCTTTCCACTGGTAACCATAAGATTGTCTACTACATCTGTGAGTCTGTTTCTGTTTTGTAGATGAGTTCATTAGTGTCCTCTTCTTCCTTTTTCTTTCTTTCCTTTTTTTTTTTTTTAGATTCCACTTATGACTGACATCATATGGCATTTCTTTCTCTGTCTGGCTTACTTCACTTAGAATGACCATCTCTGGGTCCATTCATGTTGCTGCAAATGGCATTAGTTCATTCTTTTTTATGGCTGAGTAGTACTCCATTGTATAAGTATATTTTTTATGGAAGTTCCTCCTCATTTCCCTGATTGTGTTATGTGCCTGATGAAGACAGTGACTGAAACCTACAAGATAACTTCCCCTCTGGCAAAGCTAGCGGGGGCTTGGGAAGAGCAGGAGAAGGACAAGAAGGGCTTTGAAGACCTCCTTCCTCACTGCTGTCAGGCCCCTTACCAGGTCCTCAAAAGCTTCGGCAGCAGCCAGCTCTGCTGCTACTGGGACAGCCTGGCCTCCTGCTCAGGAGGACTATGCTGGGAAAATCTTTATTCCTTTCCAAGATGAAGAGTTCAAGGTGGAGTAAGACGGAGAACAGAAGGGGAGAGAGTATGTAATTTCAATAATTAATGCGGAAAAAAATGTTTCTTCTGTACAGCACAGGGAACTATGCTCAATATCTTGTAATAACCTTTAATGGAAAAAGTATGGAAACGAATATATGTATGTATATGCATGCCTGGGACATTGTGTGCTGTGCGCCAGAGACTGACACATTGTAATTAACTGTACTTCAATTAAAAATAAGAATAAAAGCGAGAAGATAAATAACAAGGTCCTACTGTAGAACACAGGGAGCTATATTCAATATCTTGTAACAACCTATAATGAAAAACAATATGAAAAAGGAATATGTATATATAAGTGAGTCACTGTGCTGTACACCTGAAACTAACACACCACTGTAAAACAACTATACTTAAAATTAAAAAAAAATCAGCACGGGAGTGGTGTCATCCAGACGACTCTTTCAAGTCAGTAGTTTAAACTGCAGGAAAAAAAAATGGAGAGGGAGCAATTTCAATCCAGTAGAAGATCTTTCTCCGGTTCCCTGGTTCCCGGCAGGTAGGGGTGGGACACGAGGGCCTGGCTCAGTGTCAGCCCCCTTCAGGAGTCGGCTTTCTGGGATGCTTTAATTAAAGTACTGATATTAAGAAGGAAGACTTATCGGGTATGTGGACTGTGCCCAGCACTGCTGGTGGTCGGCCCAGAGCTAGCAAAGGCACAGGAGGGTCCTGTCCCAGCCCGCAGGGGAGGTCTGGCCCTAACGCCTGGCTGGGAATTAGGGGGATGGCGTCGGGGAGCTGGACGGCCTGGGTGGGAGCTCCAGGCTGAGCTCCACACCCTTGACGCGTGCCTGTATTTGGGTGCCTGGGACACTACCCGAGACGCCCAACAACACAGGGGCCCTCCCGGGGTCAGTGGTGCAGCGCACCTGCCAGGGTGGCTGTGCCGCTCCCCTAGCCCACCTGTCCTCAGCCTCAGGGGCTGGCTTTCCCAGGACCCCCACTGCTCCCGGGACTTACTCCGTGCGCTTTTATCTCTCTGAGTCCGCGAGATACAGGTGTCCATCCTCAGGGATCCCGGAACGTGGATCATATCCATGACTCTAGAACTAACAGCCCTTACTTATCTTTTAAAGAGGAGTGCACATCTATATTCTATCATTTTATACCATATGCTTATATCCCCAAGTACAAATGTGAACCTACCTCCTTTCCAAAGGCTGCCTGGAGGTGGAGGGCCAACCGCACCTGTATTCACAGACCACCCGGCTCACACGGAAGTCGTTCTTATAAAGCGCAGGCTCTGTTGGTCTGTGGATACTCATGAGTCACCTTAACAGTAATGACCCAGATTTCACAGGCTCTGATCCTCCCCAGCACAACAAACAGAGGATTTCAGCCCCCTGCCCCAGCCTCCAGGAATCTCTGTGGGCCCTGGGGGTGTCTTATAGATGTCCCGCTGGGTACCCCGCCTCCATCGGTGGCCAGGGCCCACGTGCCCCAACAAAGAGCACCCAGGTCTTCTCCACGGTGCTCAGACTCCCCTGGAAGTGGAGGTAACATCCTGTCCTCCACCCTGTGTGACTGTCACGCCCCCAGAGCAGAACGCCCTGCCCCCTTCTCCCCGAGCCCCCACGAGTCAGCTCCCACAGCTCTGCCTGCAGACCTTCTGGCCTGGGACTGAAGGCACACTTACAAAGCGAGGCTAGAGACAGTTTCTGAGACAGATACCATGGTGGCCTCCCCACAAGACACACAGACCAAGATCGATGGCTGCCCAGGCCCACTGGAAGGGTGGACCACTGTCCTGGCTGCCAGTGGCGTGGACCCTGGGTGACCAGTGGTGTGGGGATGAGTGCCGTGGGTAGACAGGAGGGAGTACTCTGGGGACAGAACAGGACAGGACAGGACAGACAGGAAGGACTGGTGGCTTGGACTGCCTCTCGCCTTCACCTCTTCCTTGGGAGAGCTGCCAAGGAAAGCAGGAAGAGAAATACAGTTCTTTTGGCTGCTCTAAAGCATGCGTTCCTCAGAAAAGAGCATCGATGAGGCTGGTTAGAGTGGATTAACCATCTGATGTCCACTCAGAGAGGTGTCTGTTACTGGATATAAAATGGAAAAATGACTCAGTGGGACCGATTAATATCTACAATCAGTTGAACTATGCAGAGTGAAAAAGGCTTGTATATTGGACAAGCTGGGGAAAGCACTGTATACCACAGAATGGGTTTGTTTGGGTAAGGTTTCTGTTTTGAGCACTGGGTAATCCTATAGAACGTGAACGTGTGGTGGAGAAATAAAATCTACATCTAGAAGTTATTAACTTTACCCACAAAAGTGCTACTGGTGCCTATTTTTCTGGAACATTTCGTCTTAAAAATAAGTTCGATTTTGTACGACCAGCTGTGGTGTAAAGCGAACTCCACCGTTCCCCTGGCAGTCCATTCTACACGCCGGCATCGGATTAAGCTTAATAGGTGAGCCTCCAAGTTGACACACTTTGACCAGTCCCCCTTCTCTGGTAAGGGTAGGCAAGTTTCCTACCCCCAAATCCAAGCTATTAAAACTACAATCAAGAAACGTAAAGATTTGGCTCCTTTAAATGAAAGGAAATGTACAAAATTACAAGGAGAGAAATGACAGGGGAAGTTCTAAGACGAGAACTCTAATTTCATCAGGGCAAGAAGAGTCTGCCTCGAGCAATTTCTGGAAGGTTAAGTAGGAAAGCTGAGGGTCCGAATCATACTGTGATGGGAACAAACAGAGAAAATGGGCTTGCAAGGAGCTTTGCCGGGTGATCAAGAAGCAAAGGAAAGGGACAAGAGGAAACGTGAAGGCCCAGCACACAACACGCTGAGCCTGGAGAAGACACTGAATGTAGTGCACAGATATTCAGGAGGGGCGGAGAGCTGACTCAGACTGACGGCCCAGTTACCATTATCACACTAAGGAACTGCAGAACCCTTAGCAAAAATGAACGACTTGGCGTGTGACGAGCGCTGCTTTTCTGAGGTAGCTTGGTCTACGGAGAGAAGGCTGATGGCCACCCCCAGCAAGGGGTTTAAGGGAGCCCCAGAAGTAGGAGACGCGGCCATGACTACTGGCCATTATCTATTTTTCCTTTATTTTAGTTTTTAAATTTTTGCAAGTGGGGGAGGTAATTAGGTTATTTATTTATTTATTTTGATGGAGGGACTGGGAATTGAGCCCAGGACCTCGTGCATGCTAAGGACAGGCTCTACCACTGAGCTGTAACCACCCCCCCCCAATCATTGCTATCTTTCAAGAAGCAGAAGCAAACTGGTGTTACACATTAGCGTTCCTCACCCCTCCCCAACGCGGGTCACAAAGCGCTGGGAGGAATGCTCTTGAGGACATGAAGCAATGTTTGCAAATGTGTGCAGGGAATTGTTGACTGTCTGATCGCTCTGGACTGGGAAGTGCTTCTCAGAAGATCGTGGCATGATTTCTTTTTTAAAATTGAAAACATGAATATGGCTGTAACCAGCTCAGAGCAGGGAGACGGGGGAGACTCACAGATACTGTGAAGAACTAGGAATCAGTCTAGCAACAAAGATTTATTGAGCATCAGTGTGTGCTCGGCACCAGGAGCGATGGCGCCTCCATGGCTGTCTTCCGTTAATTCACACTTTTCCAGGCAGTGGATGTGCTTAGCCCTCTATGCTTGTGCGACAAGATGAGATTCAGAGAGGTTAATTGAACTGGAGAGCTCCTGATTTCTAGTTTTATATCCTCCCTGTGTACTATCTGGGTTTAAATTCTGGCCCCATCACTTCTTAGCCGAGTTGGTTGAAGAAGATACTTAGCCTCAGAATTGTCAGCTGTTCGTGGAAATACTAAATCCTACTGCATGAGGTTGTCATAGGGATTCAAGGAGAGAGCTTGCATGAAAATGCCAGACAGGATGCCTGGCACACAGTAGGTTTTTAGCAAATGTTGGTGTCTGTCCCTTCCCTTTACCAATGCCCAGAAGTAGAAAGAACGGGCTGGCCAGCCTGGATGGTACAATACAGCAGAAACAGCACAGAGTGATGCCCCAAGGAGGTGCCAGATGGCCCACCTTCCGTGCTCTGGAGTCCAGCACGAGTCCTGGGCTGGAGGCCAGGGGCGCTGTGCAGACCTGGGAGGCACAGAGACCGGGGCAGAGCCTCCAAGGAGGAAAGGGATTTGCGTGGGTGGGGAGACTGGCAAGGGTGGGGCAGGTAGCAAAAAAGGTACCGAGGCAGGAAGACAGGTGACGGGTGTGACGGACCTGGAGTTGCCGACCAGCTGGCTGGGCAGAGAGCTAACACTGCGAAGGGGTCGGGGAGAGAGGTCGGGAAGAGGCCGGGACTGCGGGCAACTTCCACACTCACGGCTCTCAGCGTGATCCTACGAGAGAGGGAACTGGTGGAAGTGTGTCACCTTGGAGTCTCACCCATCAAGGTTAATCAGGTGCCAGTGTGTAGAATGAACTGTCAGGGAAGAGGTGGAAAAACAAGGAATTTTTCTATTTTATGTGCTCACAGCCCTTTTTATTACAAAATATATGTAATCTATCTATTCAATCCCATTTTAAATGGCTTGGGCATTCACTCTACTCTTGTAATCGATGACAGGGGCTTTAAACAGCTGTGTTTTTGCTTTTGTGACATATTGTGGTCATATCTAAAATTCATTTGATGTTAAATCAAGAAGAAAACGTTCACTTATGTCGCAGTTCTGATGGTAAAATATAATCTATTTAAGGCAATTCACTTTGTCGTAAATGTTCCAGGAATAAAACTTGATAAAAAGCAGAGACTCGCTGAATATGACGATAATTAAATCTATTCTCAACAAGCATAAAAGAATGACTGTAGGGATGGTGATTTAGAAGGAAAAGATGGACTTGGGTCAGGAAATCATACTGAATTTTGATACCCATGATCTAGTGAAATATAGGTTATGTTATATATTTGAGAAAAAGCACAATCCAGTAAGAACCCAAGTGATGAAATGAATTGTGTTTTCAGCGTACAGGCTGGACGCCCGGGGCCGAGGTGGCAGCAGGTTTGACTTCTCCCAGGGCCTCTGGTCCCGGCTTGCAGACGGCCGCCTCGCTGTGTCTTCACGTGGCCTTTCCTCCAGAGCCTGGACCTCCCTGGTGTCTCTCTCTCCCTCTCCTAATGGATGAGGGCCCCACCCTTATGACCTCACTTAACCTTGATTTCCTCTTTAAAGGCCCCATCTCTGAACATAGTCCCATTCTGAGGTTCTAGGGCTTAGGACGTCAGCACATGAGTGGGAGGGGTGGGATGGGCGCACAGTTCAGGCCACACTAGACAGCCTCTCAGAGTCGGGGCTGCAGGGTTGTCCACTCGGATGGAGGCACAGCGGTGGAGCAAGAGGGATGAGTTAGTGATACTCTCACGCTGAGCCTCGGCCACAGCCGAGCTCCGGGTGAAGCTACTCAGAAGCCGGAATCCCCGCCGCTGCCCCTGCAAGGATAAATCCGCATTTCTCTGGGCCCTGGTTGCTTACTTGGAGGTGTTTTTTTTAACGTTTTTATTTTGCCTTTATTCATTAGGTATCTTTTCAGTCGATAGAGGTTTCTAGGTTAACAACATGTTTTGTTTTGTCTTACCAGCACTTTTTTTTAAATGGAGGGACTGGGGAATCGAACCCAGGACCTCTTGCATGCTAAGCATGCACGCTAAACACTGAGCTATCTCCCTCCCCCACCAAACCACCTACTGGGAGGCATTTTTAAGTGTCCCCGGCTTTTGGAAAGAGCTGAGCATTCACTCCATCCCAGCTCCCTGTTGCCAAAAAAGCATCTGGTGGAAAAGCCCGCCCGGGCTGGGGACAGCGCGAGGGCAAGTGAGCCCCAGGCTTCCAGCTGACTTCTGTGGTGGTCGGTCCCCGTGGTGACTGAGCGTCTCCTGGGTGCTCTGTGTGATCTGGAGGTCGGCGTTGTTAAGGAGATGTTTGCGTGATGACTTCAGAGAATAGAAAATGACTGTAAATAAGACAGTACTTAGCTGTTTTTCATTTTAGACAGCTCGCTGTATCATGGTCAGATGAAACCTTTGACACGGGGGGCAGGATGCATGAGGCAGGTGGGGGAGGGTGGGCCTCAGGCAGGGCTGTGACACCAAGTGAGAGTCCTGCCAGGGCCTTGCAGGAGGGAGGGGCACAGACGGGATCTCTAGGAATCAGCACTGGTGACTTCCTCTTCCTGGCAAAGCTCCACGGAGGCAGATTTGAAGGAGATGGCCATTTCCGACTCTGGAGACGGAGGCTTGAAATGAAGGTAGGTGGTAAGGAGGGAGCTAGAAAGTGTAAGAAAAAGAAAGGAAGGAAGGAAAAGGAATGAAGGGAAAAAAACAGGGAGGTGAGGCTTTCCCTGGAATATGTGTAAAAATACCAACATATGTAAAAGCAAGGACAAATGTAATACGCAGAAGAAAAGGCACCCTCGAACGGTCGGTGCAGCGGGGCAGCAAATTGTGCACGTGGTGTGACTGCAGCAATGTTCAAGTCCAAGAAAGACCGAGGCGGGAATGTATATGTATTTCGGAATCTTCTCCACCATAGGCCATTACAAGATATTGAATGTAGCTCCCTGTGCTGTGCAGTCGGACCTTGTTGTTTGTCTATTTTATAGATGGTCGAGTGTATAAATTTATCCCAATGCCTAATCTCCCTCGCCATCCCTTTCCCATAGTTTGTTTTCCACGTGCATGAGTCTGTTTCCAGTTTGTAAACAAATTCATTTGTATCAAACTTTTTTTAGATTCCACATACAAGTGATGTCATGCGGCATTTGTCTCTCTCTGACTGACTTCGCTGGTACGATCATCTCTAGGTCCATCCCTGTTGCTACAAGGAATTAACCAATTTATTTCAAAACAATAACAGGCTGCCCTGAAGGCCCCGCCCCTGGAAGACCTGTGCCCCACGTACAGCGTGGCTCCTTCCCCCTAAGAGCTGGGAGGTGCCGTGTCTGTCTTGCTCCTTCCCAGCTCTGGCTTCCAGCACCTCTCAGCAGCCAAGTTCAGGAGCTCCCAGGTGGATGTGCTGACCCCGAGTAAGCTCTTGCCCTGTCCTTCCTGAGCACCGCCGGGCTCACCTGCCCAGCGAATGACCTCTTCCCACTGTGCGGCCTCACCTGTTCACCAGCCTCCTCCGTTTCTCTCATCCTGCCGGCCCCTCCTTGTCCAGGACCATCCTCCAGTCCCCCGTCTTGTCTCTCCCCTGCCTCCCTCCACGGCCCTGGGGACAGAGGACCAGCCCTCGCTCCCCAGCCTTCCAGCCTCGTCCCTGAGCTCTGACAGCAACCCAGCTCTGTTTCTAGCCCTGCACTGATCACGTTTTACCCGGGGTGTCTGTTTCTTACCTGTCACGTCCCCCAAACCAGAAAGTCTCTGTGGGCAGAGACCACATCCTGCTCATGGCTGTGCCCTGGCGCCTCCATGGCCCCAGGAACTGGGTCTGTCCCCGATGGACACCACCTGATGAATCTGACCCTCCTTGGAAACCTTTGCCATGGCTTCCCTCTGAGACAGTCCAACCTCCTAGCCTGACTTTGGAGAACATGCAAAGGCTGATTGGACCCTGCCCTTGCTGCTGCATTTCCCGCTGCCCCCCGCCGAGGCCCCCAGCGCTGCCACCCTGAGTCTGCACCTTCTCCCAAGCGCGCTTTGCACACGGTTTATCCACACCTTTCCTCACCATGCCCGGACCACCCTCCCATCTTCTGGTAGCCTGACGTCATTCTGTTTCTCTTTCAAGTCCCACTTCCAGTCCCAGCTCCCCTCAAAGCCCGCCTACCACCACACACAGTCAGTGACGTCCACAGTCCTTCAGTGTTTCTGGAAATTCTCCTGTGCACATGTCTGATTCAACTTCTTCCAGTCCCGAGCCGTGGTTCACCGGCCCTCCCTCCCCCAGTGTCTTGTACACAGAACCAGCGAGGGCTGTTGGCAGAAGGATGTTGGCAACTGGCTGGGGTGGAGGTGATGGTACTGGGTGTGCCTGCTCGGGGTCCTGAGCTGTGGACCCATTTCTTGTACAGGCTGCCTTGAGGGAAGCCCCTGAACTTAAAAGGGAGAGATTAGGTCATCCCAGCCCTTCCCTAGCTGCCCTGCCCCGTGTCCACATTTCCTGCCACAGGACAGACAGGGTGCAGGGTCGGAGGCCCCGACACACCTCAACGAGGACGAGGATGGCACCAGTAAACAAAGGACCCCACAAGCTTCAGCCAGCATCCCTGGTCCTCAGAATCACTCTCTACCCGAGCTGGAAACTCCAGTGTTTGCTGGATCGGTCAGCCAGCTCTTAACATCCACCGGAAAGCACTGGGAACAAGAAAATCATGTTTGATTTCCTTTTCATTACAAACTTCCAACGACTCCCCTCTGAATACCATCCGAGGCAGTTGCCTGGCATTTGAGACCTTACAATGTTTTTATCCGAATCTGTCTTTCCTTAATCAAACACCATCCAAAGCCAGCCTGGACCTTTCACTCATTGGGAAAGAAGTGGAAAATTCCTCACTAAATGCCTAAATGAATGACTTTATCCACTTGTGATGGTTGGACGTTTTATCTTATGAGGGTATAGGCATCCCAGAGTGGCTTTACCCCATCCTGGTGGGTGTCCCAGGGGCTGAGCCAGAACCCAAGAATGCAGGGCACCTGGCAAGGGAATAAATCTCCTCCGGCCTCAGGAGCACCTGGCGACACCACTGAGTCACCTCTTTTAGTGCCTCTTCTCTCTCTGCGGATGTGATGATGTCCATGGTGGCACCTCCCAGGCTGGGAGACGGGCTTTGCCATGTGGGAGGCAGCTGGCCGAGGACAGGTAAATAAGACCTTCTAGAATGAATTGAGGTGAGCTGGGCCTGCACGGCTCAGAGGACCAGGGAGCGGGGTGGGAGCTCAGGGATGGGACCTCCGGGCCTCTGGGCTACTGGGGAGGAAGTGGGTTCTCTGAAGTCACTTCTAGAACCTAGCCTGCAATTGTCCCCATTGTATGCAGATCAGGGCGGGCCTCCTCACCCTCCACCCGCGAGTGTTACAAAACTGGGGCACACAGCCTCCGCTTCACTAGAAGAGGCCTGGGCTGTGATTCATTCTCACTCATCTGGGGAGCTGTAGCTTATCCATCTCTGGCCCAGACCGCCTGTCTCCCAGATGCTGAGTCTTCCCTGTGTCCATCGGGACAGCCTTAAAGCTGGGGGACCTAAGAGACTAAGCCTGAATTTGTCAAACTGGACAGTGGGGAGATTGGGTCCTTCCTCCTCACTGAACTCTCTCACCCCCAGCCACCAACTTTTACCTCCTTGAAATGTCCAAGCTGTTTGTCACACTCCCCCCCCCCCCCGCCCCCGGAACCGCTTGTCTGCCGGGCTCCTGCACCCGGGGCTGAGTGACAGGAACTCAGAGGGACTAAGAGGACCAGTTGCCTAACCTGAGCAGAGACGGGGTGTCCACGTGTGTGTGTATGAGTAGTAAGCATATACTCAGTTATTTATCATTTAATTTGATGTGGAGTGGGGAGGGGACAGCTCAGTGGCAGAGCGCATGTTTAGCACGCACAAGGTCCTGGGTTCAATCCCCAGTCCCTCTGTTAAAAAAAAAGAGAAAAAAAATCTAAATATCTCGCTCCCCCCGCCGCATACACACAAATTGATAAGAGCAGAGTTGCTGCTGGAGGAAACGCACCCCCCAGGGTGTCCTCGGCAGAGACACCTGCCCTGGGCCAGCCCTCTCCGCCCTGACCCTCAGCCCATCTCTTCTTTGTATTCCCCAAGATCTAGGGGTGTTGCATTTGGTTCCTGGAGAAAGAAGACATGTTTTCACGTTAATCTGCCTAGTGTCCTTCCAGAGTTCTGTAGCTGTCCGCCTGCGATGAGGACGCCCTGCTGCTGCCGTGACGCCCTCCCGTGCCACCCGGAAGGACACTCCTGTAGAGGCAGCCACCAGGAAGGAGGCGTTGTCACCCATTTGTCAAGTGCCAACAGTGTGCAGGACAAAACAGAGATTATGTACTGCCCACCCGATGGGCTGCCATCAAATGCTTTAGGTATCAGTTTACATATTAAAGGAAAGTAAATATTCCCAGATCACCCTCCCTTTTTTTCCTTCTCCTTCCTGTCTCTTTGATAACTGAAAAAAAACCTCTTTTAATATGTCGTGAGGCTGCCTGGGGGCAAAGGCCGCTGATCCCAACTCCACACCACAGGCCGGGCCGGCTTGTCCTTGAAGCTGTGTCAGCTGGAGGCGCTGTGGTAGCCGGGTCTCTCTGCGAGATCAGACCCAGGTAATGTGAGTCTTTCACGCCGCAGCCTTGGGGAAGCCTGCACTTTTCCACTGGGAGATGGGAGTTGCAGAAACCTGTCTGCCCCCATCCTGCCCAGTGCCCGGCATCCTGCAGGTTTGCCCGGGGCCCTCCCAGCCCGTCTAACCCCGAGCGAGCTGGCATTGGCTGCCCACTGGGCCCCACCCAGGATCCCCGCTGGGCTTGGCCTCCGTCTAGGAGGCAGGGAGCCTGAGGAACTAGGTTAAGCAAGGACTTCCCAGGGGCGAATTCCTGTCCAGCGCCTGGTATCTGGTTTCTGAGCCAGGCACGGGCTGCTCTGCTGCTGCTGAGTCCTGGCTGTGGCTGCGCGCTGTGTGCTGGTCTCTCTGCCCATTTCCTCCCAGAAGAAGGATGTCCGTCTAGGCGCCTGAGAGCTGCGGGCGCAGATGTAGGTCTTACAGGCAAATACTCCTACGGACGGCATTCTCAGAAGATACCAAACCGGAGTTGTTAGCCCTTCCTCCAGGCTCAGCTCAGTCGCCTTGGCGGGG
This sequence comes from Vicugna pacos, assembly GCF_048564905.1. NCBI lineage: Eukaryota > Metazoa > Chordata > Mammalia > Artiodactyla > Camelidae > Vicugna > Vicugna pacos. The sequence goes on along the minus strand of NC_132997.1, from coordinate 29,368,703 downwards.
TGCTGTTTTAGATACCCCAAATACCCGAGTGCTATGCCTGGTTGTTTTTGCGTGTGGGTTTGAAATGTCCGAAAGACAGTCTGAAGTTCTCGCCCCTCCTCTGAGCACAGCTAATTGCAGAGGCCGCAGCGAGGAGCTAGGTGGCGAGAAGCTAAGGAAAGCCTGCACCTGTCCCAGTTTTTACCTGGGATTCTAGAACCTGCCAGGGACAAACCCAGCAAAATGATGAATACCCTTTGTGCTCTCCGAGTACAAGCTGGACAGTGCACTGTACCATCACCCCACATATCGAAGGCATCGTGTCCTGTCAGCCATGAGATTTGGGGATGTACAGAGAGCTAGGGGAGGTTGGAGTCTGGGGGCGAGGAAGGGAAGTGGCTTGTCTGCGCTCCTGCGGTGAGTCAGTAGCAGGACAATTTAAGAAAGTCCAGGAGCTTTGACTAACAGGCTAGTCACCCCTGAGCCACCCTGCCGAAGGGAGGAGAGAGGACGGCCGGGAACTGGTCGGTCAGCAGCACTTGGGCCAAGATGTGAACCAACCAACCGTGGGGAGGAGACTGGCGACAGAAAAGAGGTGGTGCGCAGAAGCCTCCGGGCCACCTCCAGTCCTGCCTCTGGGTGACTTAGCGAGGTGGTGCTGAGCTGGCTCCTGGAAGAGGAAGTCTGACCAGGGGACAAAGGCTGGCGAGGCCTGGCTGGGGCCCAGGGGGAATGAGGGCGTGTGGGCAGACGGGCCTGCCTGGGGCAGAGGGGCTGGCGGGGGGGGGGGGGGGGAGCGACAGACATGGCAGAAAAGAAACAAAGCATGTCTGCCCAGCATCCTCATTTTTTTGGTTTTCTGGGGGAAAAATGGTGAAATTCTTTCTTGCAAGTGGCGATTATACAGGGTGAGGGGAGGAGAGAAACCACAGTGATTTTTTTTTCAGTACTGAAAAAATGTTCTCCCCAAACTAAACAAAGTTAGACTGAGAAATGCAACGTGGTACCTTAGGGACCAGCGGCTCGGTGCTGCCCTGAGGCCCGCCTTCCTGCAGGCGCCGGCCTCAGACTCTAATGGTCGCCTGGGGAGGAGAAGGGACACTTAACTGTTCAAGATCCAAACAGGGACGGTTCTCTTTTTGCGGAATGAGTTTTTGTCACCTCCTGTAATGACACTTGAGTCCTTTGTGGTGGCACCTTTCGTGGCCTCAGCAACACAGGTGAGTGGGTGCCCCTTCCCTCCGTTACCTGTCTGGTGATGAGAATCCTGAGTGTGGCCCCCCTCCATGTGATACCCTCGGGGTGGGGGCTGCTGTGTGACCTAAAAGGTGACCTCCCTGGCATGAGAGAGCTGTAGAATCATTAGAGAAACAAAGAGATCCCCTAATTACAAGACTAAATTGTGCCTCCAAAGCTGGACAGAGGAAAAAAGGGGGTGGGGTGGGGTGGACGGGGTAGCTCAGTGGCAGGGCACACCCTCGGCAGGCACGAGGTCCTGGGTTCAATCCCCAGCCCCTCCATTAAAAATTAATAAATAAATAAACCTAATTACCTCCCCCCAAAACAAAACAAAAATATAATGAAGTAAAAAAAATTTTAAATAGAATAAATAAAAATTTAAAAACAAAGAAGAAACAAGTGTTGAGTGGTCTTGCTTGGATGAGTTCTCAGTGATTTGATTCCATGAAGTTATTCATTTCAAAGCTGCTTTTTTTTTTTAACAAAAAGGTAAGAGTAATTCAACCTTCTTCAGCAAACTGCAGTGATTTTTAAGTGGATAAAAAAAGTCACAATCCAATCTAAAAATGGGCAGAAGAACTGAACAAGCAATTCTCCAATGAAGACATACATATGGCCAATAGGCACATGAAAAAATGCTCAATATCACTAATTATCAGAGAAATGCAGATCAAAACTACAGTGAGGTATCACCTCACACCTCACATGGCCATCATTCAAAAGTCCAAAAACAGCAAATGCTTGAGAGAGTGTGGAGAAAAGGGAACCCTCCTACACTGCTGGTGGGAATGTAGTTTGGTGCAGCCATTGTGGAAAACAGTATGGAGATTCATCAAAAGGCTAAAAATAGACTTACCATATGATCCAGAAATCTCACTCTTGGGCATATATCCAGAAGGAACCTTATTTCAAAAAGACACCTGCATCCCAATGTTCATAGCAGCACTATTTACAATAGCCAAGACATGGAAACAGCCTAAATGTCCACCGACAGATGACTGGATAAAGAAGATGTGGTATATTTAACAATGGAATACTACTCAGCCATAAAAAAGAATAAAATAATGCCATTTGCAGCAACATGGATGTCCCCGGAGAATGTCATTCTAAGTGAGGTAAGCCAGAAAGAGAAAGAAAAATACCATATGAGACCACTCATATGTGGAATCTAAAAAAAAAAAAAGACTAACTTATTTACAAAACAGAAACAGACTGACAGACATAGAAAACAAACGTATGTTTACCGGGGGGAAGGGGTGAGAAGGGATAAATTGGGAGTTTGAGATTTGTAGATACTGACTCTCATATATAAAATAGATAAACAAGTTTATACTGTACAGCACAGGGAACTGTATTCGATATCTTGCAGTAGCTTAAGGTGAAAAAGAATATGAAAATGAATATATGTATGTTCCTGTATGACTGAAGTATTGAGCTGTACACCAGAAACTGACGCAACATTGTAAACTGACTGTACTTCAATAAAAAAAAACAAAAAACTCAGCAGCCCCACCCTCAGCTCCTGTGTCAGAAACGATGCACCTATGCCTGGAAGTATCTCCAGCCTGGAGAACAATTCACTGCCAAGGCTTAATTGCACTTCGTGGGGTCTTATTTTTATTTACACGAAACTCCTGTTCTGGACCATCTGACTTTTGTTAACTACTGGATGGAAGTCTGCTCAGGTCTCCTGCCTGCAACCCCCTTAATGAGCGTATGATCTCACATTGTTTTTAAATGGAGATGGCCTCGCTTCTGTTTCTTATCTGTGAGATTTTATCTGGGGCTGTTCCCGACCTGGGACCCAGCAGGAGCTGAGCCATGAAGTCCCGGGGGAAACCTGGGTCCCTGAGCAGCCTGGGGTGCTGCGGAGGGCACGGTGGGCCCCGCCTCAGCACCTGAGAGGGGTGGGCATGGAGCCACTGGACAGGGAGGCCATGGGGGCTCCTGTAGCCCCTCTGGGACTTCTGAGTGCCCCGGGTGTGGGAGAGCCCAGAGCCCTCTTCTGCTGGCTGCGCGTGGCGCGGGGCTCCCACGCTCACTGGGAGGTGCGCCGCCTCACCGTCCGGGTGTCAGGCTGACCTGCAGTGCTCGCGCCTTTCAAGTGCGGGAGGGAGGCGTCTAGGCAAGTAGCTTGGACCCCGGCTTCGGCAGTCCTGTGCAGACGCCCACACTAGTGACCCTAGGATCTGTTCCTGCTGGGCAAGGGCTCAACCCAGCACCAGCGTCCCTTTTCCCAGGCAGCCCAGGTGAGGCCACTGACAGAAGCGGTGAGGCGAGGACGCCTTCAGCTCCGTCCCAGCTCTGGTCATCTCAACAGAGGGCAGGAGTGACCATCTGACCAGGGAGTCTCCCCGCTCCACCCGCCCTACCGAGCCAGATGGATTCACCACGCCGCGGCAAGTGCCTGGCTTGTTAAGGACCAGCGCCAAGGCGATGTAAAGCCCTGCAGCTGTTCACCTCACGGAGGCCAGTGATTTATTTCAGGTTCCGTTTTGGGTTTTGGTCAGCTTCTCCCAATAGTCTCCAAAAGCCAAAGCAACTTACAGAGGGGCTACGCCTATGCTCTGAGCGCAGGAAGGGCCGTGTGGGTGAGAACTGCCCAGGAAACAGAAGAGGAAATGTTCTGAGAGAGGCAGGGTGCGGGGGCAGCGGGCTTGGGGACCAGTGGGATGGGGGTGCGTATCCACTTGTACTGAGAAGCCTCTCAACCATCTCTATTTTCCCAAAGCCAAACGGTAGCGTCTACCTTAATTCTAGGTCACCAGCACCACGACCAGACTGGCCCTCATTAGACATTCGATGAGGGTGGGTCAGTTTATGGGAGTTAAGAGTTGCTTGAAAGTGGTGAAGACAGGAATTATTTACCAGATGGTGCTGGACCCACTGGCCAGCCATTTGGAAAAATAAATTCAGCTTAAGCGGATTCTTACCTTGTGCTTTTCTCCCAATAAATCCCATGTGGATAAAAACCTTAGAGATAAAATTTGAGACCGGAAGATTTAAAAAGCGTGGGTGAGTTCATTGATCATCTCTGTATGGGGAAGTTCTTTTTAACAAGGAAGCCATAGATTAAAAATCATAAATTTCAGGCCAGAAAAGAATACATCATTTCATGTGACAGAAGTACCTTTAAAAAAATAACAAAACGGGAAATATTTGCAACATGTATGAGAAACATAATTTAGTTTCTTCAAATTACAAAGAGCTAGTACAAATCAATAGAGAAAAAGCAGAATAATGCAGTAAAAAATTAGGCAAAGAATATGAAAGGATAGTTTATAGGAAAAGTAATACAAACATCCGATAAGCACTTTCACTGGAAATAAAAGACATAGATCTGAGAGATAAGAGGACACCATTTTTCGCCTAATTGTCAAAGATTGTCAAGTTTTATAATAAACTAGTGCCTTGCGGAAGACATGCGGAGAAACAGTCATTTGCAAATGTTGACATGGGGATTGTCGATTGGCGGTTATTATGCCAATGCTGAGATTCTTTTGAGAGCAATTTAGCAATATCAGTCATAATTTAAATGGACATAACCTTTGATCTAGAAATTTCACTGCCTGAATTTAGCCTACAGCTATATTGGCAAAAGTATGCCCTGACATACATCCAGGTCAAGGATGTACGTTACAGCATTGTTGTGAACGGCAGAAAAGCTGGAATCCACCTAAATGTCTAGCAATTGGTTAGAAAATAGAATTCTAAGAAGCAGTTTTTTTTTTAAGTTTTCTTCTGGAAAACACCACTTTTTTTCCCCTTGACAATGGTATTTATTTATTTACTTACTTATTTACTTAATATTTTATTTTTCATTGAAGTGCCATTGATTTACAATGTTAGTTTCAGGTGTACAGCAAAGCGATTCAGTCATACAAATACATACATGTATTTTCAGATAAGAAGCAGTTTTTTAAAAGGTTAAAAGTCGATGGTAGACCTCACCTTGCATTCTATCTTAGCACTGTAATTGGCTGTAACTCTCCCTTACCAACTCGTCCTTGTACCCCCAACTCTGCAAAAAGTGCCTACTGTATAGTAGTTGTTCATTATTTGTCAAATAAATAAGTTAAATGAGAAAAAAATTTAAATAAAAATACCTAGTGACAGAAAAAAAGTTGATTGGTAGATCCTGATATAAAGAATCTTTGATTTTTTAGTAAGTAAGGATAAAAGCAGGGCTCTGGACAAGCTGTTTGGGAATATCCGACAAGTTTTAAAATTGTGCACCTCACTTGCCTAAGCTTTTAAGCACCTCTCCCAACATATTTGTCAATTTATTTATACGTATATGAACAGATACAAAGAAGCATAAAAAGAGTGAATGAAGAAAAGAAATCTAAGTTCTAACATTTTTTCTGCCCCGCCCAGAATTGTTTCAGGGCCCCCTTAGGTGCGTACACTTACGCACCTAGAATGAGTATATAACATAGCAATTTAAAAATACATCTGCAAATTCCCTGGCATTCCTTTCACTGGGAGGTGTGGCTTACGCCTTCGTCCCTTCAAACCGGGCAGGCCCTTGTGACGGCTTTAACCAGCAGGGACGGCAGGAATGGCAGTGCGTGACTCCGAGCCCAGGTCGTGAGCGGTGAAGCTGCTTCTGTCCTGTCTCTAGAGCACTGGTTCTTGAAGACTTCAGCCACTAGGAGAGCAGTCCGGCTGCCCTGAGATCTCCGTGCAGTGAGGAAGCCAAAACCAGCACACGTGGGAAGATCAGACAGGACAGAGGGGTGCCTGCTTACGCCCTGGTGGCCCCAGCCTGTGTTTGCCTGTGGCTGCACTGACAATACCCAGCCAGCACCTGCCACCTCGCTGACCCGCAGATGCTGCAGGAGATAAGAAAATGCTTAACCCTCTACATTTTGGAGTGATTTGTTACACAGCAATAGCTATCAGGAACAATCATGATCCCAAATTTTCACATACGAATGTGCATGTACTCACTCTGTATAATACTTCTATAGACTCGATTGTACACGTGTGTACACTGTATTCTGCACAATCTGAGGGCGTGGAGAACAGCAGACACTGCTGAGAGTGATTCTTTTCAGAGTGCTGGGCTGGAAGGTAGGGAGGTCATCTCTGTTAGAGGCAGGACAGTCAACTTCTTGCCACCCTTGTGGCACTGGGTTCACAAGGCAGGTGACTCCTGGTTCCCTAGGAGTCTTGGCCTGGGTCGGGGGACAGAGCCAGGACTCATGTGGGTCTGGACATCCTCCCAGGGTGTTCAGCTAGCTTCTCTGTAAAAGCATCTATACAGTTTCAAAGGTAAACATCCATGCATTTAACAACTCTTTTATGACAAATAAGCAACTGATACTCTTGGGTGCTCACTGCATCGCAGACAAAGCAAAGTAGCAGAAAGTGTGAACCCTGCCCTCGAGCAGTTTATTATTTCTTCCTAGAGACCACGGACACCCACAGTGGAGAGCCCTGGGCTGGGCCTTCTGCTGAGATCCAGACGAGTCTGGGCTTAACAATCAACTAGCGAAAGGGTGAAAGGTCAAAGTGTCATTGTGGATGGCTCTAGCCTTAATTACAGAAAACCTGGCAAAGTGGCCCAAACAAAAAGATGTCTATTATCTTACATAGCAAGAAGTCTAGAGGCAGTGGCTCAAGGCTTAGTTAACTTAGAGGTTCAGTGCTGATACTGAGGAGCTAGGCTCCTGCCATCTTTCTGCTTCTCCACCCTCGGCATCATTGGCTTTTGTCTCCAGTCTTGTCTCCTCATGCTCACAAGATGGCTGCACCAGCTCATGACATCATGGGCCTTCCCCAGCTGTGTTGAGGGGCAAACGAATTAGCCACTAGCCTCCAGCAGCAGCTGTATGGGTGGCTCTTGGGAGCCACAGGACAGGTCACATTCGAGAAGCCTGATCTTGGGAGAAGAGAAAATCTGTAGGGGAAAGGATGTGAACGCAGCAGTGAAGTCTCTTTTCACCGTATATTGTAGGAATTAAGTTCCATGCTTCCTTTAAGTGAACACTGACCGTTGTCCTCCAACAAACGTCCTTCCAGGAACACGCATTGGGGTCTTCCTCTCGTAGGCAGGCCCTGTGCAGCAAAGGGTACAGGGCAGGAAGGGAGACCATCAGAGTGGGTTTGAGTAAATCACAGGGACTACAGCAATGAACCGGAAACACCCAACGGGCAGAGAGAAAGGGCAACGGGGAGATAATTACAGAGCGTGAAAAGTTCTGAAGACATTTTCGACATTTTCTTCTTACTCATGATTGCCACGTGCTGTGTGGGCAAACAGGCAAAGAAAGAGAAAATTACTTATAGAGGCATGTCCTCTAGGGTGAGCTGACCCGGAGGCTCTGAGATGAGATGGGGGGTCATTTGCAACTGCATATACAGTGAATAAACCTTGCTAACAAAGGGAACCTCTTACCTTACCTAAACTCTGTAGTATTAAATTTTTTTCAGTCAATTGGTAAGTATTGTTTAGCATCTGCTTTATGACAAGCATTGTTCTAGGCTCAAGTTTCGTGGTGGGGCCCTCAGTTTCTCCTTTTGATATTTATACTCAGTGAATACTTATTAAAAAACCTACTGGATTGCAGAACTGTAACCTTTCATCAGCTCTTCATTCCTGAAAAACATTGACAAAACCTCCGTTGGCAAGATGAAGAACTCACAGAAAATGCGGGGTTAGAGTGAAAAAAAAAAAATAAAAGAGGGGACAGGGCATAGCTCAGTGGTAGAGCGCATGCTTAGCATGTACGAGGTCCTGGGGTCAATCCCCAGTACCCCCATTAAAGATAAATAAACCTAATTACCCCCCAAATTTTAAAAAAAATAAATAAAATAAAAAATCATCTGGGCAAAAACAAAAATATATTTAAAAAATAAAATAAAAATGGTGTTATGTATAAGTATCCACACATGTACACAGAAATATATGTATATAAAACAATTCCAGAAGACATAAGTTCTGTCCGCGTGAAAGGCCTGCTCTGCTAGAAATGTTTTCGTCTTAATCTCTGTGAGGTGTTCGGTACGTATTTGTGACATCATGATTTTCTAAGGCATGTTCTTCAAAAAATGTGATGCTATGAAAGGTGTGTGTTCTTTTACGTTCATAAACTGTTTACACACTGGTTTGAAATGTTCTATCTTCTCGTGCTCACATTCTTCCTTTCTTTAAAAAAAATTTTTAATGCTTTATGTTTAATGGAGGTACCAGGGATTGAACCCAGGACCGAGTGCATGCTAAGCACGCGCTCTACCCCTGAGCTATCCCCACGCCCCCCACATTCTTCCTTTTTTATTTATGCAAATCTCAGCAAAATTTTGTGTAACTACATTAGCCAGCCAAACAACCCTCAAGTCTCACCTTGATCTTAAACTTCTAGCCTGCAGACCTGTGAGTAAGGACATTTCTGTTGTTCAGGGTGCTCAGTCTGTGGCACTTTGTTACAGCAGCCCTAACAAGCTAATGCAGTGGGTGTTTTTAAAAAGTCAACTTTGGTTAGTTTGTCTGAAAACCGAGGACGGCGCCAGCAACACTCACACCCCGGGCAGGCAGCCTGGTGAGGCACTTCCACGCCTGCCAGCCCCGGGCCTGGGTTCGGGGCTCCATCGCTTACTAGCAGCGTGGCCTCGGACAAATGACCTCATCGCTTTGTGCCCCTGTTTACACAGACGTGAGCCGGGGGAACAGTGCTCGCCTCACAGGGTTGTTACGAGGACTAAATGAATCAGTGTTTTAAGGCACTCAGAATAGCGCTTAACCCATTCTGACTGATACAGAAATACGAACTAGAGGTTGGGAAGTGTGATGAAATCCGGTTTATAAAATCCTTTTAAATTCTAACACATTTTCAAAAATCCTCACTCCTGAGGCTTCTGGTTACTGGGAGGAAGTACCTGTCAACTGCATTTGGGTTTACATTAGAACTTAACGTCTACAATCAGTGGACGCGCTCTGACCACGACAGTGGTCACTCCCAGGCGCAGTGACAGCAGTGACTGTGAGGCATTTCTGGTATTTGACTTTTTTTTTTAATTTTTGTTTGTTTATTGATGGGGGAGGTAATTAGGTTTATTTAGGTTTATTTCTTTATTTTTAGAGGAGGTACTGGGGATTGAACCCAGGACCTCATGCATGCTGAGCACGCACTCTACCACTGAGCTATACCCTATCCCTGGTGAGTATTTTAACACTTGCCAGAGATCTGAAAATTTTCAGCTTTCCCACCAACATTCATTGCAATGAAAAATGAAAGAGGGAGTTCCACGTGTGGACGGAAAACATTCACAGGTGCTATCTGCACATGACTGGCCGCGAAACTGGGGTAAACACCACTTCATTTCTATTGGTGAAACTTTAACACAAGATAAACTTGCTGACTGCAGAGTGTACCGTATGATTGTTCTGTGCACGATGGCTAATATAAGCAGTCCGGGTAGCAGAGGCCTCCCAGGGCCCAGGGACCATTGTGTGGATCTTCCTGGAAAGCCAGCCAGCCACAGTCTGCTCTGGGCCCCAAGCTGCACTTGGGGAAACAGGACAAAGTGGTGAATCAGGGGCATTGGACGGTTGAAGGTGACGGTGTTTGGTGACTAAATCACTCCCAACCCACTGACTTTTAATACTCATTACAATTTCTGCCGGGAAATCCTGAAGGCCTGGCAATTGTCTAGATTACAATTTCTTTTTTTTTTTATTTAATTAAAGTACAGTCAGTTACAATGTGTCAATTTCTGGTGTACAGCATAATGTCCCAGTCATGCATATACATACACACACACACATACACACACACACACACATATATTCGTTTTCATATTCTTTTTCATTAAATGTTATTATAAGATATTGAATATAGTTCCCTGTCCTATACAGAAGAAATTTATTATCTATTTTTATATATAGTGGTTAACACTTGCAAATCTCAAACTCTCAAATTTATCCTTTTCCACTCCCTTTCCCCCAGTAACCATAAAATTGTTTACTACGTCTGAGTCTGTTTCTGTTTCCTATTTTGTAGATGAGTTCATTAGTGTCCTCTTTTTCCTTTTTCTTGTTTTTTGTTTTTGTTTCTTTCAGATTTCACATATGAATGATATTATATGGTATTTTTCTTTCTCTTTCTGGCTTACTTCACTTAGAATGATGATCTCCAGGTCCATCCATGTTGCTGCAAATGGCATTATTTTATTCTTTTTATGGCTGAGTAGTATTCCATTGTGTAAATATACCACAACTTCTTTATGCAGCCATCTGTCGATGGACATGTAGGTTGCTTCCATGTCTTGGCTATTGTCAATAGTGCTGCTGTGAACATTGTGGTGCGTGTGTCTTTTCAAATTAGACTTCCCTCCAGATATATGCCCAACAGTAGGACTGCTGGATCATATGGTGAGTCCATTTTTAGTTTTTTAAGGAATCTCCACACTGTTTTCCACAGTGGCTGCACCAAACTACATTCCTACCAGCAGTGTAGGAGGGTTCCCTTTTCTCCACACCCTCTCCAGCATTTATCGTTTGTGGACTTTTTAATGAGGGCCATTCCGACTGATGTGAGGTGGTACCTCACTGTACTTTTGATTTGCAGTTCTCTGATAATTAGTGATATTGAGCATTTTTTCATGTGCCTATTGGCCATTTATATGTCTTCACTGGAGAATTGCTTGTTTAGGTCTTCTGCCCATTTTTGGATTGGGTTGTTTGTTTTTTTGTTACTAAGTTGTATGAGCTGTTTATACATTCTGGAAATTAAACCTTTGTCAGTAGCATCATTTGCAAAAATTTTCTCCCATTCTGTAGGTTGTCGTTTTGTTTTACTTATGGTTTCCTTTGCTGTACAAAGTAGATTACGTTTTTAGCCAACAGACTCTTCAACAGAAATGGCTGGTCATGGAAACGCATCTTATAAACCAACTGGGAAAAGAAGAAAGTTATCTCCAGCAGGGAGATAATGCCTGAGACAGATTTCTGAGGACATTATTTCTCTGTCTTTGATACATTGAGAACAGTTTTATGAGCATAAAAATCACTAAAGGAGGCTTGAAATATTTTTCTCTCATGTCAGTTCAATCCACAGAGCTGTGACAATTTTCAAAACCTCAGGGCACTGAAGAAATATATTATCTGAACGTTAGCATTTGAATAACTGATAACCAATCTCATACAACTGACAGGGGTGGGAGTGGGTGGGTTGATGACAATTTATATGTTTTTTATTTACATAGAACTGCATCAGTGCATCACCTCACTTATCCAGAAAATAGTTTAGAAACAAGGAATTAAAAAAAAATCAAAACAAAACTTGAGAAATACTTTTCTTATATATACACTTCTCCTATAGGCGCAATAGCTCTTAGGCCCGGACTCAGAAAACAGCTGTGTTTATTGCACACACAGCCCTAATCACTGGGATCTTCTCACTTTCGTGCACAGAGCACTTTAGAAACAGAAAAGTAGAAGTGGGGAGAAGGCTTCCTATAGACACACATGCTGGTGAGAAACAACTGCTGACACCCGAAAGAAAGGGGGAAACAGGAAAGTGGGAAAAGCAGACCGAAGAATTCTAAACGCCCAGGAGCGCGGGGCCTCTCAGCGTGCCCGCACACGCGCCTCCCTGTCTCCGCTGCCGGAGCACCTGACTGTCTTACTCAACAACACTAGAATCGGTTCTCATTAGGGCGACTTCAAGGCCAGGAAAAGAAGAAAAGATGTTACATCAAGGCTCCCAGACTCTTTCAGAAAGCAGAAGAGGTTGAGTTACACTTTAGAAAGTTTTCTACCCAAAATGTCTTTTCTTCTCTCCTTCCTGCTTTCCTTTACTCTTTTTCTTTTTCTCTTTCTTTCTTTCTTTCTCTCTCTCTCTTTCCCTCCCTCCCTCCCTCCCTCCCTCCCTCCTTCTTTCTTTCTTTCTTTCTTCCTTTCTTCCTTTCTTCCTTTCTTTTCTTTGAAGGACAAGCTCTCAGAGGCCTAGAACTCCACTCTCCAGAATGGCTACTTTCCCAAAGAGAACAGGGATTTCATGGTGGTCGTGAGTGAGCAGATGTGCAGTTATGACATGTGATGTGAATAGTATTACTTCACATCTTGTAAGAGTCATCTCCTAGTTTTTCCATTTCTGGACAGTTGAACCACTGTTAAAGATACTGTTACTCAAAGGGAGAAGAAACAAAACAAAACGAATGGAGGGGAAACATCAGAATGAACAGGCCATCACCAGTGCAGTGGGAGGAGAAACGAAAGTTTACTTAAGGAACAAACAAAGTCTCACTGTCCCATTTACTTTTACTTTTAGCCAGCTCACAGACTGAACCTCTAAAACTGCTCATGGCCGCCAGATTTCTCCTTTCAGCTGATGAAAAACTGAAAGAAAAATCTCAGTCTCTTCCCCAGATGATACAGAAGAAATGTTGCCACATTCACATTTTCCTAAGGAAAAAACAGACCAGCTACAGCAACCCTGAAAGCACACCTGCTCTCAGCAGCCTCCTCTCTGCCCAGACACGATGCAGAGCTGTGCACGCGCACACGCGTGCACACACACTTTCTAGCGGGAACACTGTCCTGCAGGGAATGTGTAATAATCATAAGAGCTGCCCTTTACTGAGAGCTCCCTATCAGTCAGGTGAGGGGTCAAAGGGCAACACCCTGTTAAGGAAACTGAGGCATTTAATTACATCTCCTAAAACACATGCAGCTTGCAAACAAAAGGTGGGATTTGAAACGAGGTCACTTATCAACCAGGGGCCTATGCTCCCTCCCAGTGAGGTTTAAATGTTGGTCCCCATCAATGACTCTCACCTTCCATGGAGCAGGGAAGGGTGAGCAGAAGCAGACACTGTGAACGTAAAGACCAGGGATGAGCAGGGAAATGCCAGCGCTGTTGGATGACCGGCATGTGGCCTCCCCGAGTGACCCGGAAACCCAGCGTCAGGGTCTGGGAAGGGCCACGTGACGCGGGAAGAAGGCACATCCCTGGTGACTTCTGCAGCAGGAAACCACCTGTTTAGATGGCTCTCTGCTCGCCGAGAGGGTCCCTGCCACAGTGGGTCAGATGTTTACAGACAGGCCCACCCTCTCCAGTGGGGGCTCCCCGAAGCACACTATCCGGGACCTTGGCAGCGCGCCCTGAACACAGGCCGCTGGCCGTCCCACCGCAGCCTCCCTGGGCTCCATCCTCCCCGACTTAAGGACTCGACAAGCCCTGAGGGTCCGATTGCGCAGGGATTGGACCGAGTGATCCCAGAGCCCCTGCCTTCTCCGCTTCTGAGGTATCTAGAAAATGCAGATAAAGCCTCTGGAAAACAGAAACATGTGAACTGGGGAGAGAAGGGGGGAGAGAGAGAGACAGAGAAAGGAGAGGAGGCTGACTTTGCAAATTATCAGCCTGTCAGCCTAACATATGGAGCCATGCAGCAACCACCGATGAAAACACCAAGTCGTCAGCACCAAACAGGGACGCTGGCAAAGTCCTGAGCGGCACAGCTACACGGCGAAGCAAGCCTCCTGCACGGACGGAGCTTCCTTCTGAGACACAGCAGCAGAAGCTGAAGCAGTAGGGCTTCAGGACGGGGACCTGAGAGCCTGGCGGAGCAGCTGGACCCGTGGCTCCGAAGCCCGGGCAGGGCCGAGTCTCTCTGGCAGCCGGCTTGTGCAGATGCGCCCGCCTTTAGGAAGCGTCCCTCCTCAGCACCGTGGGACAGTCACAGGCACCCAGACAGGAGCATCTTGCCTTCTTCGCCCAGACGTGATGCGCGTGCATTCAGGCCAGCACAGAGCAAGCGCTCAGTGAGCATCCGTCTGCTGAGTGACACCTGCTCTGTTGATGTCCTTTCCTTGACTGAGTCATGAATGCGTGAAAATACAGTGTTTACCCATAATTCCCCACCTCATGACACTAAAGCCAAAACACAGTGCCCATGTTTCTGACTTGGGGGGAAAGATTTGTCATTTTAAAGGCTATGCATGAACACCAGAACCTTAAAATCAGTATTTCTTACATGAAAAGCAATACAGGCTCGTTGTAGAAAAATCTTAAAATATTGTATAATATAAATAACCGGAAACACTCTCATAATCCTGTCACTTAGAGATAATGGGTTAACATTTTGGTGCAGTTCTTTCCAATTTTTTTCCTGTATATATACACAGACATATGTACACATTTAAAATTATAACTATATGGACTGTTTGGGTGTGAACCTGGCTTTTTCATTCAATGCTACAGAAGGGACATTTCCCTTTATCAAAAACCGTCTCTGAAGAAGGAGGGTGTAGCTAAGTGGCAGAGTGCGTGCTTAGCATGCACAGGGTCCTGGGTTCCGTCCCCAGTCCCTCCACTGAAACAACAAATAAATAAATAAACCTAATTACCTCCCTCCACCAAAAGAAAAGACTCTGAACATACGATGTTTAAATATCTACCCGGCATTCCATCACTTGAACTGACTATGATTTGTTTAACCATTTTCCTGTTTTTGTACCTTGAGTCTGTTTCCAACTTTCCCACTATTATAAATAATGCTTCAGTAAATGCATTTATGCATAAATCACTTCTGCTTACACACTTCTGATTATTTTCTTAAGATAAATATCTAGAAGCACAATTCCCAGGGCAAGGGCCAGGTGTATAAGCACTTTTACAGCTCTTGTGACATGTTTCTTAAAATACTGCTTTAAATTCTTTTTTTTGAAACATGGAAGGATTGAGCTCTGAAGGAAGTTACACAGAGGAATGATAGGTTTTGGTGTGTTTCTTAGTTCATTTGTTTTTGCCCTTTATCGCCTGGTTCCCGTCAGCCCAGGCCGGTCCAAGTGTCTGTCATCCTTAGAGGTTACCCTTCATCCCTCTGCCAGGCTGCCCCGTGTCGCCGGCGCACTCATCCTCTGTCATCTACAGTCCGTGTCGCCTCGCCCAAGTTTGGGGGCCTGTGACCTGTGGTCCAAGGATACTCCAACAGACCCTCTGTAGAACCAGGAATTTCTCTGTAAGGAGTTGATTTCAAGGCTAGATACACACTCAGATCAAAGGTCTATTGTCTTCAGAAAGCAAATAAAAATACACAGGAAATGCTTATTCCAATGAATTAAAAATCATTTAATGACTTCCTGACTCTTTGTATTTTGACCAGCAATTCCCAGCATTCAAGCAGGTTTCAGAAATTTCAAGGGGCATTATAGTCACAGAAAAAGTTGTTGATTCCAAAAAAAGCACAATAACTGTCATTTTTGAATATGGTGTTTGCTTTATGCTATTGTAATGTGAAGTTAGGGTTAATTTCAACTTTTTCCTTCACACAGTAGAAGATTAAGTTTGCCGTTTCCACTGAAAAGGCACCTAGGATTTCTAACTGCATCTAAAGGAGGCCTTTGTTTCTCTTTTTTCTAAAAATTTATGTTGCAGTGAGCATGAAATATACTCATGCTAGTCATAAATATACTTCCTCTCCTTTTTAGGCAAGATGAATTTTAGTTATTATTATGGATATGTTTTCTTAAGGGCTTCTTATATGTCCCCTCCTTATTTTACTAAAAAAAAAAAAAGCCTTTGTCTTCTATACTATACAAAATCCATTCTGAAAAACTTTTGCAAAATAATTTAATATTATATACCAACAGAGTCAACAAATATATTCCCACATTTCAGGAACTTGGAGAGACACACACCCCTGCTGACAAATCAGAGTCAAAGGAAGAAAAAATGGATTGATCTTGGACCTTGGGATGCTAACCATAACTCCCTCATTTGGATAAGGAAATTGCAGTCCAGAGAAGTAAAAAGGTCGGTTACCGAGTCTGCCATTTCATCACGGATATGGACTAGGAAAAATAACAAACTTAATAACTAACTTCTTTCCAGCCCTTTACAGTTTATAAAGGTACCTCGGTTCCACATTCAGCACTAAAAGGTACTTCAGCTTTAGGTTTTCAGCAAATGAAACCCCCCAACATGCTGTTTCCCTCCAAGAGACCCAAGTGGCTGATTTCACATCTTGTATTATTTGATTTATTATTTCATGCATTGGGAGACGACACCCTTCACCTAGTGCCTCCCAAGGCATTTAAGATCAACTCATGCACAAAACAACAGGCTATCATTTTGTGTGGGCTGACTTTAAATGCAGAGTTAACACACCTTGCCCTGAAAGTTAAGAAACTGGGGCCACATCTGAGCGGCACAATCACAATGTCGGCAGGCTTTTCAGATCAAAAAAAAAAAGAAGAAAGAAAAGCTGTTACTGGTCACATCTACCACTTAGGGCTCCAGGGACCAAACTAGATCTCAGAGAAACCCAAGGTTGTGTCTTTCAGCGCCTAGGAGGGGGCTTCTCCAACGAAGGCACTGGATCCAACGTCTTTGCCAGTTATGTATGAATGGAGGTCGATGGTAATTACTTACGCGACATCATAAAGAACGCTAACCGCTCTGAAATACATCCTCCCGTTAATTCACTCTTACCTGCAACACTTACGGAGGACTGCTGGGGTTCAGGCACAGAAGGAGGGATGTGGGGGGGACAGACATGGCTCCCGCCCTAAAAGTGCCCCCAGTCTGGGCTCCTCCTTTCTGGAAGGTGGCGTCATTCGTTATGACTACTTGGGACAACCCAAGGCAACCTTCTCATCTGTGCAGTAGGTTTTACAGCGTCGTGTGCTGACTCTCCAGGAGGCTGTATTAGTTTCTATGGCTGCTGTTACCAAATTACCACCATCCTGGGTGCCCCGAAGCAACAGGGTTCTGGATTCTAGAAGGTCTAAATCAAGCTGTCTGCGGGGCTCTGCTCTCTCTGAAGGCGTAGGGAAGAAACTGCCGCATGCTCTTCCCTCAGCTTCTGGTGTTGCTGACAACCCTTGGTGTCTTTGTTTCTCTTTTTTTCCCTCCCTTGGTGTTTTTGGCTCGTAGACACATCACGCCAGTCCTGGTCTCCAGCGTCATTCGGTGCTTTTCTCGCGTGTCCTCCCCTCTCTGCAGGACACCGTCACACAAGACTAGGCCCACCCGAATTCTGTATCCCCTCACTTGCACTTGATGATGTCTACGGGGACCTTATTTCCAAATAAGGTCACAGTCACGGGTCCCAGGCTTAGAATTTCACGTATCTTTTTCAAGGACACAACTCAACCCCTGACACAGGGGTCCGATACACCCACACCGTTTTCTCAGCAGAGACAGTAAAACGCACATCATTCCCTGCGGAAGGCAGGCAGGGCGGACCAGCAAGCGGAAAGCCTGCGCACCCCGAGCCCCAGAGCAGACCACAGGCGGTGAAACACGGCGACGTGTTCTCAGGGCTCAGAGGACGGGACGACTCGGAGCACACCTTCCAACAGTCGGCAGTTCCTGTGTCCGTCTCTTTCATCTTTCTGTGTCGAGAGCACATAATCCTTCATCCTGATGTCTTTTTCTCCCCGTGCCGGCTCCGCCATGAGGCAGGCACCAGTCGGCAGCCCCACCCCGTGGACCGCTGGCTGCTCCTCCTCTGTGACAGGGGCTGTGGCACGGCCCTGGCCCACCCAGGGCAGCCGTCCCTCAGGCCGCAGAGTGCACATCTGGCTCCCAGGTCGTCCTCTGCATCGGAAGCGTCTTCCCCTCGTGAATACACCGCCGTAAAGAATCTCGTTTGGCCTGTAGCGCTGTTCCCACTGGCATCCGTTGGAAGGTTGGCGAATAATAATCCCAGCTGGCAGAGCCCCACGTCGTGAGCCCTGGCACCTCTCACCGTGGAGGCAGGACCCCCTTCAGACCATCACTGCTCCTCCTGTATGGAGGTGCTTCTCTGCCGATGCTACGTGATGCTCTGCTGGACCCAACACCAGGCATGGAAACTGTGGCGGACCCAGCCCCTCCAGGGAGGACGTGGGAAGAAAAGCACTACCTTCCCCAGGCAAAAGGTGCTGGTCCCAGCAGGAGCTAAAGTCTTCCCGGAAAAAGAGGAAGCCTGCCTGTGGCTGGTGAAGCCCAGCCGAGAGGCAGGAGGGTTTCTGCACAAAACTGTAGGCAGAATGACCGTTTTCTTGCTACTAGAAACCATTTCTGTGGTTCTTATGGAAGTGGCACTTTGTTGAGTGTTATAAAAACACTCCAGGCGGGGGTACAGCTAAGAGGTGGAATGCATGCTTAGCATTCACAAGGTCCAGGGTTCAATCCCCAGTACCCCCCATTAAAAAAATGAAATAAAATGAACAAACCTAATCCCCCCCCCAAAAAAAACCAAACAGAACAAGCAAAGAAAAAACACATTCATCATTGTCCCTGCCACCTGATATGAACTGCAAGGGCAGGACTTGTGTATAAGAACATTCAGGCAACCATACAAGTACATTTTAAAATCTCCAGATTGTGCACAGGCAAAAGAAAATGAATGTAAGTCATAAGAGAGCCTTTGCGGGGGGAACACGCATCCTTTTTCCAGTTAGAAAAGTTTCATGAAGGAATTTGTTTTATAATCTCTATACCCTAATTAATTTAATAACAAATTAAGTGTATGGTCAAGACTCTTGGTTGCAAGTGACAGAAATACAACTCAAATAAAGGGCAAAGTATTTGTTCATGAACACAGAAAAATTCAGGAGTAGACTTTCAGGTAAAACTGGTCCCAGACATTCAAACAGTGTCTTCAGGGATCTGTCTCAAGGCTTCAGCTTTGCCTTCCTCTCTCTTGACTTCATTCTCATTCCTGTTTTTTGACAAGATATTCACCAGAGGCTCTAGGCTAGAAGAGAGTTTCTCCGGCACATCCCCGGGGGCTGACCGTCTTGGCTGTGATAGGCTCAGCTGGTGACATGCGCTCATTGCTGAAGCAGTCAGGCTGGTTCACACTCTCATTGGCCAGACTGAGAGCACACGCCCATCCTGGGGCTCAGGGCGGGTAAGTCCCACCAGGACGACAGGGACAGGGAGTCAGGGACGGGTGCTCCCCTAAACAAAAGCCAGGGTTCCAGTATCACAGGAAGAAATGCACGTTGAACAGGCAAAAGCAACAGATGCCCATGACACTGTATGAAAATAATGTAAACTGTTGTGAAATTCTGACCAAGAACTACAGAATCAAGCTCAGCTGTGAGAGTAACTGCACGTGAGGTCAACGTGCAGTTTCTTTCATGGACTGTCTGATGGCTTTGCCACTAGTAACCAACTGGGCGATAAATTCTTTGTTTGGTTTGCAAATCAGAGTTGTCCAGTAACATTCATCCCTGTTTCAGAATATTATATAATTCCTGAATCCTTCTATCAGGAATAAAGGTGACAAACAGATGCAGATAAAAGATAAAATAAACAAAATAAAACAAAACCATTACAGTGAAATAGTTCTGTTTTCACATCATAGTTTCAGCAGGAAAACCTATTTGGCTGAGTTATTTTTGAACAGAGAGCAGACTGAAAAGGAAGAAATAAAACTGTTCCTGTTTTGAGATGGCATGAATGTCTATGTAGAAAAATCCCAAGGAATGTTCAAATGAGACTTCTAGAACTAATGAGCCATTTCCACGAGCTTGCAGGACACAAAGCCAACACACCAAAAAAAAAAAGCAATCACATGTCTACGTAGTAACAATAAACACTTGGAAACCAAATTCAAAATATAATACCACTACAAAAAAAAAAAAAGAAATACTTAGATATAATTTGAACAAAATACGTGCAGAACGTGTAAAAGCTGCAGATTGCAAATACCTGATGAAGAAATCCAAGAAGATCTAAGTAAATTAATAGACATATTGTGCTCATGGATTGGAAGACTCAACATAGTAATGATGTCAATTCTCCCTAAATTGACCTGTAGGGTTAATGCAATTTCCGTCAAAATCACAGTAAGGTTTTCTTTGTAGACATACACAAGCTTATTCCTTTATTTATATGGAAAGGCATAGGACCTAGAATAGTTAAAACAAGCTTGCAAAAGAGTAAATGGCGAAGCATCACTTTGCCTGATACTAAATCTACTATACAGTTACAGCAATGAAGATAGGGCGATACTGGAGGCAGAGACACGGAGGTCAGTAAGATGGGACAGAGGACCCACACAGATACGCCCAACTGATTTTTGACAAAGGTACAAAAGCAATTAAGTGAAAGGATGGCAGATTTTTCAACCAATGGTGCTAGAGCAACTGGACATTCACAGGCGAAAACAATGAACCTCCACCTTAACCTCACGCCTTATGCAAAAACTGACTCAAAATGGATCATGAATTTAAATGTAAAACAAAGCTTTAAAACAGTTACAAAAACATAGAAAAATATTTTTGAGGGCTAAGTCTAGGCAAAGAATTCTTAGATTTGACACCAAAAGCGTGATTCATAAAAAGAAAACTTGATACATCAGGCCTCAAATAAAAGAGCGGGCTAACAGGAGATTCCTCTAATGTAAAAGTGCTCTGAGAGGGGTCAGACGCCCGTGACTGGTCCAGCGGCTACGCGCCCATCAGGAACCTAGTCTCTCCCATCTCTCTCCTCCCTTGTCTTGGCAAATGACTTCCATCTGCAAGGCGGCGGGCTGGCCATTGCAATTCCTGCTGCTGTGTCTGAGTTCCAGACAGCACCAAAGGGGAAACAAAAGGAAGACAAAGGGCTTCCCATCCCATCCAAGTCAGCTTCCTGTAAGCAGCCTCCTGCAAAGTCACACAAAATACTTCTGTTTACATCTCAGCGGTCAGAATTTAGTTACCCGGCTACACTTAGCACATGAAGCTGGGAAACTCAGTCTTCTGCTCCTGCCATCTCTGTCAGTCAGTACTTGTGTTGTTGGAGCCCCTGAATGATTCAGGGCTCAAACATGACAGAAGTTTACCTCACTCACAGAAGGCCCACAGTGATGTTCTTGATTGGCAGGAGGTTCTCCAGGCAGTGATTGAGGGACCCAAGTTTCTTCTATCTTGTGCCTCTGTCATCTTGGACACTTGACTTCCAAGATCTTCCCACTTGTCAGCATCCAGCAGTGGAGGGGGAACGAGCATGGAGAACTGGCCAGGGAGGTTCCTGTGGGCCAGCACCAGAAGTGACACACACCACTGCCACCCACTGAAGGCCAGAACTCAAGCACATGGCTGGGTATAAGCAACTGCAAGGGAGGCTGGGGAATGGGGCCCAAGAAGGCACGGGTCGGTGACCAGCAACTAGGGCAATGAGCCCAGCCGAAAATGAGGAAAGAAAAGAGGGTGGACATTGGGAGATGGAGCGGTTTTGGTCACAGGAGGCCAGAGTGGGCACCAGGAGACCCATTGCATTGGAGGGCTCCAGACAAGGGGGTGAAGGAGGAGCCGAGCCCAAGGCTGGCTCCTCAGTGACCACAACTTGGTCGTACGTCTAACAGACAGGAGAACAGAGTGGCAGGACTGGAGGGCCGGGGGGGCGGGGGAGGAGCTCAGGGGAAGGCATGCTGGTTGGCCTTGAGATGCATGAGTGGAAATGGCCAGGAGGCAGCTTGGAAGGTGCAAGTTAGAGTTGGGCAGGGGGGTCGAAGTCATATATGACAGTGAACAAAAGCAATGAAATGCATGAGGCCTCTGAGGGGTTGGTATAAATAGAAAAAACTAGAAAACCAAGGACTAAGTCTTGGGCAATGGATATACTGAAAATATCAAAATATTCCAGGAATACTTACTACGAACACACGAGCCTAAACAAAATGAGGTGTCAGTAGCAGGGCTGTGTGAAGACTGCTGTGGTTCTTGGAAATGCTGCGGGCATTTTTGCCTTTGTGGGCCCCTTCCTCCATTAAAAAAGAAAAAACACATTAAAAAATTATTCCCTACAGCTGCAGTGGCACAGAGACAACTACAACCTAGACCGAATTAATTATTCTACATCCACTATCATGATATGATTTTCTCCCTCTGATTTTAAAAGAAATGAAGATTAAAATATCAATTAGTATATTTCACGGGTCCCTAGAAGTGTCAGAAAGCCAATTGTGTCTAATGGTGTGAACAATCCAAAATAATGGGTAGTTTTTAAAAAAATCAGTTGACTTCAGAAAATGTGTCTGGGTCTTTAAGGGGAGGTCTGATTTTTTTTTGTAACAGTTATAAGTGAATATTTTAATTAACCTTGATTCTCATGGTGCACAGCCTTTGTCCCGCTGAAGTGGCCCTAAGCTGAGACGTGTGACAGTGGGGATTTAGGGCGGGACGGAACCCACAGTTGTCCTACTTGACTGTGTGAGAAAGCAACTTTAGTTTTTAAATGCATTTTCTGCATTTCTACCTCTCAGGGCATCCGATTCCCTTGTTAAAAGGCATCTGGTACATTCCAAGAGGAGTTGTTTTCAGAACTGTGTGTGTGTTTGATGTTCGGGGGGCTTGATTCTTAAGCCTGTTTTCCGAATAAAGTGAAATTTAGACGGTAACGGTAAGGAATTTCAGGTCTCAGATGAAGCGAAGGATGGATGACAACTCAGGCGATCTTAAAGAGATTCCAGGAAGAGCAGCAGGGCTCAGGTGTCAGGAAGGTCACGCAAAGGGACAGAGGTGAGGAAGTGCCCGGACGTCACAGCTCCAGGCAGGGCTGCAGCCGTCCACTGAGCGTCCACGGTGCGCTGTGTGCTGAGCCCTCCAGCCTGGAGGACACGGCGGGGCGGGGGGTGGGGGGGCGGAGAACAGACAAAACACAGTCACGGGACTTCTCAAGTTCTTAACGTCTATAAATTCAACAGGTCCAGGATATTACTTCAAGAGCTAAAGTGAGAAAAAAACTCAAGGAGTAACAGTGGCGGATGACTCAGAAAGGATCAGAGATAAGAGTGTCTTCGAGATGGTCACAATGAGGTCACCGGCTCTCTGGTGAGAACTGCTTCCTGGAGTGGTGGGTGTGGAAGGATGCTGAGTAGCAGAGGCTGTTCCTAAAGTCAGATCTTGAAGTCTGGCCCCGGGAGCCAGAAGAACTGGTCGGTTTTAGATCAAGCGCCTGCTTCAGCCTTGTCTGGAAGTACCTACACAGTAACAGCCAGTGTTTATAGAGTCTTGGGTCAATTACTCCGCCTGTCAACTTCTGCCGTCAGTATAGGTTTTATGCCCGTTTTACAGGTAAGGAAAATGAGGCACAGAAAGGGTAAGTGACTTACCTAGGATCACACAGCTGGTAAAAGTGGGAGCACAGGAATAAGAACTCGGGCTCTCTGCCTCCGGGTCCTGGGTGATATCTACCCAGGCTGAGTGGTCTCTGCACACATTGGTAAATCTCACCTTTGTCTGTCACAGGGTTTTATGGTTGTTATTACGTCAGTTTACAGAAGCAAGCAAGGTACAGGGAAGCCACCTGCCTGTGTTCACACAGTGAGGTGGCAGCAGATGCAGAACTGCCACCTATCACACAACATGACTTAAAACCGCAGAGAGGCTACAGACAGGGATCCGGAGCTCAGCACTGTGTGGCCTAGAGCCGGCAGCCCAGGGGAAGCTGGGACCCTGCGACTGGTAAAAAGAACAAACATTTAGCCGGTCTCCAGCCCATATCTGTCTCTGCCTCCTCACGCCCCCAAAGAGGAGAGCTTTCCTTAAGAAATGACTTGGTTCTCTCTGGATATTTAGAAAATGCTGGGGTTTCAAAGCCTTTCCCCGTCAAACCCAGACAGTCTCCCCTCTTTGGCCAGATGGATGGAAAGTGCATTCTGAACCAATAACATGACTACCTAACATTATTTAAAAATATATTTTAATCATATCTAATAATTACATAGGACACATTGGTCATACTGGTTTTTGTTTTGAGTTCCTAAGAGGAAAAACACAACCTAAGCATAAAGGGCTGTGATTTGCTTTTTTATCGTAAGTTAATGACATTAACTTATCAGCGTGGCGTGTGTGTATCTGACCTATTGGCCTTCCTCCGTCCAGGAAGGAGAATGCCTGCTTTGGAGGCGTGTGCACATGGACAAAGAGAACTGGAAGGGTCCCTGCCCTGATGCCTGGGTGATAAACCTAGGCCCTGGCTTTGCGACAGCAGTAAATGCTGCTTTTACAGTTGCCACAGCTTAAGGAAAATGGTGGTGACACATTCATCGGAGAAGCTGAAAGGCAGACAGTGTTATCAGCTGAAGAAAAATCGTGGTGTCAGCTTTGGTTACGTTATGGATGCCATGGTTAGGGATAAAAAGAGGTACCCGTGTCTACCTTTCCAATACAATCTGCGCGTCTTTAAAAAGAATGTGTTGGTGACATTTTTAAAGACCTAAAACCATGTAAGTATGCTCGAGAAACTTACTATTTTTTAATGATCTGGTAAATTACAGACTTTATATAAAGTGGTTGTACTTTCTTAAATAATTCTGAATAATGGCCTCCTCATTTCTCTCTTTTCTAAGGGATTCAGCGGCTTTCCATATAAAATGTTTTTAGAGCTCTGTAACAGACATAAATGGCTATTAGCAGTAAGAGATGATGATTATGAGGAATTAACGTGGAAATGACACTGGGCAGGGAGGCCCCGACGTCAAACCTGTGCATTTATGTCTCGAAGTCCTCTCCTTTGGCGTCCTGGTCTGAAACTCAGGCTGCCTGGTTTTGCTCCTTGACCTCATTCTATGTCACTACACAGCTTGAAAATGTACTGTGCTCCTGTGTGGTTAAGACAAGAATTTACCAGTCATTTTCCCTCCTGACCTACCTATTGTAAAACAATCTACAGTGATTTGCAACCTTTGCTTTCCTTCAGGACGACACAATGAGCTGCCACCTCCTGTGCTCCACTGGGGGTGGGGGTGCAGGGTGGGAGCTGGGGGGGGACGCAGGCACGGAACCCTGGCCTTGGAGGTAGGTGTGGGGGTGCTGCTCCTCCCAGGCACCATCCCAGGGGCGCCTGAGGATGCGGTGCTGGCTGCCGGCCAGGTAAATTGGAGGCAGTCCTAGAAGTAAGAACATCCATCATGCTTAGTGAGATCTTCGGTTGTAACGGCTGCCTTGAGCCTCCAGACTTTTTTTTTTTTTTTTTAATAAAGCTCCTCCCGGTCCTGAAGCACTCTTTCCGCCTCTGCTGCCATATGTTTTTCCAGCTGGACCTCCACCAGTCTTCCGCTCTCCAGAAAGTTCTCATTCATTCAACCCAAGGGTATCTCAATGGCTTTTCTGAGGACTGCTGGAAGTTTCAGCAGGAGTCCTGGCCACATGGAAAAATACAGCTACTTGAGCTTACAGATGAAGGTCTCGAATTGGGAGTCTACCCTCAGGGGCTGTGCTTTCATTATTCAATTTAAATTTGGAGAAATGTAAATAAACATTTAAACGTGTGAAACTGTATAAGAAAAACGTCCTTATTAGCCTGCACTTTTAGTGATTCAGACGTCCTCACCAAATCCAACAGCAGGGAAATTTAAGAATGGTTTTTGTTCTTTAAGAACAGGCTTTTTTTTTTTTTTTTTTTTTTTTTTTTTTGTCTGAGGCCTGGAATCCACCCACGTGTTTACTCTGACTAGCCAGTGACCTCCGGACCTTGTTTTTCATTGTTCATCTTCTATTCACCTGGGGCACCGCGGGTGTTTTCGCTTTTCCAGATGCTGTTTTTCAGACTGGTTGATACAACGGCTGGAGTTACCACTCTCGGATACACTTTGGAGTTCCGGCCTCCGGGCCAAGGTTCACTGTCCCCAGTCCTAACCCAGCTGTGGGTTCTTTGTGAGTCAGACTTGGGTGATGCCCTGTCGGTCGTCCTGCCTTTGAGTGAGTCTAGAATTCAGTTCCTCATCCTCAAAAGCCCTAACTCAGATGGAAACCGGTCACACATTCTCTGTGGCGAACTCTCCTTGGAAGACACTCACCAGGAACTGGGCTGTAGGAATAAAGCTCTTACTTTACTGATGTATTCATATTTGATTTACAGGCGAAACTGAGCCCACTTTCGTATTTTAATAGTGTCCATGACTTACTGGCAAGTCTTCGACTACACTTCCCGCGGGCCCCCACCCCCAGCTCAAGGCCCCTTCTCCCACTATTGTTTCCCTAGCTCTCCCCCAAATCTTTCCTCATCACCTTCACGCTACAAAATCTGCAGGGGCAAAAATGATGCCTCCGATAAGGTAAAGTGGTCTCCAAACAACCCACACTGGCAGTATAAAATCCAAAATTTTGACAGTGTTAGTTTGGGGAGGCCAGTTGTATTCAGGGATAGCTATGAAATTGTGCGATCTGATTCAGTCAAGTATTTTTCAAAGCGGGCAACAGAGAGCAATATTGTGAGGAAATCACACTGAATTTCACTTTCTTTCTGGTTTGCTGGCTTCACCGGAGGCTGAAACAAGAATATAATTACAATATTTCTAAACCGATTGTGTAACCGCTCTGAAGTTTGACAACTTGCCTCCCCACATTCATGATAATACAAGTGGTGAATATCTGGTAGGTTACCCATTAAACGACTGTGACAGATCGTATTTCTGGTTAATTGTTAGTTCCTTATGACCTTAGACTTTGCCTGTGTATTTAAGAACACCATCTGCTGTCTAGGGTAGCAATACTACGTTTTCACATGAGGATTACTGTTCTTACTTCGTAAACAACAGTGCTCAGTTGGAGGCGTTGAAACTCTACCATAGGATTATTTAAATTATACTACCTATGGAAAGCTTAAAAAAAAGAAACTGACCTTCTTGTCCATGCTGGCTTTATTGGCTTCACCTAAAATGTCATAATTTATATACCATAATAAAACCATAAAGAAGATTTACACATTGCATTCTTGGTCTGCAAAACGAAGTATCTGAAAAGAACTCTGGCTCTGTTAGGCCTGTCCTGTTTGTCTTCTTCCAGACTAGTTTCTCATCGAATGTTTCTGGGAAATTTCCCAATAAAACATAATTAAAAAATAATTCCCACAAAGTGAAATGAGATGACACTTCTTCTTTTCTTTTTTTAAACAGTCACCCAAGATTAAGCCTCTCTTGTCTGGGGGGCATGCTGAGAACCCTGCTGGTGTTCAAGAAATATTAAAACATCTACTAACATGTGGGCTAAGATAAGGCAGATGTTGACGGGGTTTTAAGCGGGCTAGCTTTGTTTGGGACTCGCAGACAGTGGCACCTGGGAAATGCACTCTTGGCGGACGGGGTGAGGGGTGGGGAGGGGCAGAGCCTTTACTTGAATTTCGCCAGGCCTGGGCTGTACCCGGGTACTAATTGACTGCAATTCTCCAATCCATGAATCAGAACTTCCAAAAAAGAGAGGCTCTGTGGAGTGGGAGAACAGGCTTGCGTCTAATATCTCCTGCACCCTTTCTGCATCAAGAGAAGGAAACTGCACGCACTTGTTCATTCATTTATTTGCTTCTTAATCCATCCCCTGCCCTTGTCCCAAAAGGAGCTGAGGTGAATGGAAATGACTGTTTAATGTGACTCGGGAAATGACAGCTCCTTAGAGATGAAAACTTTTTCACAGTAACTGTAATTTTTCATTCCTTAACAATGGTGACACTTTTAAGAAGCAGGACTGAGCTTTGGAGAATAAAGCATTCTAAGCAGTGTGTGTCTGATTTCTGAACTGACTTTCGTTATGAAAACTGGGACAAGGCTCATAGGATTGGTCATTATAAGCCCAGCACCCACAACTCTGGACGCTTCACCGAGGATGGTTTTTTTGCTGTGTGTTTGTTTTCTAATTACTTGGAATGGGAGAGGTTGGCATGAACACCCACCACGTGAAAATAATCAAGAGGTTGTCTGCCAACAGAAAATAACTTCGAAAGTAAGGAATGTAGAATTGTGGGCCTAAACCACTTGACAGCTTCCCCAAAAGGCACGTCCTGACATGTTCTCAGTGTAAGAGGGCTTCGGCATTCCAGCTTTTAGAAGAACGTCTCCTGTTACAGCTGGAAGTTGCCGCTTATCCTTTTCCACACTCTGAATTCATGGAATCTGGAAGTCCGATTCCAGAACTCTCATTTTAAAACCTATTGAGTCATCTTTATATGAAAAGTAAAGAACATGGCTCTTTTTTGATTTTTGAAGAACAGCTGAAATGAAATGTCCACGCACAAATGCTTCCTGACACCACCATTTTTGAAATGCACAGAATTTAAGAAATTTCATTTAATTTTTTAATAACCAGACCCAAACAGACGAAAGTCTTGTAGAAAGTCATGGATGTAACACTTCACTACAGTTAAGAAAATCACAACAAATTTCAAAACATCAGAAACATCAGAATTCCTGGAACCTATTCCTTTACAAATTCAGTACACCGCCGGTGAAGAAGCCACACAACTACTAAGCAGTGGAATCCTGGGTGACAATACAAAAAAAAAGAAGCCTCAAAACGAATTTCTACATACCACTGACCTGTTCAGCCAATGCCTGTCAGTATGTGGAACTTTTCTTCCCTTTTCTTCAACTGAGGCTGTCTTGAGTAACCTGAAAGGCCTGTGGGTAGTGTACTGAGTCTTTGCACACCATATATACATATATATATATAATTTTATGCATATATAATTTTATGTATATATAAAATAAGGCAGTCTCTTGTGGAAAGAAGTATGTTCACAAGCCTGGGACACTTTAGTTGGGCATGTGAATACTGATCCACACGCTTCTGCCCTGCCTAACTTCAACTAAGTAGAGACCGTGGTTAGACACTTCTCACCTGGGATCTGAGCCCAAACCCAGCAGATGTAACAGACGTAATGTTCTCAGATGACCTGATGATGTGGTAGCCACTGAAGCTCACAACTTTATTTGGTAACACAGTGCCTCCCAAATAGCGGGCAGGCACTTATAGAGTGTCGTCCCTCTGCTTTGGTTTGTGATTCCGTATGAGTCAGAAGAATGCTGGGCTTGGGTCTGCCAAATTCTCTTACTCCGGTCACCCCCCGCCCCAGCCCACCACATGAAGGGTCAGAGTGGAAGTGGTGCCACGTTCAACATCCCCTCTTCCACGCAAGTGGAACCCGGGCCCGGGGAGTCCCCGCGCCCCGCCTGCGGTCACATGGCAGCCGCATGGAGAGCAGCCATGGCCCCGCAGCCCCCTCCCGGGCAGACGTGTACATGTATGTCAAAAAGAACCTGCCGAGGAAACAGAATAAGAGGCAGCCCACCAGTGGGCTAAAGAAAGCACTGCAGTCCGGGGGACATGAACTCTAGCTGTTTCCCTGCACATTGTCTCCGTCTCAGGGCAAGTTCCTCACGGGCTGGTGCCTGTTCACCAAGTCAGCAAAGTGAACAGACACCAAGGCCTCAGCCAGTGTTCAGAACAACCAACTGGTCTGCTAACACAAATGTAGGCAGACAGGCAGGTGGCCAGGCTGGAGCAGTCTGAAAAGTGTCCACGATCTAGCGACATCTTAAATCCTGAGAGGTGACACCCCTAGGAGGGTCACACGTGCTGGGTCCCAGGCATGTTTCAGAGCCAACTGTACCTCTCAAGGATTTGCTTGAAGGGCTGAGGAGGCCTGCTAACAAGTCCATCAAGGTTCAGACCTGGATTTCAGGACTGGTACAGCATTTTAGCTGTGACTGGCGTTTCAGTAAACGCGCTGTATTCGGGCAGTCCCTTTAGGAAATCTATTTCTCTATTTCTGTCCACCAGAGGTCCTTTGCTAGGGCTCAGACCCAGGCTCTCTGCTCCCCTGTTTACAGTTCTCTTCTTCCCTGTATGAACTTCAGTTCTGAGTGTGAATCTTAATTCTCTCAATGGGTTTGCACGCCCCTTGGCAAAGAGGTATTACCACGTGGGCACAGGAGCGGATGTACCAATGCACAGACACTCACACAAATTAATAAATTACAGCCCACAGTTAGTCTTTTAAACTTTCCTTCCCTTTTTCCTTCTGCAGGGAGTTCTCTGTATCTCCTTTATATATAAAACTGACCAAAAAAAAAAAGTTTGGAGAAAAGTTTATTGTTAATGTTTAGATTGCTGGCTACCTTTGGACTATCACCTATGCATATAAAATAATTGTCTTAAATAACAACATTACTTTGTGTGTGTGTGCTAAACACCTTAGACCACAGCAAGTCAGGTCACAGCAAGTCAGTCACCAGAACAGACTACTGAAACCCCACTGGTAAAGGCCAAATTTTCCTGCTGACTGGCATTTTTTTGCAAAATATACTTGCATCTTGTCAAGAGAAAGTCAATCTAGCTCATACTGGCTAACTTCTGTCTCACAAGAAATGCAAACAATAACAATAAGTTATGAATCATTTTGCCTCTTATAACCCCTTTCTAATGATGACATTCTACGAAGTATCTGTCTTCATGCTTTTTCCTTTTCAGTGCCTTGCATGCCACCATCTTGTCTGAGTGCAAAGTAGCCAGGACTGGGGTCCTACAACCGGAATTAAATCATTTCACGAGATTTTTCTCTTTGTTTTACAGGAAATAGGTCATAAAGAGATGAAGATGCAATGTTCCGATATGGTGAGTGACCAAACCATTTCCTCGCTCAACTAAATCCCAGAATTAAATTTTTTATCCAAACACCAACATCAATTTTTATCTATGGTTCATAAATTTTATCTAAGGTTCACCAGCCCAAAATGGTTTGCCATTTAGGGAGTCCCACACAAGGCAGGGCGTGGCGGCAACTGTCCCTCACCCCTGCCATATTCCTCTGTCTGTTGTGACAGTTTATTTTTCTTTGGATTGCCTGTCCTATGCACTACACTAGAATTTTCCTTTTTCCTATAAATACAGATTTAGATGAAGCAAATTTTAACACTCCTTTTGTTAACACTCACGAATGTGAACACTCTTCTTCTAGGTCTCTAAACTGTGCTTACACAACTTTTTAAAATGCAAAATGTACACAGAATGTTCTAGACTATAGTCTTAGAGAGAAATACTCATACCTGGGTATCAGTACTGGCGCTCACCTTTAATGTTACTGTCAGCAAACCACTTAATCTTTCAATATCTTAGGCTTTCAGCTTCTGAAAAAGGAGGACAAGAATAGAGTTTGTGCTCAAAATAACTTTTCAGAATGTCCATATGAAAGACATAATAAATACAAAGCAATCACATTATTCTTAACCTTTTAGAATTGTAACAGCTTCTATTTTTTTCCTTACTCCTGAATATATATGTA
This sequence comes from Vicugna pacos, assembly GCF_048564905.1. NCBI lineage: Eukaryota > Metazoa > Chordata > Mammalia > Artiodactyla > Camelidae > Vicugna > Vicugna pacos. The sequence continues at coordinate 29,337,498 of NC_132997.1, read as the reverse complement.
AGAAAGTTACCAAGTAGTCAAGCTAATGAGAGAATATTTACCATTTTATTATTTTCAAACATTATCCGAGAGGTTAGTTCACTATTTTGTCAGTGTCTGCCTCCTGATACCCTCTAAAAGATTTTAGCAAGTGTCTTAAGTATAAGTTAAATTCGCATCCAGATATTATTTCAGAAAAGTGCATTTCATCATGCTCTTTCCAAAAAGTCAATAGGAGGGTTCTGGCATCAAATGGCTGTTGAATTCCTTCCAATTCTTTTACAAATTTTCTTGCAGACTGAGCGGGTGTGTGACCTCAATCTCTCCTCTGTCTGTATTTTTCACTTAGCTCTTTAAATTCTGACACAGTAAGTAGTTAACCTACATGAAGACCCCAAATTTTACTCTAAATGGGGACCCGTACGTATGTTTACACATTGGCTGGTGACTAATAGCTTCTGTGTGTAATACGTGGATGATTAAGAGCTCCTGTGATTTTATTTGGCCTGATTCTTAGACCCTCCACGGAGAGTTTATCTCGTCCACATGCAAAAGTCTCTTTAATATCCTAATGCTTTCTGTGTACAGGGGAGGTAGGCTACAGGGAGAGGTCAAATGGAGGGAAAGTATTTCTAAAAAAGTTTATTTGCAATTTCAAAACTAGTAGAACGGTCTCATAAAATGCTATTATTTAGAAGAAAGGCTCTCATATCTATTACAGAAGATTCATTTATGTCGTGACTCTCCACAGTGCGTGCAGATGCCATCATATAAATAAGTATGTTCACATACATATTTGTAACTTTTTCAAAGTGGAAAGCCCTGAATATCACACATGCGCTTCCAGGCTTCTGGTACTTCTCCTGCCCAAGCACAAGCAGCCTAGGATGGTATCCACAGAAGTTCAGATGACATGTGGCTGCATTTTTTTTCTCCTTCAAATATGCCAGGGTCACAGTTTAAGACACTTTGGTATGGTTGCCACATCATGCTATTAATAGAAACTGCACTCTAAGGAATGAAGGCTGTGATTCCACATGTGTGGATACGGGGTGAAACGCATGAACTCAGCAGTCCCTGGGAATACCATGTCCTGGATGGCACCCACGCACTGCCAGGGCACTGGGTGGCAGTCCTCCCGCCACTATGCTGTCCTCGGGGCAGAGTTTCATCAAGGTCCTCTGGTAAGAACCACAGCTTTACACTGCCCTGTCGACTGTCAGGACAGGGCTGCAGTGTTTTAACAAGACCATCTCGACCAGAGTATGTTCTGGGGACCAGATTCTCATTTTAGGTGTTCTAACACTCACACAGTGGAAGCCCACGTCAGTCTCAGTGTGGGGGTCAGATCTGTTTCACCCACAGAGCTCCTGCTTAGAACTGCTCCCTTTGGTTTACCTTCCAATCACTTCCCTTACTCCAGCTTTTGATCGTATTGTACTGAATGGCTTTCCTTTTGCTCCTAAACTATGATTTTCTTTTCCTTTTTTAATCTTAGAAATTAGAGCTGGAAAAGACTGTTGCTTCGTCTCATCTCAGCAGGAGTGTTCCCCATAGACGATTTCCTTGAGCTCTTAAGACTAACTGCAGCATTTCAGTGTGCTGGTTGAAAGCCAGCTTCAACCTACTGCCCCGCCAACACTTCACTGAGCATCTGCCTGCCCTTCCACATATGAACCTTGTGGGAGCACACTGCAGCCAACCCGGTAACCTTGACTCGGGGTGGCAAAGATTCTCATGATTCTCTTTTGAAAGGACCTGCAGCCTTTTAAGCAAGAGGGCAGAGTCTACGTGACTAAAACATACCAACTTCCTCTTTCATAAGTCATCACATGATGAACTACAATTACAATTCCTGCCTTGTCTCTGCGAATTGCAGACGCATTGCCTCACCCGAGAAACCCTGCTCCCGTGTGTGGAGGAGGAGGCGGCTCTAACTGCTGCAGCAGCCGCTTTGGAAGGGATCCAACTCCAGTCTGTGCCGGGAGGGAGGGCAGTGGGTGGAAGACGAAAACAAAGCTATGTTTACTTAGCATACATCGATAAAGCTGCTTGGGAGCTCCATGAAAGGCCAGGCAGCATGAAAGCCTTTTGATACAATATAAGGAATTGCTGCTCTGGATCCAGGGCCAGCCTTAACCCCTGGGATCCCGGACCCTTTTATGGCAAGAGAGACCGGAACTAAAGTAGCCTGTCCATTCTCCAGCAGGCATTTCGTTAGGGAAGTTACAACAACTCAGTTTCGACATGAAACTGGTAGTGTGAAATAAAAAGGAAATGCTCTTTGTTTGGAGAACAAAAGCTCTGTTCTACAAAAATCCTCTCCTTAGTACCTCTCAGGGCAGAATTGGTATCTTGGTATTTCTATTCTGGGATGGAGCCGACAGGCTTTCCCTTGAGGGTATTACAGTGCCCGCTGGCAGGTAAATGAATATAATTAGGCCGCAGCTCTAACTCCGAGTTGTTTTCTTTTAATATTTCAACCGCTGCCTGCTGGGGCCATTTCTTGGGGGTGTTTAGCTGGCTCATCCCTGCAGCACAGAGCCTGGGCCTCACCCCCTTTGGGAAGTGGTCTCGAAGGTGAAGTCACGTGCTAGGATGAGTGGCACAGGGTCTCCAAGGAGAGCCATAGGTCCTGAAAAGGTGCTTGACAGCAGGGACCAGGAGGGACCAAATTCACTGGCACTAACTGCCTGGGAGAACAGGATCGGGGTCCTCTTCTCCCGTCTAGGAGAGGGTGAGGCAGGACTGTAAGTGCAGGGCGAGATCAGGGAACAGATGGGGACACCTTTATGGCAGGCGCACCTTCTCTGGAAATCCCCAAGAGAAGACATTCACGGTTCGCCTGTAAAAACATTTAAGTCTGGCATTACAATTTCTGTGCCATTTTTGAACAGGTTTTTTTTTTTTTAATGTGCTTTAAGCAGCTCCCTCCACTGTTTCTCTAAGGGTGTTTTTCCTCTTCCTTGTGGTTAATCCTTTGAAGCAACCTGGCATTTTCAATAGCAACAACTAGAGAGAAACGTCAGCAGGATTTTTTTTTTCTTTTCTCCACCTACCAATCCAGTCGTAGGAAAGATAATATAATTAGTACCCTGTTCTTCCCACACTTAACCAGCTCATTCCAGTCTCGGGGAGAGATGTGGGCCTGTTTTCCAACAAAGGAAGCTCCAGAGGCCGCCCTTCCAGAGTCGAAGTGTAAAAGTCCCAACTGAGAGTGACTAAGCCCGCGTCTCTTAGTCAGGAAGACTAACGACCAGCCAAAAGTGATTTGCCATACCACACGCCAGCTCCTCCTCCCGATGAAAGTATGCATGCAACTCAAGTGCTCAGTTCAGTCTGGGCAGAGTGCGTGGCTGCCAACAGTGGCAGAGCGCGGGGACCCGGCCGGCAGCGCGGCCGCACCTCGCCTTCGCGCAAGGCGGGCCTGAGCTCCCACCCGCCGGGGCTGAGCCCAGCCCGGGCCCGCAGTGGGCGCGAGTCCGCCCTTGCCCCGCGACGGCGCCAAGGACGCCCGCGGACGGCCCGGCCCGGCGCCACGGGGGCCCACGAGGCCCGCCGCTCACCCCCACCGCGGGCGCTGACCCCGCGGCGGCTCGTGCCCGCGCGCCGCGCCACCGTGAGTCCAAGTTTGGCCGCGGGGGCGGGGCCTGGCGGCCCGGAGTCGCGGCGGGGGTGGGGCCTGCGCGGTGACGCGGGCGCGCTGGCCGCAGACCCCGGATCCCTGGAATGTGCATTCGTTCAATGGGGCCGCCGGTGCCAGCGGCGCCGAGTCACGTCCGCGCCGAGCGTGCGCACTGGGAGGCGGCGGCGGCGCACGCGGCCCGCGGCCCGCGACCCGCGACCCCGCGGCCCGCCGCGCCGACCTGCGGAAGGCGGCGCGGACCCTGGGCCGGGAAGAAGGGAGAACGGGCCCCCTCATACGGCGACCAGCGCCCTCCCGGCAGGGCCCCGGGAAACGCGGTGGACGCGGTCCTCGGCCTGGGAGCAGCGCTCCCGTTAGCTAAACTTCGGGGCCGGCCGCGCGTGCGTCTTTCCCGACACTAACCACGGCGAGCGTGGAAGCACTTACCCAAGAGTTCAAATAAAACTCCTTTGAAAAAATGTGAACCACGCTAGACTCAAAGTCCCCATTCTCAAAAGATGATTGACAGAACAAGTTACAAAGTGGCCTCGCTTTTCAGAACATGAGTTGGAGCACGATGTGGCCCAACGGCCCGAGAAGGGAGGGAACGCGGCCTCAGTAGTCGAGGCAGCCGAGCGGGTGGAGGAAAGCCCGCCATGCTCGTGGCGAGCTCACGTCGGGGACACGGGGACACGGGAACACGGCCGCGGCGAGGGCGGGCGGGCGCCGCGGAGCCGGCTCTCCCGGCAGCGCTCGTTCTCCGGCGGGGGGAGGGGGAGGGCGCCGGCGCGGGGGAGGGCGGGCGCGCGCGCGAGGGGAGGGGGCCCGCGCAGGCGCCTTGCGAGGCTGTCGAAGAATCAAGTCTGTAGAAGTGGAGCGGCCGCGGCAGCAGCAGCAGCGACGGCGGCGGCGGAGCTGAGGCGGGCTGGGCGCTGACGCGGGCGCTGGAGAGCGGCGACGCCAGGAGCTGTGAGAGAGCAGCGGAGCGACCCGGGGCCCGCGCCGCGCCCGAGCTCCACGCCACCCGGCCGCCGCCGCCGCCGCCCCGGCGCGGCATGCCCCGCCGCTCGGGCTGAGCCTGCCCCGGCGGCCGCCCCCCGCCCCCCGCCCCCCCCAGCCTCCCCGCCCCCCGCCCCGCACTCCGCGCCGGCCGCCGCCGCCGCCGCGACCTGCTGCGCTCCCCCGCGCCCGCGCGGCCCGTCTTCGCCCCGGTCTGGAGGCCCGCCGCGGCCCCGGCCGAGCCCCCGCCGCCGCGCCCGCCGCGCCGCGCCGCCCCGCCGTCCGCCCGCGCCCAAGCCCGCGCAGGCCGGGGGGACGTGCTGCCGCGGCTGCAGCCCCTCGCCCCGCGCCCGCCGCCCCTCGTGCACCGGGGGCGCTGCGCGGGCGCCGAGCCTTCGCGGGCTTTGCCGCCGCCGCCGCCTTTGCGGCCGCCGCCGCCGCTGGTGGGGGAGCCGCGGGGTTGGGGGGGGAGGAGGGCGCGCGTGGTGCCGGCGGGGAGCGGCGGCGCCCCCTCCTCCGCCTCCTCCGCCTCCTCCTCCTCCGGCGCCGCGGGCTCCTCGGACATGGCCGCGGCGGTGGCGGTGGCGGCCGCGTCCCGGCGGCAGTCGTGCTACCTGTGTGACCTGCCCCGCATGCCCTGGGCCATGATCTGGGACTTCACCGAGCCCGTGTGCCGCGGCTGCGTCAACTACGAGGGCGCCGACCGCGTCGAGTTCGTCATCGAGACGGCGCGGCAGCTCAAGCGGGCGCACGGCTGCTTCCCGGAGGGCCGCTCCCCGCCCGGCGCCGCGGCCCAGGCCGCCGCCAAGCCGCCGCCGCTCTCGGCCAAGGACCTCCTCCTGCAGCAGCAGCAGCAGCAGCTCGGCCACGGCGGCCCCGAGGCGGCCCCGCGCGGCCCTCAGGCCCTGGAGCGCTACCCCCTGGCGGCCGCCGCCGCGGAGCGGCCCCCGCGCCTCGGCTCCGACTTCGGCGGCAGCCGCCCAGCCGCCGGCCTGGCCCAGCCGCCGACGCCGCAGCCGCCGCCCGTGAACGGCATCCTGGTGCCCAACGGCTTCTCTAAGCTGGAGGAGCCGCCCGAGCTGAACCGCCAGAGCCCGAACCCGCGGCGCGGCCACGCCGTGCCGCCCACCCTGGTGCCGCTCATGAACGGCTCGGCCGCGCCGCTGCCCGCCGCGCTCGGCCTCGGCGGCCGCGCCGCCGCCTCGCTGGCCGCCGTGTCCGGGGCCGCGGCCGCCGGCCTGGGCTCGGCGCCGCCCGCCGACCTGGGCGCCCACAAGCGGCCGGCGTCCGTGTCCAGCAGCGCGGCCGGGGAGCACGAGCCCCGCGAGGCGGCGGCCAAGGAGAAGCCGCCGCCGCCGCCCTCGCACCGCGGCCCGGCCGACAGCCTGTCCACCGCAGCCGGGGCGGCCGAGCTGGGCCCCGAGGGCGCGGGCAAAGGCCGCGGGCCCGGCGAGCAGGACTGGGTCAACAGGCCCAAGACCGTGCGAGACACGCTGCTGGCGCTGCACCAGCACGGCCACTCGGGGCCCTTCGAGAGCAAGTTTAAGAAGGAGCCGGCCCTGACTGCAGGCAGGTTGTTGGGTTTCGAGGCCAACGGGGCCAACGGGTCTAAAGCAGGTAGGGGCGGCTGTGCAGCCAGGGGGTCTAGGGGAGAAGAGGGGCGGAGAGCAGAGGAGGGGGTGCGCTTTCCATTCACCATTCTCCCCCGGCCCCGAAACAACAAACACCCAACTTCCTGCTCTGCCTCAGGCGGAACCAGCGCTTAGTGGCAACGTGTTCATGTGCTGAAGCAGCATAACAGAGATGAGTCAGACCAGGCTGATAGGCACTGACACAGGGTTTTCCTTTCCCAGCACATTCTTGGATGGGAGCATGAGGCACCAGTCACCTTTTAACCTGTGGGGGGGCGTTCACAATCATATGCACAGTTGACCGGGGTACCTGCATGCGTGTGTAAGAATAGACAGGGACAGGCCGTTTTCTGTGTGTCTTTTCCTTTTAACTGGTATAGTGCCTCAGAGCCCTGTAAGTCTGTTTTAAGTGGCACGTGTTCTTGAAACTCATGTGAGTTGTTATACACCAGCTTTTGGAGAATAGGCATTCTTTGGCGAGTTTTGTTTCGTGTTAGTAAAAGATCTTTTTCAGTGCCAGGTCATTTATCCCCTCTCTTTCCCTTTTATTTTCTTTGTTTTTCCAGTTGCAAGAACAGCAAGGAAGAGGAAGCCTTCTCCAGAGCCGGAAGGTGAAGTCGGGCCCCCTAAGATCAATGGAGAGGCCCAGCCGTGGCTGTCCACGTCCACAGAAGGGCTCAAGATCCCCATTACGCCTACGTCCTCTTTTGTGTCGCCACCACCACCCACTGCCTCACCTCATTCCAACCGGACCACACCGCCTGAAGCGGCCCAGAACGGCCAGTCCCCCATGGCAGCCCTGATCTTAGTAGCAGACAATGCGGGGGGCAGCCACGCCTCGAAAGATGCCAACCAGGTGCACTCCACTACCAGGAGGAATAGCAGCAGCCCACCCTCTCCGTCCGCCATGAACCAAAGAAGGCTAGGCCCCAGAGAGGTGGGGGGCCAGGGGGCAGGCAGCACAGGAGGACTGGAGCCAGTGCACCCCGCCAGCCTCCCGGACTCCTCTCTGGCAGCCAGCGCCCCGCTGTGCTGCACCCTCTGCCACGAGCGGCTGGAGGACACCCACTTTGTGCAGTGCCCGTCCGTCCCTTCGCACAAGTTCTGCTTCCCTTGCTCCAGACAAAGCATCAAACAGCAGGGCGCCAGTGGAGAGGTCTATTGTCCCAGTGGGGAAAAATGCCCTCTTGTGGGCTCCAATGTCCCCTGGGCCTTTATGCAAGGGGAAATTGCAACCATCCTTGCTGGAGATGTGAAAGTGAAAAAAGAGAGAGACTCGTGACTTTCCGGTTTCAGAAAAACCCAATGGTTACCCTTAACTAGAACTGCTTGAATTGTATATATATCTCCATATATATATATATATCCAAGACAAGGGAAATGTAGACTTCATAAACATGGCTGTATAATTTTGATTTTTTTGAATACATTGTGTTTCTATTTTTTTTTTTGACGACAAAAGGTATGTACTTAAAAAGGCATTTTTCTCTTTTGTTAACGTTATTAGCATATCTCCGTGCTTTATTACCCCGGTGACAGTTACCGTTCGATGTAGGCTGTGACTTGCGCTGCTTTTTTAGAGCACTTGGCATATCAGAAATGCTTCTAGCTGTATTTGTATGCACTTATTTTAAAAAGAAAAAAAAAAGCCAAATACATTTTCTGACATTGTAAGATTGCCTTACTGTCTGTTATTCCTTATCGCTGGCCCCTTTCTCAGGCTGGAGGCCAACTGGTGGAGAAGGAAAGGAAGTGAGCGAGAGGGGCACTGCTGTGAAGCGGGCATGCCACTGGGCAGTGTCACCACGTCCCCCCCATACATTGTCCTTTTAGAGCAATAGGAAGTAGATTTTGAGTCTTTCTCGATTTTGTTCTTAAAGTTCAGTTGTTGGGATATTGATGACTGAGAGTTGCTGCTGAGAGATTTTCAGGACTGTGGTTTGGGGGAGGGGGGATTTTTTTTTTAAGGCAAAGTTGACCACTGTTCACTGCCCACGTGATCAGTTGTAAGATTACAATGCTGCATGCAAGTTGGTTACATAATACACAATTCAGTGACTCAAGGCAGTGATAACGGATGGTGGTGTGTACAAGATGGCACTGCCATCTTTGAACAGAGCCTGGCTCTGCAGCGCCACTCGGTCTTTCAGAACATCCTGGAGCTCTGTCTGTTGTTTGTCGTTTCCTTTGAAAAGAGTCGAAAGACAAGTTACAGTCCAGGTGAACTTGGAGATTGTGGGATTGGTTTTGTTTCTGTTTTGTGTTTTGTTCTGTTTTTTTTTAATCATTTCCCTGTAGTGCTCTGGCTGTTGATACTATCACCTACACCCTGTTTCTAGTGCGTGCTGAATACAGTATGGTACAATGACAGTAAGAGCGCGTGGGGCTGCCAGGACAGCCCGTGGGCATATCAGTGACAGCCCAGACGGGGGTGGAGGAAACCTGTAATTTCCTTCGTACATGTGTTTGAAATACCAAGTGAATAATGCTGTTCTTCTGGAAAAAAAAAATGATAAACTAGTGAAAATTCAAGAAAGGGTTTGACATCATAAGCCCCACCTCTGAAATTATTTTTAGAAGCCTTTTGTAAACTAATTTCTTTTGATCACTCTTTTGCATCAGCAAAATGATTTTTTAAACCAATAAATCATCAGTTACTAGAATCACAGTGATACTGGTTTTTCTTTTGTGCTGTTATGATTTTTAACATTGACAGGAACACTAAAGCCCTCTGTTCAGGTGTTTGTAACTTGGCCCTCTAATTAGGCTGAATCATGGCTTCAAGGTCTGCTACCACTTACGTGTATCCTTCACAACTGAGCTTCTGTTTTAATCTGAAAATATAGATTGTTACCCACTTTGGATTCTTTTTCAGTTATGTTTTTGTCTTTCTTTTTTAAATTGCTTGAATACTTTTTAATGGTCGAGTTATTGACACTTGAAAATCAGATACTGCACCAGATACAGTATTTCTTGTGGTGTTTTTAATGAGTGCACCTATTACTAATGCTGTGCAAATTCATGTTACCGGTCATTGTTATACTGCAAACAGGCTTGCATGATTAACCAGTTTGTTGTTACCCTTTTTTTTTAATTGGAGTATCTATGACTCAGATCAGACTGGTTTCTCTTATGTAAATGCACACATGCAGAAATACAGAATCAATTTTACATGCCCATAAAGACATTTGTGAAGTCAACTCTTATATGGTCTGTTGTATAAATGTGTACCTAGGCACTTTATGATAAACTGGAATTTGACCTCATAGATGTTACAAGTTGATCAGTCATTTGACCTAATTTGTGATAGCTGTCTGTATGCTTTGCAATCTTAATACAGATAAGCTTTCCAAAAAGATTAATAAAGAACCATCCTGCTGTGTTGAAATAAGTCTATCCAGCTGTGGAAAAGGCAACCTATGGTTTCTCTGTGCTGGTGTTTAAGAGGGAGAAAATGAACAGCTTGAAAGGGCTGTGTGTCGAGGTTACTCCAATCAAAAAATAAGAGTCCGACCGGCCCTTGGGTGGCCTTGCAGAAGGCTCGCAGCTGGAAAGTGTTGATATGGGTTATTTTTCTGGCGTTCTCTTAAGTTAAAAAGTTAACCGTGGGACATGGGTTTGATCTTTTGTTGCACCTGATGACAGTGCAGAGACTCTCCACAGCTGGATAAAGATGTCAGAAAGCTACTTACTGTACATGGGCAGTATCAGATTTCAGATCCTAATATTTCAGCTGTGCTTTGAATGCTCAAAATATTAGGGGATGGGGTGTTGGAGCTTTCCCCTTTTTTGCTTTAACAGTTTATAGAATTTAACAGATGTACCGTCTTTCATGTGGCCTCACATTAAGAGTTATGAGAACGTACACATGGTTTACAACTTTTACTATATACCTTTCCTTGGCCACCAAGTATTTTAAAAGAGTGCCACCTTTTAACCTTTACTTTTTTTAAGTTGAAGGTGATACTTTTTCTATATATGATGAAAACTCATGTCAACTGAAGTGAGTGTAATCTCAGATATCAACATTATTATATTTTAAAATCACGCTATGGAAATATCACCTGCATTCTGTCATATGTCAGATTTACAGTACCTTTTTTTTTCTTTAACTTTTAGCATTAAATAAAAATAAAATTGGGAGCACTGAACATTTTCCGAGGCCTTTTTTAATTGTTTAAAGTAAGCTCAGAACGGCTGTTGTTTTAACCACCAGTGGCAATGTGACCGAAGGGTGTGTGGTGGGGTCGGGGTTTGCCTGGAACTGCAGGAGAGAATAACGAGATAAAAGACACGGAACAAAAAGGCAACTGATGGAGGGGAGAAAAGTGCTAGGGACTGGGGAGCGGGCAGCTGGGGAGGGGAAACAGATAAGGAGCTGAGCTGAACAAAGTGCAGCCAGAAAGCACTTGTTTATTTTTCAACTTGCAGCCGAGCCAGCCATTCTGCAGTAGTCGATTGGAGGGAGAAGACAGTGACGACACCGAAAAGACTGTCAGGAAGAGCTGCTGCTCTCTGGAAAGCTTTGGAGTAAAACAGCCATGTTGGGCCATAGGAAATGCACTGAAGACAAAAGGGGAGGGGAAAAATAAACGGAAAAAATGCCTACCTTTTGGAAAGCTTTGGAATAAAGTCAGAGCCAAAGCCATGTGTGAGCTTTATGGATACCCTGACACCTAAATTTATAAATAGAGATAAAAAAGGTGGAAAGTCCTGAGATACTCTTGCGAACTGCTGTCTGCTCTCACATAGTAAGACATTTCCTAGATGTTTGCGCTTTACTCTTTTTATTGATCAGTGGCTTGGCAGACTTCTCCATGGAAGGAACTTGTGAAACTTAACAGTTGTCAGATAAGGTACACATAGACTTACTATATGTTTTAAATTAAACAGCAAAAGTTAAATGTGTAGTTGAATACATTTTCATCGGAGGTGGTCCGTTAACTTGGGGAGCCCATCAATATATGTATTTTAATTTTTTTTTAATTAGTAGCCTCTTTAAGGCAGTTTTCAAGAAACCGTATTCTTAACAAGTTACCTAGAGATTAAAATACACAGCATGTCTTGTTTAATAACAAGGTTAAAAGGAATGTTAAACTATTAGTTTTTGTTTAACTTAAAGATGCTAAATTTTATCTTTAGTGAAATTTAAAATAGTACAGCCTGCAGAAGTGATTTTTCAAATCTCAAAAATGCCTCCCAAAGTAAACTTTAATGATTGCATTTAGTTTTCAGTTAAACCAAACAAACCAGACCCTTGATGTGGTAGATGTCTTTGTTTATTCCCCAAAGTGGGAGAAAAAGCTAAAGGGAAAAACATGGAGCTCCTTTCAATTCCTAGACTTTTAAGTCCTTCGTTACTCAAAGTTGTTTTGCATATGATTTATCGATGGTTTTATTTGGTTAGTGAAGAGTAAAATGTTTCTCTTCCTGATTCCAAAGTGTATACGTGGAATCATTCAGAAAAATGTTTAGTCGTGTGTAGGCCACTGGAAGCCCTGAGTCACCCTCATTTGCTTGCCTTTTCTTCGACGGGAACAGTGAAAAGACACGCCTTTCCTCTGTCATAGACCAAGGGCAGAGGCACCAGTGAACAGAATACAGATTTACCTTTTCATCTACTTCATCTGCTGGGGTTCTAGAAATAGGGGTGGGGATACTGTTTAACTCCTTCAGTGCCACTGGGTAGGCCTGACAGCAACAGTGTGGATTACAATACAGTTGGTTACAATTAAATAAAAATTACGGGTGTGACTTCCCAGACCCTCAGCTCTCTAGATTGCTTGTTGCTGTTTCTGTTGACAGCCTGCATTTTCCTCAAAAGTTAGGAACCCCTCACAGTAATTTAAAAGGCACAAAAATATACAAAAAGTCAATTTGTAAGTTGCTCAAGAGAAAATGACTGGATTTATGGATTATCTGTGGATTCCTCTATTAATCCCCAGACAAATCCATAATTAGTAAGTGATAGTCACCCTATCCCAACTTAGCCTTAACAAAATAATTTATACCCAATTCAACAGTGGACTTCGTTTTAACTCATCAGTCTGTTACTTGCTCCTTCCTCATGTCAACACAACTTTACTTAAAATGCTCGATTTAAAATAACTTTGTTGAGAGGGAGGCTCAGGAGTAGAGTGCCTGCTTAGTGTGCACAAGGTCCTGGGTTCAATCCCCAGTACCTCCATCAAAGTAATAATAATAAGTAAACCTAATTTCCTCCACCACTTAAAAATCTGAGGTATAACTTACTGGGTATTTTAAATTATAGAATATGAAATCTACATCTGCACTCGTCTTTATCACAGAAAGTTGTGCGCTTCTCTGTGGTGCTGAATTGCATAAAAAATCCATGCAATCCACAAGAAAGGTATTTTAGGGCAAGAAGCATACCTTAGGCAAATCATTTAGACACTGGGTCTTAAAGCTGTTTTTAATCTGAAAAACAATGGAGTCAAATCTCCTTAGTAGACAATCCTATTAGAATGGTATAAACAGTTCCTACTAGAATAGAATCTTAAATATTCCTTTGGAAAAAAAAATGTAGGCTAGCCCTTTAAGATTCAAAATCATAGCATAACAAGTCTTCAGTGCATGAAGAATTTATCACAAAGCCAGCCTTGAGAATGCTCTAAGAGACGACTTTTCTCCTAGGTCAGACAAGGTCTGGAGACTAGGCTGCAGGATTCCTAGTTTCAATTGCAAGCATCAGTGCACTGGCTGATCTCATCCTTTGAATGGGCTTTAGAAGTTCAATTGCATAATCTGAAGAGCCTCCTCCAGCAATTCAGAAGACACCCTTGATGCTGAGATAAGACATCCTGTATAGAGTAATATGTCACATTGCAATGCTTCTAAATATAGTTCACACTTTGGGGAAAATGAACTGTGTTATATAATCTGTAGGCCCCATCACTTACCACTTTTACTTAGCAATTCAATTGCTATTTCATTCTTTGTATTTTATTTCTTCAGTTAACACCCAGATGCCCATGAGGGGCCGGGCATCTTGCACAGTCACAAGTGAGTCATGTTTTGTTGTGTGGATACACAGGTAGCCACTTTAGCAGATAAACATTTAGGTCGCTGTTTATTTCTCTGCCATTTAGAAAACAGCTTTCCTATGACAGTGCAAATAGAATGTTTTACATTGCAAATATGGCTATATTGCCAGGAGAAACAAAAATCCTCAACCATTTCCCTGAAGCTAAGGACCTCAATTTATTTTAATATATGGAAAGATTTTTTTAAACTCAAATTACTTTTATTATTTGTAACTCAAATTATTTTGGGGCCTAAAATTGCTGAGTTTTATTTTCTTTTACCCTCTGATTTTAAAATATTAACCATACCAGTAAAAGTTGTGCAGAGAAGTGAACCGTAGGAGTAGGGTTTGTCTAGGACTGAATAAATCAGCATTTCCTTACACACAGCCTTGGCCTTCGGCCTGCCACGTTCTCCACAACGCGAGGGAACTGCAAAGCAGAAGGCTGCTTCATGCCTTAACCCGGGCTCAAGCTTCCTACCCCTTGTTATTTCTGCCTCCAAACAGCAATTCGATTAGCTTTTTTTTGGTGATAAAAGATAAAGATTTATTGGACCCCATATATAACTGAAATCAGAATTTCACAGGAGGGTCACAGTCATTAGGGAAGTTTGGAATACTGTTCTCTTAGTAAGCACCATATGGGCTGTTGCTATAATTTAACATCTACTAAGTAGTCATAGCATTCTAGACTTTGAACAGCTGAGAGGCCACAGGGCCCAGCTTTCTCGGCGCTTAGAGTCAGCGCCGCGGTAGGGTAGGGCGTGTCAGCTTGCTCGCTTAAGGGCACCTCCTGAAAAGAATTAAACTCCAGGACTTTGGAAAGAGAGCTACATTCTTACATAGAGCACTGAGGCTCTCCCTAGAGTTTACATCCGGAACTTTGGTAGGATTCTGACACAGGGATACAATCCTACATCCAAAGTGCTCACAATAAATTCACTCTGCCCATCATGCAAAGGTCAGGCAGGAAAGGGACCGCCGGACCCAATTAGCTGCATACAAACCAAGACGTCGCATGAAAACATCGGAGCTAGATCAGAATTGTCAAATACGTAGCTTTTTATTCTTTTACTTTTTATTGTTGCTCCGAATGGCGGGTTGCTTTTTTTTTTTTTTAAGGAAGAAAACAGCCGCCAGCTCTGCCAAACCCTGTTTACTCCAGGGGAAGGAAAGGGGAGGAGGCTCCCTGACTCCCTCGCCGCCTGCGCAAAGGCCTGCGCCCACGAGGAGACCTTGCTGTGCTTTCCAGCGCCGCACCCTGACTCACGCCGCGCCCGGATTGATCCATTCGACAACTTTTCCCCGGGCCGCACAGGCCCGCGCCGCGCCCGCTCCCAGCGCCGCGACCTGCGCACGTGGAGCCGCGCGACCCCGCGGCGGGACCCGGCGGAGGGGCGGGGCGGGGCCAGGGCTGGGGGCGGGGCCGGGCCCGGAAACGGCGGCGGCGCGCGCCCCGCCCGCCCCCCACCCCCGCTACCCCGCGCCCGGCCCTGCGCCCGGCCCATCCCGGCCCGGCCCGGCCCCGCGCGCCAGGCCCGCCAGCGCGCCAGCTGCCGCGGCTATAATTAGAGGGGAGCCGCGGCCCGGCCGAGCCTAATCCCCCGCTCCCCCCGCCGGCGTCCCCGGGAGGAATGTGCGGGCGCGAGGGCTCCGTGCGTCGCCGCCACCGCGCTCCCTGGACGGCCACCGCGCGGTGGACCAAATAAAGTCAAAGGTCTGGCTCCTGCTGGCGAGGCCGGGCGAGCGACCTGCGAGCCAGCTCGGGGGTGTGGCGAGCCCTCGGCGGCCCAGAAAAGATCAAATGCGCGTCAGCAACAGTCCTGGCTGCCGCCTGCAAGGGTCCCTGACGCGGGCCAGGCTGTGCTGGGTGGACCGTCCAAGTTGGAGATGGCGCATGACAGGCGCTGCCCCAGATGTCACTCCCTTTTTGGAAATCCTGATGCTGCCTTTTTTTTTTTTAAAGACTGTGGCTAAAATAAGGCAAATGTTCCATGCTGGTGGAGTAAACACTCATGTTTAAGGAGCATCTGCCTTAGCGGAAA
Source organism: Vicugna pacos (assembly GCF_048564905.1). NCBI lineage: Eukaryota > Metazoa > Chordata > Mammalia > Artiodactyla > Camelidae > Vicugna > Vicugna pacos. The sequence continues at coordinate 29,322,174 of NC_132997.1, read as the reverse complement.
GCACTCTGATGCACAGTGCGTACTTTTATTAACACGTTTATTGAAATGTATTTATGAAGCCAACCTCAGGACGTGCTCATGTGGGTGCTACCAAGCCAAATAAACCACTGTAACGACTAACTGCCTGAAAGGGAGTTGCTTTTTTATAGACAAACTTTTAAGTTAGAAAATAAAAGTTTTTCTGTCATCATAGTACTTACTATTGGGCACTTGAGGTGCCATCCAATTAATTAATTTATAATTTTTGTTAACTATTGAATTTAATACTCTTCTGTAATATCTCCAAAATAACAGGCATGACCTCTGTCCTTTTAACAAAATGACGTTCATTACCAGCCTTGGAGGGAAAGGGGGGCCTAGGAACTTCACTGTGGTCTAAGTGTTGTATAATAGTTTTAGTCATTGTTTAAAAAGTGATTGCGGTGGATGGAGGGGAAGCTAAAAAAATAAACCCTGGCTCCTGGCTTAAGAATACCTAGACACAATCCTAGCAAAAGACTTCCTTCAGCAGCATGTTTTTCCTTTCCAGATAACAGGCACAAAAGCCATTTTAGAAGCTTGAGATGGAAATCATACAAAACGGTCCGCTCCTTGTATACGTTATCAAGGCACCTAGAAGCCTTTTCGGGTTGAAACTCGATGCCGAGGAAGTCCTTCGTGCTCAAGACAGTTTGTCCTGATGCAGAAACACTGCGGTCACCGCCGCCCTGCTCCTTCACAAAGGTCTTTGAGAGGGAACTGTCCTAAGAGATGCAAATTCAAGTGTTTATGAAAACATGGCTCAAACATTGTCCAGTTCTGTTTCAGATACACAGAAACACTGGAAGAAAGGTCAGGAAATCTCAAGATATTCTTGGGCTTTGTGTGGTCAATTAACTTTATGTCTCTAGTTTGCAATTATTTAAAAAAATTACCATGTACTTACCTCAGACGAGGCTAAGGAATCAAACTGGACAGTACCTGTGACAGCGTTTTGGTTTTTCCGCTTCCACCCAGGCATGTGAAAGCACTGGGTGTGTGTGATGTGCGTTAGGCGCTGGGCCGCAGTAAGTGTGTACCACTAGAAGTGTAGACTCCCCAGTGTGACATTAAAGGAGGTGAAAGCAAACGGCTTTGAAACACTGGCGAGAAGGGGCTCCCCCTGCTGTCATCATAGAAGCTACATCGTCTCTCAGGCCAGAGGCCTGTACCTGGGACACCCACCGGGTATAACGCACAGTCTGAGATGATTTGTGAAGTTATCACCACCTTCGGGGATATGTCGTTCTAATGGCAATAAAACAAAATAAGATTATAGACCACAGATAAAGGAAATGAATATTTTCCTTAAAAGATTCTGTGCTCAGATTCATTTCCTGATGGGTTAAGCCTACCTAAAAACCACCAAAATGGTTTATCTCAGTCCATTCTGGCTTTAAAAGCAAGGATGGTATTTGTGTGGCTAGGGGCAGCCGGGCAGGTGGCGGGAGGGCTGGGGGAGTGATGATACATTGAGCCTGTTGTGTTTTTTTAAAACAATCAATAAAAAGGATGTATGATGAAAAAATAAAACAACGCCTCCATTGAATTTTGACCTCACTAAAAATGTTGGATTGGTTAAAAAAAAGTCATTTCATTTCCTTGTAAATCACAGTTTTCTGCACATGGGCCTTTAGATCCATGAGTAAGGCTTTCAGCGATGGTGATCTTTGTAGCCCTGGGAGGAACACATTCAAGGTCTCTGCTACAAACTTTGCTGGAGTGGAGTGTCCCGTGGCCAGACCTGAACTGAGGATTGTTGGGGTGCGTGTTGGTTGAGGGGTTGAGGACTTCAGGGGAAGTAGGTCCAAACTCTTCCCCAGCAGGCGTGTGCAAGACTTGAGAGCTTGCAGAGGGAGAATTATGCAAGAAGGATTAACATCGGTCAGTCATTCATTCACTTCTCAGTCCACTTACTCTTTCCCTAAATCTATTTCACGGTCAGGAACGTGGGCTCTAGGCTCAGACTGCTTAAGCTGACGTTCCAGCTCCAACTCTCTCTAACCTTAGCATTTAACCCTCTAATCGCAATTTAATTATCTGTGAAATGGTTTAAAATATTACTTCCCTCAAGGAGTTGTTGAGGGGATTAACTGACAGGGGTATATAAAGCACGCATACCATGGCATCTGGCACCTAATAAGTACTTGTTATCATTCTGCCGTCCTGGGCTGAAGGCTGGAGGTAGATAGATGGGGGAAAAAAACGGTGTCCTCACCTGGCTTCCAGAAACCCCTTTCCTCATTCTGCCCTTCTCAGTCTCCTCGGAGACTTCCTCACCTCACTTGTCGGAGTGCCCCAGGCTCAGTCCTTAGACGGTTCCTTTTCTCTTTACTCCCTAGTAATCTCATCCAGAAGTGTGGTTTTAAAATCATATGTCTATGTTGACTCCAAGTATCTCTAGCCTAGACCTCCTTCCCCGAGAGCCAGACTTGTGTACTCAGCACCCCCCACCCCCAATCTCTTAGCCTTTCTCATCTTACCGAATGGCATCTTCTGCTGCTCAGGCCAGAGACCTTGGAGTGCTCTTTGACTTCAGGTTTTCTCACACACCTTCCATCCAACCTGTCAGCAAATCCTCTTGGCTCTACCTTCAAAAATATGTTCAGAATCTGATCACCTCTTGGTACCTGATTGAAGCCACCATCATCTCTTGTCTGAAGGATTGCAGAAGCTTCCTGTTCTCCAAGCTTCTGCCTTTCCTCTGCAGTTTATTCTCAACTCAGCAGCCAGAATAAACCTTTAAAGTATTGGTCTGATCAGTCTGATTTCATTTCTCCTTCATTCAGACCCCTTCAGTTCCTTTCTAGCTCATTTAGAGTCAAATGCGAAGTCCTGGCAGTGGCTTGCAAGATGGTGCTTCCTCTCTCAGACCAGGCTCCCCTGCTGTTTCTTGACCTTCCTAAGTATGCTCTGGCCACAGGGCCTTTGAATTTGCTCTTCTCTGCTTAGAATGCTCTTCCAAGGTGTATGCATAGCTCACAACCTCATTTCCTTTTGGCCTCTGCTCCAATGTCCTCTTATCAGTGAGGTCGTCCCTCACCACAGGATTATTTCCTATTGTGGCTATAACTAATCACCACAAAATACAAAATTATTAGCTTACAGTTCTGGATGTCAGAAATCTCCAACTAAGATGTTGACATGGCTGGGTCCCTCTGGAGACATCAGGGGAGAATCCATTTCCTTACCTTTTCCAGCATCTGGAAGCCACGCACATTCCTTGGCTGGTGGCCCCTTCCTCACATCACTCCAGCCTCTTGCTTCCGTCATCACATCCAGTCCTACCTCCCTCATATATGGACTCTGGTAGTTCCAGCTTAGCAGCTCAGGATCATCCATAAATGCTTAACTCAATCAAATCTGCAAAGTCCCCTTGCCAGGTAATAGGACATACACACAGGTGCAGGCTATTAAGATGTAACCATTTTTCAACCTGCCACATACCATCTGTAAAATAACCATCAGAACCTACCCCCACATCCTATAGTTCCCGCTCCTGTTTTATTTTCCTTCTTAGCACGTTTACCCATCAGACATCGTTTCATATACTGGTTTATAACTTTTCTCTACCTCCCACCCCAATGCCCGCATGAGTGTAAACTATGAAGCAGTACAGAGCATGCCCTGTGTTATAATGATGTGTGGTGTACTGAACATTCTCAGTAAATAGTTGTTAAAGGAATAGATTTAGTCTCCAATCTTAAAGAGGGACGTGCGATTAAAAAACAACAACAACAACAACCAACAAGAAAAGCACCATAAAAATGTATTTATAAGGTATAGTGGAAACAAAGTCAATCTACCTTGGAGAGAAGTCACCCAGGAGGGCTGCATGGAGGAGGGAACTGAGTGGGGCCAGCCACAGGGCAGGGCCTGCCTGCAGGGATCCTACAGACACTGTTTAGCCAGGCAAGAGGCTCCTCACAGACAGACTGAGCTCAGAAAAGCCAGGAAGAAGTGCTCAAGGGCATGTGCCAGCTAACCACACTGGAGTGCAAATCAGAAGCGTGATGTATCCTGAGGTGCCCTTACAGGGGGAGAGGAGCTGAGGGGGTTCAGATAAGGCAGGAGGAAGCAGGTATCCTTGGGGGTGGGGTTGTCGGTCCATAGCCATGGTGGGAATGGGTCTAATCACTGAACCAAAAATGGGGCTGGCTGCCCTCCCTCTGGCCAGTCCCGTCCTCCTGGGAGGGGAGGAGAGGAAGGCGGCCTGACTCACCTAACAGCTCCCAGGGGTCTCAGAAGCTGGTGGGCGGCAGTGACAACAGCCGTTCTTTATACTGAAAAATCCTGTTAAGGACCTGTCACAATGGTTAAAGGAACAGCTGTCTTTGTTTGGAGCCTGGCTCCACCCCAGCTTGTCTGTGTCCTCGGATAAGTTCCTGGATGTCACTAAACCTCAGCCTCCTCAGCTGTAGAATGATGAGCACAATAGCAGCTGTATCTGGAGTTCTTGCAAGGGGGAAGTGGAGTGAGAGATCAAGTCTCCTCGGGTTAGGGCTAGGGTCAGTGTTAGAGTTAGGGCTAGGGTTAGGGGTAGGGTTCGGACTAGGGCTAATGTTAGGGTTAGGGAGATCTGTCTTCAGCCCCAGTGCAGTGGTAAAGACTGCTGCTGCCTGGTTTCCTTCCCAGTGCCTGCTAGGGGACGGCTTTCTGCCCCAGGTTCCCTGTCATCATGGTGTGCTCGCCTGTTGAGACATTGGGTTCCATGGGGCCAGCCATGTCCTAGATGACGCCTGGTAATTTCAGACTCTAAAGCCTCCCCACCATCATTTCCCAAATCAGACTTTGCCCCCAAATCAGACTTTGCCACCAAATCAGTTGTCGCGTCTGAATGAACAAGTCTCATACTATTGTATTAGGGTTTTTCAGAGAAACAGCAGAAGATATATATCCTATTATTTCTAGATAGATAGATACATAGATAGATAGACAGACAGACAGACAGACAGATAGATTTTAATAAATTGGTTCGTGCAATTGTGGGAGCTGGCAAGTCTGAAACCTTAGAACAGGCCAGCAGGCTAGAATTTCTTGGAAGAGTTGATGTTGTCTTGAGTCTGAAATCTGCAGGGTAGAAACTCAGGCAGGGTTTCTGTGCTGTGGTCTTGAGAATTCCCTCTTCAGGAAACCTCAGTCTTGGCTCTTAAGGCCTTCAACTGATTGGATGTGGCCCACCCACGTTATGGAGGGCAATCTTCTTTTCTCAAAGTCTACTGATTTAAGTGGTAATCAAATTAAAAAAAAAAAACAAAACCCTCACAGAAACATCTAGACTGGGAGATCACATGGATGAGCTGCCCTTCACTTGACCCAGGTGCCACGGCCTAAGCAAGTTGACACATAAAGTAATCATCGTGGCCATTTTCTAATTTTTCTTCCCTGTGCCCCAAGCCATGATGCTTTCATCAGTTATGATGCTTTCAAATGCAAAATCACATACAAAACCTATTCAAACAGGCTGGAACCATAAAGGGAATGCATTGGCTCTTGGAACTGAGAAGTCCACAGATAGGCCCCCTGGAGGTCAGACTCACATCAGGTTTGCACCTCATCTGTCCCTGGTTCTCCGGGCTCCACCTTCCCTGCGTTGCTCTTATCTTCTGGCTGGCTTCCCTCTAGATTACAAGATGGCTAACATGCTTTCTTATTCACATCCAACAGGAAACAGAGCAGCTCATCCCTCCAGAACTGGGGGAGAAGAGCGGGGCCAAACCTCTCTCGGACTGGCTCACTCCCGACATTATCACGCCGCCAAGGGAATAGCCTGCTCTGATTGGCTTAGGTCTACCCACACCCTAGACAATACCAGGGCAGGGATGCCCTGACTGGCATCTAGTGAGGGGTCTTCCCTGGGACCAGGGGTAGGATCGATCCCCACAAAACAGGTGGTGGCTACGCAGTGGCCAAGGGTTGGAGTGGATGCTGGAGGATGACCTTAGCTCTCTGCATCAGCCTCCGAAGTAGGGCAGCTGCATGGCCCAAATCCAGGGCACGTGCAGTACTGCAGCCCGCTGGGGTCACAGGCAGCAACCTCGAACCCAAGAGAAGGCAGGGATACTGCCCCCTTGGATATCAGGGCAGAGCTAGTCCAGCATGGAGGGCGGGGTGGGTGGTGTCTGATAGGCTGGCAGATGTGTGCTGGCTTCAGACTCGCTTGTTCCTAAACTGCTTCCCCGCTGTTGAGGGAGTGATCGCAGGACTGAACTCATGGCAGCCAACTCTGCAGCTGCTAAGGCAGGGGCCGCACTGTGAGATGCCACCGAGGAGAGCGATTCACGCTGCTCTGACTGGGGTGGCTTGGCTGGGACAACGGATGCTGGAGGAAGGTGGCCGGAGGACGTGGTGGGGCAGCGCAGGGGAGGGTGTTGTCTCTGAGATTCCGATCTGGAATTGGTTTTTATTAAAAAAAAAAAAACAAAACAACAACAACAACTGAAGTGCCAGGACTTAGATCTTAACAACGGTCAATGCCTCTTCCGCTCCCTCTCCATCTGTGCCACTCCCTCTCCACCGTGCTGCCACTGCGGTTACTGGCACTGACCTGTCACCCAGGATCCCAGGGGTGGGAGATGCTGCCCCTGGCAGAGAAGGGCGCGATTCTTCCTGCACAGGGCTGTCTTCACACGGGGGAGGGGGGCACGCTGCCCAGTCCAGCTCCACCATGGACACTTGACCTTCCCATCAGCCACTACACGGGGAGCATCTTCCACTGTTTGTCTGAGCCCACCCGTGCCAATGTTGTGCTAAAAGGACCAGCGTGCCGCCCTGGACCTGAGACTACGGGAGGGAAATCCGCCAGCTTCCTACTGCTGGAATAAAATTCTGGGCTGGGAGAGAGGGATTTGGGGCAAAACACTGCTGGCATTCAACAAGAGTGCCTCACATAAACAGGTACATCGTTCTAAATTGTGCAGGAAAAAAAAAACAAAAACATGATTCTACTGAATACCTAGCCAATACGTTATGACTGACAAAGACTTTTGCTTCTCTCAGGTCATTTAATCCTCACAAAAGCCTATAAAACAAAAGTGTTAGAAATCCTCTTACAGAACAGAAAACGGAGACAGAAAAGTCAAAGGGACTTGCTTAAGGTTATGTAGTTACTGAGATTTTATTTATTTTTAACTTCTTTTCTTGTTCTTTTTCTCTGTTTGTTTGGAGGAAGGGGAGGTAATTAGGTTTATTCATTTTTATTTTTATTTATTTTTTAATTTTGATTTATTTGTTTGAGGGAGGGTAATTAGGTTTATTTATTTATGTTTAGAGGAGGTACTGGGAATTGAACACAGGACCTCATGCATGCTAGGCATGCGCTCTACCACTGAGCTCTACCCACACATCTCCCCAGGTTATATAGTTACTAAGTGAAGCCTCTACTTAAATCCAGATCTTCTAACTCTAAATCCCAACCACTTTCTTTTCAGTGTTTGCCAGTAACACTCTGGGGGGACTGATCAATAAAGGGAATATTATTTAAAATGTGCCACAGAATGGATCATGTGAGTCCCCCAAACCCTTCTTTCCTTGCTGGTTTATTCTCACACTTCCTGCTAGTTTGACTGATGCAGGAGTCACGTGTTCCTGTTGTCTCTATTCCTCGGGTTTAATCAGGAAAACGAGTCAGAAGGGCTGCAGTGATTAGCCTGGGATCATTAGAAGAGGACAGAATTTATATTCACAGTGACTATATTTCTAGTCCATTGATTAGGCAATTTTGCTTTTATGAATCAATTGTGGTGATTGCTATGCTGAATAAAATGTGGAATTGCTATCACAAAGAAAATATAAATTATTAGCTTTGAAATATAGAGCATCTATGCACACAGCTAGGTAGCCTGCGGGATACTTCCTAGTTCCTCTTCCTGGTTTCGGCCTAGGTTTCCTCGAAAGGTGCCCTTTGAGGTTCCTTAGCTCTGTCACAGGTGTGATCCAACAACATGGGGTGCCCTGGTGGGTGACATTACTTTAACATCCATTGACATCCCTGGGGTGGATCCAGGGTGGGGTTCAAAGTCAACACAAAGCGCTTTAGGGGAAATACCACTGCCACCCACACCTTGCCCTGCAGCTCCAGTCCAGACGGCAAGACAATGTCTAGAAATAAAAACAATCACCTTTGGAGAGTCTAATAACCAACGCACCAACAATCTCACTTTTTATTAACGCGGTACATTTTTTTCTTAGAGTATACAGAGGTCGTTTCATAAATTGTGCGTTTCACACTGATTAATCTCGATGGATTGCCTCGTGCTATAGCAAATATGATAATGTCCAACAATCGTAATTAACAATCACGGAACTTTATTCCGTAAAGGATGTTTTTAAAGCTAGATAATCACTTCTAAGAGGACACTAGAAGATTGAAGAGGACAGATTAGGGATGGAAGAAAGAGGAGAAAACAGAGAAAAATACAGCAATGAATGAAGTAATTAGGGGACTAAAATGTTGAAAGACCAGAGTTTAGGCTTGAAGAACAAAGACGGAGGCATTTGGCTTAAGTACAGTGGGATTTTAAGGATTCTAGAAACCGGAGTTTTCAATGAAGTAATTCATTTGACAAACATTTATTGTATGCATCCTATATGTTAAGGCACTGAGGATTTTATTATTTTTAATATATTTTTTGAAGTATAGTCAGTTTACAATGTTGTGTCCATTTTTAGTGTACAGCACATTACTTCACTCATATAGGAACTTATACATATTTATTTTCATATTCTTGAGGATTTTAGATTGTTATAATTTTTTTTAAGATCTAGCCATTTTGTAGCCTAGAGAGAAAGAACAGAACCACGAGAGAGAGAGAGAGAGATTTGATGACATAAAGGGAAAGAAGAAAGAATAAGCAGAAATGAAAGAAAGTAGCCAAAAAAAAAAAAACCAAACCCATTGCAAGCCCTGATTTTTTCCAGATAAAATATGTACAGCATTTCTTAACACCTTCCCAGTGCCCCTCAGGAAAGTCAGGCGGCCATAAACAAGCACCTTACACAATTTCTGTAAGTTCTTCCCTCCAGCTGGTACCGAGAAGAACAGGAGATAAGCCAGATGCAGACCCTGTCCTCAAAGAACTGAGAATCTACTGGGAAATTTCAAGCTAGCACACACTCAGTGGTGGGCTCCATCTAAGACAAGGTTCAGGCTGGGGCAGAGTGACCTGATCATCGCACGGTTGGGAGCCAAGCAGCGTCTGTGACCCCTGTGACGGAAGGGTGATTACTGGCTGGTGACAGGAGATGAAGTTTGACTAAATAGCGTCACGTGGGATTCCAAGGGCTCAGAAACCCCTGCACTGGGAGCGCCAGGGGTCCCAGGGTGGTCGGAGACGCTGGCGGCGTGTGAGGGGGCGGCCCTGGCAGGGCAGTTCACGAAGGAGGGGCCTGGGGATGGGGTGCGTGGAGTTAAGGCTGCTGCCAGGCCCTGAGGTGCCCCTCCTGAGGGACTGGGCCAGGATGCAGCATAGAGGAGCTAGGAGATATTTCCACACCGGAGTCGATGAGGCCTGGAGGCTGGTCTGATTTAGGACATGGACGCTGACGCCCAGCCCGCCAGTGGGGTCCAGCTATGTGAGTGGGAGCAGGACTTGTCTTGGGAGAAGATGAGCAAGGCCCAGAGGAGTAAATAAAAATGACTTGATGTTAAGCTGGGGCACACCTCAGGGCAAAAAGAATGTCCCCCTCTTCCCCAGCCCCCAGGGTCAGCCAAGGAGGGTAGGAGGCGATACAAAGCACAGCAGACAGGAAACAGGCCAGGCGCCAAGGTGCCGGGCGGGGCTAAGCAGAGCTGGGCCAGGACGTCCTGGGCGCTCAGGAGACCCTCTCCATCCTTCACCCTGAGGATCCAGTCTTGTGGCTGTTCTGCATGAGCTCCACCTGTTCACGCCTTCCTCCGCTGACTCCGTCACTCAGCGTGCACCCTTTAAACACTCACATGGACCAGACACTGTGCTGGGAACCATGGCGGAAAGGGGTAAGACGGGGTCTGGGCCCCTGGGAAGCTCTCAGTCCGCGAAGAAGGCAGAGAGAAACAAATAGGAGCAATAAATCTGAGGAAAGCTTTCCAAACAGCCACACAGGGTATGTGCTCATGGATGCCGTGTTGAATCGGGATTACAGAGGCTAAGATTCCAGAGCCCCTAGAAGACTTCAGGAATTCTCAGCAGCAGCAGAGGGTGGAATGAGTCAGGGTTAGAAGTCTGTGTCTCGAAGTTCAATGTAGAAGAGGCCAGGGCTGCAACCGCAGCAGCCTGGTGAAGTTAACCCGTGTAGCCCTCGGGAGGCGAAGATGCAGAGAACATGCTTTTTAGATCGGAAGACCAAATGGAGTAAAAGAAAATGGGCTTGTATTTATCCTTACCAATTAGGATACTGTTAAATGCTATTTCGCGGGTGTGTACCAATGTCATGAAACTCAGATTTTCACATCTCACCCCCAAGGTCACAGCTCCGGGCCCAGGCAGCATTCCTTTGTCGTGCCCCAGGCCTGGAGGAAAGGCAGGCTCCCCGAGCAATTCCACGTCCCTGACCCCAGGCTGTGCAGGTGCGGGTGGGAAAGGCAGGCCCAGCGCGCGGAGACCCTCCCCTCGTGGTGGAGACTAGGGCTTGAATCTGCCATTCAGATGTTCCCGGCCCAGGTCCAAGGTTGCTGCCGGGCACTCACGGCAAAGAGAGGAGCCAGGAGCTCTTGCCCCCGCCCCGGGCCAGTTCTTTGGTCTGCACACACTGTGACCTTTCACCCCTGAGGCTCTCTGACTTCACCCCCTCAGGGAGACTTGAATCCCATATGCCTCGGGCTAGGCTTAGGTGAGAGGTGTGCGGAAGTTTAGCAAAGTCAGTAACAGCCTAGGTTTGAACATCCAAAAGTCTGGGTTCCAATTCAGCCTCCACAACATAATTAGCTGTGCATCTCTGACAAGCTATTTCCTAAGGCTCTCTTCCCTTACGTAGACAGGGCGTAAGAGCAGCACCAGGCTTGTAGGACATCTCTACGTACTGAACACAATAATCGACTGAAGACGCCTAGTCCTGCATCTCTATCTACTCCGTGCTCAGCGTGTGCTCCTGGGTGTCAGGGTGTGCCTGTATCCCTGTTCCAGGCCAGCGATGAGGTGAAAAAGTGCAGCCTGTACCCTTCTTTGCTTCTCTCTCCTAGCAACCCAACTCAAACACCAGCTACTGAAATACTAAACCTCATTAGTAGGCAGCCTCCTCTCTGAGGTCCCTCCACAGTGCTGCCTGGACCCCACGTTGACCCCGACTGTTTTGTTTTCCTGCTAATTTTCTGGTTAATCCAACCACTTGAACGAGAGTGTCAGCCCCACCCCCACCCCACTCACCAGAAGATGGACTTGCAAGTGTCCAGGGGGCTGGGGCCATGGCAGCCCAGGGGCGAATCCTGCCCAAGAAGCCCCGTAGGAGAGCCCACAAAAAGAAGGAGGCTCTTTGCCAAGGGAGATTTTATTTTTGCAGTTTCCAAAAGGTAAGGGAACCCTTCCAACTTCTTTTTTTCTCTTGCAGGCTCAGAATTTAAACATAGGACACTGAATGGCCAGAACCTTGGCCCACCCCTGAGTGCCCGGGGCCAGCTGCCAGCGCCAGGAGTTCGAGTTTCTGCCCAGTAGGCTTGTAACCTGAACTTTCTATTTCTAAAGTCCCAGTTCTTCGTAGCCAGTACACATTCCGAGCCACAAAATTCTGAGAACGATTGCACTTGTCAGCTGCTAAGTCACATGCCCTTCAGCCCGGTGCCTCCTACTGGTATAACAGTACTTCTGTTAGAGCCTGTGAATTTCACTGTCACATAAAGGTTGGCATCTCTTTTAATACTACCCAAGACTTGCCATAATCACCCAGAAATATCCCATCAGGTCTATCATAATTCATCAATTTTCAGGATCCCTTAGGGTCGCCAAATACAATGACTGATAGCAAATGAATAGATACTTGGGCTCATCCTAGTTAACTTCACCAGAGAACTGACCCCCATGATGAAAATTTAGTTTAATTAGGATAGTATCTCATATTTAAAGAGCGCCTTGAAGCCAAGAAGCCCACAGATCTTATCTCTTCATTTTCAAAGCAGCACTGCATGTCACTTAGAGCCAACTTTTAGTGAACAGGTATGTGTGTCCCCATTTTATGGATGAGAAGAGCTTGGTGCACGTTGACCAGTAAAATGACCATTACAGAGTCAGGAGCTAGGCATGTGAACCCAGCCTTGGGATTCGCGCTTCAGTATTGACTTTATTTGCTTAATTTCTGCCTGTGAACTATTAGCAGTACAAAAATACATACGGAATCATTTTTCTGGAGTACATGTTTAATGAATAGGGAATCCTGTGCGCATGGCGAGGCTGTAAATAGATGTCAATAGTGGAATGCTGGGGTGGACAAATATGGAATGCAGCTTGTGCTGGGCAGTGCTGCGCCCCCCCATAGAACCCCCGTGCTGGTATGGTAACTGTTCTGTTTGGAAGCTTGCTTTCTTTCTTTTCTTTTTTCTTTTTTTTTTTTTAGGTGCAGTTGCATGATAGTACAAAGAGCCTTGTGTTACTGTCTCAACATGACTATTTATACCCTGTGACCCATTAAGCACTGATTCCTTGGTTGGGGTTCTCCCAACATCTTGAGGGAATAAAAAAAAAGGAGAGGGAAAAAATAGCCTGACTGGAAAAAAAAAAAAAAAAAAAAAGGAGCTCTCATTTACAATCCTTGAGTCAAGAATTTGGAAACATGACCCCAGCCAAAGCCTTCAGCGGCCTGGTATCAAATGCTGTTATTTTGGGGTGGCTTGAAAATAAGGCTGCTTGACGAATGGACGAGGTGCCCGGGTGGCTGCGGCAGGAGGTGGGAGGGGGGTTGGGGGTCTCGGCCAGGAGGGGGCCTGGTGCTGGGCCGGCCCCACAGGAGGAACCAACAACTTGGCGGGGGGAGGACTTCACCTCCCTCGGTCCACCTCCCTCCCAGCAGAGGGAGGCGTGATGTCCACATTTCCCTCCAGGTTTCCCAAAGCCGCTGGGCACTCTTCCTCCCAGGCATCCTGGGAAACCAACCTCAGTTATGTTTAGGCCCCGCCCCCTCCTCCAGGGGATTTCTTTTTATTTAAATGTATTTCCCCGTGAAAGTGAACTGCCTGCCCCTTTTTGGGAAAGATGCCCGCTGGAGATATTTTTATGCTGTCTGCAGTGGATGAAAGGGAATCCTGGCCTAAGATATCACCAGTGATGCCCTCCAGCCCCGCGGTGCTGTGTGGACGTCAGAGCTGAGGCACTGCCCGGGTTTGGGAACACGACTCACTCACCCTGTCCGCGAGGTCTCCCTTCCAACCCCCGCTGGCCCAGCACACGCATGCGCACACGGACACTCGCGCGCATGTCTGCCAGCGCGCATGTCTGCCAGCACACATCCACGCATGCGCACACTCGCGCACACGCGTGCAAGCACACCTCCACGCATGCAAGCACACATCCACGCATACACACACGTGCACACGCACAAGCATGCAGGCACACACACCAGGCTCAGAGGCTAGTTATCTGCTGAATCATGGACGTTTGGTACATATGCAAAAATTATCCCGGGGAGCTGTGTGAGATACTCCTCTGTGAAAACAGCTAAGAAAGACATTAAATAAACTTTCCTCAGTAGTAGCCACTGGGGTGAGAGGCAGAGCGCCTAAACTCTTTCTTGCATTATTCACGTGCCCTCCCAGTTACCTTAGATGAAAAGGTCTTTAAAATATTTAGACTTGATTCCTCTTTGTAAGAAAATCAATGTTTAACTGCCTATGAACCCTGTAAAATATGATTGTCTATTTTTTGGCGTAAGGGTCAGGTTTTCGTGCCTGCAAGACTGCTTCTAATGGATCTGGCCACACAGGCCTCTGTGCACCCTCCTCCTACGCCGGAGCGGGCGGGGCTTCCCCTAGAAATTCTACCTGTCCCTTCATCTCGCTCACATACCAGTTTTTTTTCACACACAGTAAAGACAGGCACTATTTCATCTCTGAAGGTTTAATGCTTGAGCTGGGACTGGATGGGTGAGTAGGAGTTAGCAGGTAACAAGATGGTTGGTGGATGAGGGCTGGTAGAGGGAACAATTGCTACAAGCCAGATACAGCACATTCTAGAAAGGGAAAAGAGGTATTCTATCTGGTGGGAGAAGATAAGGAAAAGTGGTTCAAGATGTGTTGGAAAAGTAACAAACCTACATTTCCCATGTTCTTCTTGTAAGCCAAATTGAGGACTTTTACTTTAGAGGCAACAAGAAGTTGTGATTTTAGGTAGAAAAGTGAGTCTAGGTTGCTTGTGTCCAAAGTGATGTAACTGACATTGTGGTCCATGAGTGTTTATAAACGAATAAATGAATATTTATCATGAGATACCAGACAGGATATTAACATGAGATAACATGAGGTTGTAAGGGTGCTGAAAACTCCTACTGCAGTGTTAGTTCATGTTATTTATTTCCATTTGGAAGTTGTTGTGGACTGAATGTTTGTGCCCACACCCCCCCCCCCCAAAATTCGTATGTTGATGCCCTAAGCCTCAAGGTGATGGAATATGGGTGTGATTAGGTTTAGATTAGACTCTGAGAGTGATGTCCCTATGATAGGGTAAGTGTCATAAGATGAGGAAGAGAGACTAAAAGTTGCACACACCTCCCCTTCTTCTCTCTGCTAGGTGAGGACACATTGAGAAGGTGGCCATCTGCAAGCCAGGAACTGGGTTCTCACCAAGAACCAAATCTTCTGGCGCCTTGATCTGTTACTTCCAGTCTCCAGAACCATGAAAAAGAAATGTCTGTTCCATTCCTTGGTATTTTGTTATAGCTGCCTGAGCAGACTAGCACATAAGCCACCCAAAATGTGTAAATATACAGAAACGTTATTTTCCTGTCAGGAACTGACTTCCTCATCAAAATGAGCATGATATGATTAGACGCACATCTGAAGACCTGTGTGTTACTCATTCTCCTGAAAAGGGTCCTTCTCATCTCTCTTTCATAGTTTGGGCTTTTTTTTTTTTCTTTTTTGGTCAGCCTTCCAAAACTTTCAGTAGAGGTGTGAATCTACAGTCTCTGGTGCAGAATTTTTCAATACATCCTAGAAACGATGTTATGTAATTCAAGGTGCATTAAAATTACTCAACAATTTTCAACAAGTAATATGCTCTTCTTCTTCCGTCATGCCAATTTTGTGGGTTTTGCTGGGCTTTGGCTCACCATCACCCGGGCCTACATCTGTAGTGCAGGTTGACTAACAGCCATATTCCTCCAGAGGGCAATGTACGTTGTCTCCATGATGGTGCTAGGTGTCCCACAATTACACGTCAACACAAGCCTCGGGGGACTTTATCTGCCTGCCCCAGAGGTTTTCTCTCCCGTATTAGGTTGTTCAGTTTTTGGACTTGACTTATGACTGGCTCTTAATCGTCTATGTATCGCGTGGAGAGTACAGCTCTTAAGCAGAAGAGATGGGTTGGTACCTTATATATTGTTTCTTCATAGACTGTTTTTTATTCCCGTCTAGAATAAATTACTTGAATTCTTTCTGCACAGGCCATAAAAATATAAAGGACGTTAGACAGTATGCCCTCCCTGTCCGCGGGCTCTGCCCCCGAGGATTCGTCCGCCGCAGGTTCGTCATCCGCGGAGCCAACCAACCTTGGACAGTGAACCACAGCTAGTTGAATCAGGGATGCGGCGCCGGTGCACAGGGAGGGCCCAGTATGGAACCTGAACATCCGCGGATTTTGGAATCGTCCGCGGACCCTGGAACCAACCTCTCGCGGATACTGAGGTACGGCCGTGACCTATAAACTACGTTGTTGGTATATTGATTTCCTATGGAAGGAAGATATCAATCTTCATCTATGCCTGCCCCGCCTAATGACACCCAATGCCAACAGTGGGTTTCCACCCAGTGCAGCAGAAAGTCAGAGGGCTGAAAGGAAGGGAAGATGACAGGTACTTTCTCTAACACTCGTCTGATGAGGAGATACGCTCAGGGCTGTGTCTGGGCATTCTGAAGACTCAGGTGAGACTGTATGCCTTAACCTCTAACTCCTAATTTAGACACTCCTGCCACTTCTTGATGCCCGTAAGGTCTGGAGCCACATCCAAGAAGTGTCTAGCCTTGGTCAAAACTCCAAAATCTTTTTTATTCCCGAAGTGAAACAGGTGTATAGTCTCAAATTTAATCTCCTCAGGTAAAGGGGAGGCGGACCCAAGCACAAATAAAACTTCCCTCTCCAGAAACAACAGCAGCAGAAACAACCCACCTCCCCGCAACCCCCAAGAATCCTTCTTTGAGCAGCGTTAGAGGGGAGAGGTGGGGGTCACCGGATTTCCTGCGTCTCGCGCCCCACCCCCAGCAGGTTCCCTGGCAGGTGCCCTTGAACGCCTTCCTGGGCTGAGTGCCTGCTTGAGCCACCTGCAGATTCAGGAGGCCAAGCATAGGAAGAGATTTGGTTTTCTGAGCCCGAGGGGAGGGTACATCCCACTCAGATGCAGCACCAGGAAGGCAGCCCTTCAAAACTGGTTGGCAAAGGCTTGGGGAGCCCACCGTACGCGGACATTCCCACTCTCCCGACCTCCTGACCGCTCCTCCGCAGAACCTTGTGTCCACTTCCTCTCTGTGCTCGATCCTTCCCCTTCTGTCCCCTCCACAAATCCTCCCAGAAGGGCCTTTCCACTCCCACAGGCAATCACTGTCCTCGTGACTCAGGCGGTGGGTCCTGCCACGTGTTTCCGAAGGATATTTGTAAAATAAGCTAAAACCATTCGTGAAAGCAAAATAGCAACAGCCAACCCTAATCTTATGGTAACGGCGCTCATAACGCGTGCGCCTGCCCTCACAGAGCCCCGGAGACCAGTGCCTGGCCACCGTCAGCGTGCCTCTGACTCACCGGGGAACCTGCTAAAATCCTCATTCTGAATCAGGAAGGCACCTTGGGGACTGAGGGTCTGCATTTCCAGCAAGCTTGGGGGCAATCCGGGCACCACGCTTTCTGTGGGAAGGTATAGACCGCAAGCTCCTTGTCTGATGTGACTTTGTGTAGCGAGGGAGCTGGTACATGGTGGGTTTCCAGACTGAAGGGAAGCTAGGAGTTAGAGGAGAGAGTGAGTTTCCATTGGGTAGGTCTTTCCCGCTCTTGACAAAGTCTTTCTGTCTTTGATATTAAAAACCAGGACAAGCCTGGGTGAGGCAGATGTGAACAAAGGCTGATCCGTCTTTTAAAGACTATCTCATCCCAGCCTCTCCCGAGGGTTCCTTCCTATCTCTTCACAGCCAGTCTCACAGTCCTCAAGGCTTGCTTCCGATTTGTGTCCCGGGAGGATGCCAGAGTCCTCTCACAGGCTTGGGAGCTGGGAAGTCACTGTGCTGTGAGGCACGTCACTGGAAAAAGGAGGCGTTCTGATCACAGGCTACCTTTATCTCCAGCTTGCTGACCGCGTGGTGTGGCTCCAGATCTCTGGGAGCATTTGATGGACAGCACGTCCTTTAGAAAGTGATAGAACTTTTCTGTTTGCAGTTTGGATTAAAGCCTCGGGGCCCTTGGTTTATTCCGTCTCTTGCTCCTTCTAATTTATAAGACAAAGTCTAAAGTGCTTGATCTCTAAAATGCAGCTTACCAACTGCAAGCAGACTCTGGAGGGTCTCCTGGCCGTGGTAGCTTTCATCTTTAAGAGTCTACACAGCCCAAGGAGGGGGGGTACACCTCAAGTGGCAGAGTGCCTGCTTAGCATGCAGGAGGCCCTGGGTTCAATCCCCAGTACCTCCACCAAAAAATAATGATGATAATAGCTTAAATCTTATTATTTATAACTTAGATGATTGATATCTTGAATACGTGTAAGCACATTTGACTGTCCTTTATGATTTGATTACTGCATTCTTTTGATTCTTATTTTGTGGTTGGGTTTATTCCTTTGATAACTATGTAAGTTTAAACAGCTAAAGCTCTAAATTGTTCTTAGAAACAATGAACATTACATATATGTAAATTTTAAAACGATTTTATCTCTCAAAGAGTTGCTCTTTCTAGAATAAACTTTGTTTACTCCCAAAAAAGAGAAAAATAAATAAATAAATAGTTTCTAGAGAAATATCTATAGCTATTTCAAAGACAATAATAATAATAATTAAAGTAAACTTAATTACCTCCCCCCTTCCCCCAAAAAGAGTGCACAAAGCCCAGATAAGCAGTCATGCCAGTGATTAGGTGTTAAGCCTGGTCACAAGTCATACGAAATTCTACCAAAATTCATCATTATTGTTTTCAGACGAAATGCACTCTAAATCAATATTTTTAAATGCGCAATTAACCTAATCCCCAGCCATTTAAAAAACAGAAACAAAAATAGAAAGGAAAAAAAATCACTCTAAGGCATGAATATCTGCTATGTTAAACACAACTATTATTAGGATTTAGTTGTATTTTTTGTCTTTTTTTTTTTTGCCTGTGTGTCTGTTTTATGTACCTACTAATTTGCACACTATTCTGATGTGTGATACGTATAATTTTACATGCGACTTTTTTCATTTCACATTGTATCTGTCATAAGTATTTTCCATGTTATTATAGCCTTTGTTACCATCAGTTGCACTCCCTGCATAATATTCCACTGAATGGCTATCCCAACAATACAGGCAATTATTAATGCAGGGAAATATATTAAGCATTTAAGTTGTTTTGAGGATTTTATGTATAAACTGTGCCACAAATATAATTTAGCAAGTGTCTGTTTGTGCAGGGCATAGATTGTGTTTAGATTATCTAATGAGCTTGAAATCCCTAACAGATATATTGATACGGATATTTTAAAAGCGGTACGTAACAGGCAATAGGATAAAAGCATTCAACAAAGGGTCTCTAGGAAGCAAACAGGGAGCAGACACAGTGTCAGCCTCTGGGGTGGAGAGGGGACGGGGAAAACAGCAGGGCAGTTTGCAGGGGGAGCTGGAGTCCCAGACGCCAGGATGAGAGGCCACGCCCCCACCTGTGGTCCCAGGGCGGCGAGCGAGCGCCTTTCTCCCTGCAGCCCCGCCTCCTCACCTACATCGGGAATCCTGCCTCCATGGATTGTGATGAGACTGAATGAAACACACGAAAGCACGTGTTAGGGTGCCTGCCCAAGTGTGAGCACGCCATAAAATTTCGAGAACACCGTGGTACCAGCAATCAGAGAGGTTGGCAAGCTGCCCACCCCTAACGTGTGGGGCCTGCGGCTCGTATGTCACGTGTCTAACTAATTGAAGCCTATAAACCAAGCTAACAGACTGTTAAAACAATTTTGTTATCCCTTCACCTTAATATACCTTCACACAAAAAATAGAAAATTATATGTAAAGCTATGGTTTTTCTATGATTAAAAATTAGTAAAATATTAAAGACAGAGGACTCTGATTCTGTGTACACCTGAGATGTTTGACTGACAATGTTGGATGAGTATTAAGAATAGACACACATAAACTCATAAACTATGGTATATTTACTTAATAGCATTGATTTTCTTGCCTTCATTTCAGCAAAGTCATTAATTATATTCTCATAATTATGATTTTCACATAATCTGTGTTCCTTCAATAACAATAATCTGATTTTTAAATGTAACTATATTAAAATATACAAAATTTGAATTTATTTCAATCAACACATTAAGAGGGTTTTTGGTTTTTGTTTTTTTTTTTTTATATTTTTGTTAGTGTAGGTACTAGGAATTGAACCTAGGACCTCATGCATGCTAAGCACGTGCTATACCACTAAACTATATCCCCTCCCCTCAATCAATATGTAAATTAATGTTAATATAAGAAGCTAAAATTTTAATTATTTTAGGTGTTTTCAAAAAAGTGGTTTTTCTTCCAAAATATTCAAAATGATCCATTTGAACCACAATGCAAAAATACACATTAATTAGTAAATATCAAAAGTCAAAAAAATTATTTAAATAGAGTTGAAGGTTTTTTAATTTTTAAAAACATTTAATTATGTCATGCATATTTGTTAAAAATAAAACTACTCTCAACTCTGGCAACGTCCATTCAGTTGCTAATAGGAAGAAGTCCTTTCATAGGTCACATTTGTTATATCTAGAACTATAACTATATACAAAAATAAGAGAAGTAGGAGTTATGTAATATTGCAAAATGTTAGCCAAAATACATACACCACAGTTGCACATACTGCATGTAATTTTTTAGTACCTCCCGGAACCCTAAATTGGAATGTTGGAGGGACTCCTGGCACTATTGGGAAATAATTCTTCATTATGCAAGAATTTATTACATCCTTGCTGTACGAGGGAAAGGACTTAACAAGGTAATGAATTTGTCTTTTCTCCTATCTCAGCACTTCTGCTCTCAGATCCGATCCACACTCCCAGTAGTGGTCATTTCTGAAGTTGGCAGTGGAACACACACAGCTTCTTGGTTGCTCAGATGCAAGGCCTTTTATTTCAAGGACAAGAGATGTGAAAGAGGCCCCTGTGGCCTGAGCAGCGCTGGTCACAAGAGTGGGTGCTTAGGATTACAGGTCGCTGTGCTTGCCCTGAGCACTGGGCCTCGAGGGATGGGGTACCGTGTATAATGTGTGTGTGTGTGCGCGCGCGTGTGCATGTCTGAGAGGCTCTTAAAAGTGTGAGGCCTGGACCAGGCCTCTGGACCATCTATACAGGGAAGCCAGCAATAAAGAAATAAGCAGCGTTATAGAGCAACATTTACTGGGAGAAACTTTCTGTGTGCAGTGTGCAAACACTTCTTGCAAATACAGTTATTTGCGCTTCTTCCCTCACTGACTTTGAATCTATTCTGGAGCATTTCTCAATGCTTTAGGATCCTGGGTGACTTGACTTTTAAAGACTGGGCCTGTGTCGGTTTTGACATCAGTCTGTTAGAGAAAGTAAGGGAGAGAAGCCCCGCCCCCACCTTTCCTACCACCAGGGCCAATTCCAGAATTGGTCAGCCAGCTCTGAAACAGAGCTGTCCCTCTGGAGAGAAGGCCCAGGACCCAGAGCCAAGGGGCAGAACCCGGAGGAGAGGGAGCAGGTCAGCTGGTCCAAGTGCAGCTCAGGGCCAGCGCTGTGTTCGTTCAGAAACGTTGAATCCAGCCCCTGTTTTCTTTCTCTCTGAAGCTCCATCGAGCCTTACTTCCTGCCAGAAGCTTCAGCCACTTGTCAGGGGAAGGAGACTCTAGGAAATGAAGGAGAAGTGTGTTTGAATGTGAAGCAGTCACTTTGCAGCCTGTGCTGTGACCTAACGACATCACTGTCTGCGGAGCTGGGCCTCTGGGCCCAGTGGCGGGGTAGGGTGACACAGCTGGTCAGAAGCCACCAAGCCAGGCCTGAGCCCAACCCCACAAGCCAGGAGGAGTGGCCAGCCATCCGCTTGTCTAGGAAGGGGCAGGAGGTAACGTACGAAGCTTTGGCATCTTTCAGTAAGATGTTCACCTTTTCCTTTAGACCTTGTTTACACATTTCCACCTGCTTGTCTCTGATTTCTAAACAGCTTCCAGTGTATTTTTATAGGGCCTCCTCTATCCTGAGTTTAGTCCACTGTTTAAATATCATCATTTCAAAATTATAACGTTTTTCTTGTTCAGTTAAAGCGGTGACCTCATTTTAAACCTTAGGTTTTACAGAAACAGACTTGCAGACATAGTAAACAATCTAATGGTTATCGAGAGGAAGGAGGTGGGAAGGGATAAATTTGGGAGTTTGAGATTTGCAAATGTTAACCACTATATATAAAAATAGATTTAAAAACAATTTTTTTCTGTATAGCACAGGGACCTACATTCAATATCTTGTAATAACCTTCAATGAAAAAGAATATGAAAACAAATATATGTGTATATATATATTTGCATGACTGGGACACTGTGCTGTACACCAGATATTGACACATTGTAACTGACTATACTTCAGTTAAAAAAATGTAATAATAAACCTTAAGCTTTAAATCATCCTTCTTCCAAGATATGTTTTAGGGGAGTCTTTATATGGATATTGATTTCAGGAATATTAAGACTGGGGGAGGAGGCAGGGAGGACCCAGGGTCCTCCCGGGAGATGGTAAATCACTTCAGCAAATCTCTCCCGAGAGCCCATCACGTGTCGGATCCTGTTCTGGTGCTGAGGCTGGTAGCACATCTTCTCCTGAGCTGCCTGTAGCCCAGGAGGGAGGAGGAACCAAGTTTACCAATGACTGTAAATCACGGAGGATGAAGGGTGAAGGTGGCCTTACTAGAGAAGACTGGTGCGGACTGTCTGCAGCTCTTCCTAAGGATCAGGGGAAGCTTCCCACTGTGTCTGAAGTGTTTGGAGAGAAGACAAGGAACAGCTTCACAAAGGCCTGGAAACGCCAGTTCCTGGGCGGCTACTCTGATCTCAGGCTCATTGGGTGGTTTGGGGGAGACACGCAGATGGCGGGGAGCGTAAGGGCTTTGAAGCAGGGAGCGGAGCAGACGGGGGCTTCATCTGGGGAGAGCATCTGACAGCAGAGTGGACGACAGATTGAAGATGAAGAGGCTGGAGATGAAGAGGACTGCCAGAACTATGGTGGCATCCTGGCGTGGAAGGAGTGAGGATCTGAGCTAAGAGGGAAAACAGGACTCCAGCCAAGGACTCGGGGGTCAACTTGCAGGGACCCACTCTGCCTTCAAGACCGAAGGCTGCTTCTACTCCTGCCCACACCCATTAGTTTGATGTTGGATGTGTGTAAACGCCAAGCATGTCTGCCACCTGAGGGTGTGGGCCACGTGGACATGATGGGCAGATTTGGGTCCCTGGTGGGGTTACTTGGCTTCATCAGGGGTCGTAGAGGGGTTGCAGGAAGAACACAGCTCTGTCGTTGGCTGAAGGTATAGGTGAGTCTCATAGACACAGGAGATTCTAGTGCACTGAAGGAGGAGAGGGAAAAGTCAACACACACGTCAGTGCTGCTGACGTGGGGTGGCAGGTCTGAGACACTGGCACGGGCTGGAGACCCCGGCCCACGGGAGACCTTGCTCTGTTACCCAGGGGATGAAGCTCTGGGCAGAGACATTTGGTCACCTTGTGTGTTTCCTGGGTCTCCAAATCTGAGGCTGTAGTGTGTGCAGGTCTTTTACAGGGGGCTGCTCTTGGGACCACCTTCTGTTGGGGAGTGAAGGAAACAGAACTGGGGAAAGAGGGAACTGGGAACTGGGAGCAGTGGCTGGAGAGGCCCCAGCCAACCCCAGGGGAGCTCTGGAGCTGGATGGCCCTTTGGAGTTGGCCCCAGTGATGCTGGGAGGCTGGGTCTCTGTACCCTACATCCCCCAGTCACTGGGTGTGGCTGTTTCCAGTAAGTGGAGGAGGGGGCTCTGTGATTCCCTTCATGATTCCTGGGGAGTCTCCACTCTGTCCCCACTACAGACAGCTCTCTGAGAGGCATGCCACAGCATCTACTGCTGGGGATGGGCCTCGTCTGTTTGGAGACTCTGCGGGTAGAGACTGGCAGAGGGAATGTGGTCACCTTGGGCTCTGAGCTCATCCACGCTGAGAGGTGGTGCAATGCCAGCAGTTGAAGGCCCTGGAAGGACAAGGCCGGTGAATCCAAGAGGGGCAGGGGTACAGCCTGGCTACTGAGAAGACGGTGAGGATAGTGGTAAGGGGAGGGGTCCGGAGTCAGGCCGCTTGGTCTTCAGTCTGTCACCTACCAGCAGTGTGACCTTGGGCACATGACTTCATCTTGGTTTGTTCATCTGTCAAATCGGGACCAAAATAGTACTTAGCTCATAGAGTTACGAGACTAAATGAGATAATGCATGCAAAGCCCTTCCTGCCGGCCCAGAGTAAGTGGGGCCCTGGGGTAGGGCGGGGGGGGCGGCGCTGGTGTCTATACTGTGGTTAACAATTTCACCAAACTTGGAGAAAGGCCACAGACAAGTATTGGGAGCCAGAGTCCTAGTGTAAGAGGCGTAAGTGTTGGAGAAATCAGATCAAATGCAGAAGACAGAGGCACGTGTTCACAGAGGGTGAGGAGTTTCAGCCGGCACCCATGCCAGGGCTCTCCTCCTTGACTTGCATGTGCTCTCACCTATAGGGCCAGCCCTATTAAAAAAGCCAAGGGTGAAACAGGACACATTTCTGGGGAGAATGTTGCTGTCTTCTTCATTTTACCCTTTTCTTTAGTTGCATTTAATGGCAAACTAATCCTTCCCACTGCTTTTCCTGGACCTTGAATTCCCAGGTGCTGACTTTGCCACCTGTGTGATCTGGCAAAAGTCACACAACCTCTCTGAACTTCAGTTTCCTCACTGATGAAACGAGATGAGATTCTGATGAGATATTATATTCGGAAGTAGTTTGCAAG
Source organism: Vicugna pacos (assembly GCF_048564905.1). Classification (NCBI taxonomy): domain Eukaryota; kingdom Metazoa; phylum Chordata; class Mammalia; order Artiodactyla; family Camelidae; genus Vicugna; species Vicugna pacos. The sequence goes on along the minus strand of NC_132997.1, from coordinate 29,297,814 downwards.
CTGTAAAACACAATAGAGCTGTCACTATTGGGGGGTTATTCTGATGACTGCCTTTTTTTTTTTTTTATGATGGTCATAGCCAATAGAGGCTGGAGGAGAGGCTGGAGAGGAGGCTGGAGAGGACAGCCACAGGCTGACAAACATGAAAGAGTGAGAAATGCCTGGTGAAAATGATGATCTACATAACAGCTTTCCTATCTGAGTGAGGATGATTCTGTCTTTTGTCCCTCCAAGTATGAAGAGCCTTTTTTGTGTGCCAGATCCTGTCCAGGGCCCTTCAGATCTAGGGAGGCATAAGATATGCTCCATTCCTTCAAGGTGTCCGTGGCATCTGTTTGGTTATGTGTATGGAATTCTTTTTCCATTGGTAGCAAAGGATTTGCACATGGTCTCCCACCCTCCATCCTCCAGTCCTGAAATCATTTAGATAAAGCCCTCATGGGAACGCGGAGATCCCGCCAGGTGTGTCTCACCCTGATTATCACCACGCTGGGTGTGGCACCAACCTTTGTCTAAACAGCTCACTTCTGGGATGGTGATGCCCAAATGTGACACACACCAACACATGTTTAACTTTTTTTTTTTTGCGGTGAAGGGGTAGGTAATTAGGTTTATTTATTTATTTTTAGAGGAGGTACTGGGGGTTGAACCCAGGACCTCATGCGTGCTAAGCATGTGCTCTACCACTTGGGCTCTACCCTCCCCCTATATATTTTTTCAACTTCTTAATTAAACTGGAGTTGGGGTGTGAGGTCTTCTGATGAATAGGAATTTGAACATTTAATGTATTCCCATTTATCCATCTTTCTCTTACAAGTTAGACTTTTAAAATTATTATCATCTTCATCATTATTTTGGTCTAGTTTTTTAAAATCTCTCCCTGCTCCATAGTCTGAAAGTTTGAAAGCTTTTCTTTGGATGTTTAAGCCTGAAATGTGCCTGGAATTGACTTCTAGGTTCTATGTGACAGGGATCTAATGTCTTCTTCCTCCATATGCATATGTATCTTTCAAAGTAGGCGGCATTTCCAAGGTGATAGGAAATGTGACTGTGTGAAGAAAAAGAAAAAGGAACAAACAGAACTGGGTTAGAGATTATAAGAGGTGAAGAAGAATAGGCCCCTCCTCAGAGTTTATGAAGGTGAAGCTCTTCCGGCCAAGCGGTGATCATGATCGTCTCCCTCGCTCCTCTGTCCTCTTGCCACCTGTCGTTTTGGGTTTGATTCTGTGTCTGTATTAATTGGATGAGTCCACTAGTTCAGCTGGGTCATGGTGGTGAGGAAGAGCCTGTATATAAAAAACATACTTTGTATCATTTTTTTCCCCTAGATTCCACATATAAGCCACATCATATGGCATTTGTCTTTGTCTGTCTGCCTTCTTTCATTTAGTATGATCATCCCTAGGTCCATCCATGTTGCTGCAAATGGCATTATTTCATTCTTTTTTATGGCTAAGTAATATTCCATTGTGTGTGTATGTATATATTTTTATGGAGGTACTGCAGACTGAACTCAGGATCTCATGCATGCTAAGCACACACTCTACCACTGAGCTGTACCCTCCCCCCTCCATTGTGTGTGTGTGTGTGTGTGTGTGTGTGTATGTACACATCTTCTTTGTCCATTGAAACTAACACTGTAAATCAACTACACTTCAATAAAAAATAAGAGTTAAAAAAACCCATACTATTCATCTGTTCACTTACCTTAAAAATACCTATTGAGCATCTGGAACTGATATACAAAAAGGAGTGAGGACAATCCCCGCCCTAAGGGAGTTCCCTGTCTGAATAAAAACACCGTATAATCTCCAGTGTGGTTTCATAAATGCAAGCGAGCACCTCCCATTCACTGAACCTTAACAGTTAATTAAGTACAGTCACCCCTCGGTATCTGTGAAGGACTGGTTCCAGGGCCCCTCATGGAGGACACTCAAATGCAAAGGTGCTCAGGTCCCCTAGTGGGGCCACCTTATCAGCAGGTTCCACACCCCAGGATATGGAGGGCTGACCGCTATACACTTTTTCCCTGGTATTCGTGGCTCCCTGTCATACGTCTAGTTGAGATTCACAGAGGCTGAGGGACTTGAAGGGAATCAGCTGGTTAGCACAGGGCCAGAAGTAGAATCTAGATTTTTCTTAGTCTGGTGTTTGTTTGTTTTTTTTAACTATGCCAGTCTCTTAACCTAATCTCAGTTTTCTAATGGCTTTTATTACACAATTAAATCTTTTGCTTAATCTGTTTCTCTCTTTCCATCTATCAATCAGTCTCTTCCATCTGCCAAGCTGTCTGTCCTCTTACCTACCCATTGTTTGTCTGTGCATTCATCTGCCCATCTGCCGACCTACCTGGGCAGGTAGAGGAGGTGATGGGAGGAGTACTGGGAAAGGTTGGAGGCTCCCTGCATTCAGCCAGACCCCAAGCTCACCCCCAGCCAGTTGCCTGACACCAAGCAAGTTACTTCATCTATTTGCAACTCAGTTTCCACATCTGTTAAATGAAGGATTTGGATCAAATGCTTTTTAAAGTGTAACCAACTTGATTTTTCAAAGTATTGTCCCCTTCAATACTATTTTATTCACTAATAGATAATTTATTTCGCATTTATGTACCTTTGGTCTACAGCCGACTCCCATGCCCCTTCCCTGCTACGCTGGTTAGGCTTCCTTGATTGCAGCCGATAAAAATACAACTCCAGCTCACTTATGCAAACATGGGACTGTTGGTTTCCATAGTTGAAATACCGGGTTGATCAGGGTTGAAGCAGTAACAATTAGAACTGGGGCCTCCGGATTGGAACTAGGGCTTCTAAGTGGCCGTCCATACTTTATTTCTGATTATCTATCTCTCTTTGTCTGGACATCTCTTTCTCTTCTGTGCACACTATGGGAAATATGGCAGCCCCAGGTAAGGAGCTCCAGTAGAAAACGTCTCTCTCCTGCTGCGAGCGCATCAGCTCAAGGGAAGGACTCGACTGTCCTCCACTTGGGTCAGCCTCTGTCGTTGGAGGGTTGGAGGATTCTGCCAAGGAAACTTTAATCCACAGCCCTAACAAAACCTGTGGAATAGGAAAAGGGCAGTTCTATCTGCAAAAGCTACGCTGAACAGACCCAAAAAATGCTCTTTACACGCACTAATCAAATAATCAGGTACTGATGGGCAAAAACAATACAAAACAAACAAACAAAATGACTTGGGAAAGTTACGGCAAAATCATGATTAGGATCATGGGCTCTGGAGGCAGTTTTTCTGGGTGAATTCCAGCTTCTCACTTACGAGCTGTGGGACCTAGAGAAAACTCTACGTCCTCTCTTTAAGACTCACGTAATTTCAAGCGGAAAATGAGGAGACTAATAGTGCCCATTTCAACAGGTCACTGGGAGGATTCACGTCGTATAAAGTGCCAAGCATCACTACCACTACTACTGCTACTCCCACAGCCAGTATTAAGCTGGTGCGAGAGGTTTTTTAAAAAAATGATAGACTCTGAACTGAAGCAATGCCTTCTGCTGCCTAACCCGGAGCTCCTCCCACCACCCCGGGGATGAAGGCAGCTGGATGCTGGGAGGGGACTCATGCAACAGCAGAGGAACTGAGGGCCGGATTATGGTGCTGGCATTTCCAGACCCTTGTCCCAGGCCGATGGCCAATGACACCTCCTTTTATTTTACCTATGATTGCCCCTATTTTACAGAAGAGGCAACTGAGGCATAGAGCGAGCACCTTGCTATCTAGGCCACACAGCTAGCACGTGGTGGAGCCGCTCCCTAGGGGCCCTGCTGGTGTCTTGAGAGAAGCAGCAGGTTTCCCCAGCGTCCCGTTCAGCAGGACGAGCCCCGTGGTCCTCCGTCTTCCTGGCACTGTCCTAGATGGCTGCTGGGCTCACCGTTGGCACTCTGTCTTTTCAAAGAACAAACAGATGGCTGTCAGCTGTGACAGCTGATGGAGAAGAAGAGCATCTGAAAAAGAAGATATATATGGATACGTATAACTGAATCACTTTGCTGTACCCCGAAACTAATGCCGCCTTGTAAATCAACTCTACCTCATTAAAAATAAATTTTAAAAAACTGAAAAAAAATTATAAAAAAAAGAAACACGTAGAACTCAGACTCCACCAAAATGTAGACAAGTTTGAAGTTATCTAGATACGCCTCCCCAGATAAATTGTCACCGTCCCCACTGCTGTTGTCCTTAATTAAATGCCCCACTGTACGCAATCCTGGGGCTGACTTTTGCTACAGAGAAAGAGTGAATGTGGACTTGCCTGAAACTGTTTCATTCTCATTGTTACAACCCAGGAATTTCAAAATACTCAGGAAGGATTAGGTCATCTGTAGACCTGTCTCTCTGGTGCTCACCCCCGGCCCCAGGGTCTGCTCTAAAGCTCTGCGGGGTGGCTCACCCGTGCCTGCAGCCCAGCAGTGACTCAGCCTGTTGAATAACCCCGTCTTCCCCGGAATGGCATGTCAACTGGATTTCACTGCTGCGGCATGTTTCTTGCTCTCTGGCTGATAAACAAGGCAACCCAGTGAGGAAACCAAAGCAGATCCCCTCCTTGTGAGTCAAAGCGGGAGGTCTGCCCGCCCAGACCCACAGAGCGGCCCTGACACCTCGCTCAGTCTTCTGGGGAAGCTGCCGCTCTCCTCCTCAGGCTGCCTCCCTTCCCTCTCCCCCAAGAAAAGACACCAGAGCCTGGGAGCTGTTTTTACCTGAGGAATAAATCCAGGGGGCAACATCTTTTATGTTGCATTTATCAAGAAAAGAGAATGTGTATGTCATTGACTTCTTTAAAATCAAGTATTTGTCTTCTGCAAGGTGTGATGTGTCTGGTGTTTGTAGCCCTGAGTTACACGTTAGGGTTCTCCGACTACAGCGCCGCTGGCTTGTCTGTGCAGATGGGAGAGTCTGTGGTCATGGAGACGTCGGGGTAAGATGAAGGGGAGAGGCAGGGATTCGAGGTTTCTGAGCCCCACTTTCCTCATCTGGAGATGGGGTAAAAAAATAACTCCTTTCTGGGTTTTTACGAAAATTAAATGAGAGCATACCTAAAGCACATGTAAAAATAAATCCCTGAACTGTATGACGGCAACTCTGCCCGCGGTCTTGCCGGCTTCTGCCTTAAGGATCCCAGAGACCAAGCAGAGATGATTATCTTTGTCCCCAAATCCTGTTTTCAAAAGATTGAACTGGCAAAGTATAAATTAGCGCAACTTTTCTGGAGACCATTGAGCATTATTTATCAAAAATTGAAATTACGAACAACATACAAGTCCCACAACAGGAGACTGGGAAGGTAGATTACGATAAATCAGTAAAGAGGCCTACCATCCCGACCGCCACTGAAGAACATTTGCTCTGATGGGAACCATTCACTCCGCGAAACTAAGTGAAAAATGTGAACAGTAAAACAGGATGCACTGTTTGATATGTTTCAATAAATAAGAAAAGTCCGTAGACACAGGCAGAAAATACTGGGAAGTAGAGAGCAAGACATTAATCACAGTTTTCTTTGGTTGGAATCCAAGTGATTTTTGTTGTCTTACTTTTGCTTTCCTGTGTTTTACACATTTTCTTTACTGAGTACACTTTATTTCTTTAATTAGAAAAATAATTGCTTTTAAAACACGGCTGAAAAAATCAAGTTTCTTCTGTATAGCACAGGGGACTACATTCATATCCTATAATAACCTTTAATGAAAAGGAGTATGAAAATGAATATACATATGTATAAAAGGTTGTGATATAAACAGTTCAGAAAAATGACTACTGAAAGAATCTGGCTTCCAAATAACATTATAGTTTCGCCCGTGATCCTGTCCGTTAAAATGACTGGGAAAGAATTAGAAGAGAACTTACACACGTGTGCGTAGGAGCCAGACTGGGAGGAAGTGCATCAGATCGTGGACTGTCATCTCTGGGTGGCACTTCATGGATGATTTTATTTTCCATCTGTTCTTTACTGTATTTTCAAGCTATGTCCAATGTGCATGTGCTACTCTTAGAAACAGAAAACATGCTATTGCATAATTATTATTTATTAAAAGTGATGTTTCCTTAATGCACCCCGTGAGAGCTGGTTGATGTGGCCTTTTTCCCTTCCCTGAATCGAGCTTGTCTTGCAGTAAATAAACAGGTTCAGAGGAAACTTGGGATTCTCAGTTTCCTGGTGTCTAATTTGAATAATATCTCATTTCTTTTCTTTTAAAAGTGTTCATTCATAGTTCAGGGTGATTTTAATTTGTAATATCATGTTATTCAAAGCTCAAGTCCTGGGAAGCCAGAGGGAAGATGGCTTTCCAGCACAGCTGGCTGAATCTGAGGGAAGCCCCCAGATCCTCTGGGTGATTCTGGCCTTGCAGTATTTCTCAGCCTGATTCCAGATCAAAGGGGCCCCGTTAACCGCATTAACTTTAGACTCTTTCTGCTCCCCCAGCCTCAGACCCACTGGTCACTTGCCCGTCTGGGCCAAGACTCGTAGGTGGCTGTTTTTGGAGCAGGGGTGTCTTGAGGTCACATCTAAAGCACAGACCTTCACATCTGGTGAGATAACCAGACTGCGTTTACCAACATGAGTGGTATTTTCAAGGTCAGTGCTGGGTTTCTAGCAAAAGAAAAAAATACACTTGAGATTCAGGATAGAGAATAGAAAAAGGCAAATGCAGCCATAGGTCTGTCACTACAGCTTTCCATCCAGCAAACAACGGTAGGGGTGCCTCTCTCGGCCCCTCCTCAATGCACAACTGCTCCCCGCACCACACACAACAAACTGAATCTGACTCTAGCCACGCACAGGTGGACAAATGTGGGACCAGATTACATTTTCCCTATCGTTCTTCTCTTAAAGGTAAAGAGTCCTTTTTACATCGGAAAACAGCTCTCACTGACCAGTGTGAACAATGCCGACATGTTCTTAGAATAAACACCCCGAGGAGCAGAAAACAGCAACCCAGCCCTTTCAGCTACCGGCACCCGAGCCACGTGGGTGCTCAGGCCGGGAGCCCGGGAGTCCCCTTCACCCTCCCCTCCAATCCAAACCCTCACTGCACGTGTCTTCCTTCTCCAGCTGCCACTGCGGTCCTGGCCTGGTCCTCGTGGCCTCCCGGCGGCCCCTGGATGCAGGTGCAGCCTCAGCGGGGCCCAGCTCCCAGAGCCGCCCTCGGCGGTGCACCTAATGCAGTCGTTCCCTCTCACTGCCCTCTCCTGCTGGGGCAGCACCCAAGCTCCTTGACCTGGCACTGGGGGGCCTCGGCACTTTAGCCACCTCCGTCCCTCCCGCCACAACCCGGGCCTCCTGCCGTCCCCTGGCACCCGCAGGGCAGGGCCCAGTGCAGAGGGAAAGGGCAGGCTACTCCTTCAAAACACAGATTCGAAGATAAAAGTCAGGATTTTAAAATGTCGATCGAGAACATCCAACCTCAGACCACTTGTGTGACCACTTGGATCACACGCCCAGGAAGCCGGCCCTGCTCTGTGGCACACGTGTCCCTCGGTGTCCCTGCTCCTGTGGCCTTGGCCCGGAGCATCCTGCCTGTTCTCTGCCTCTAGGATGCCCGCTCTTCCTTGCCCTTTACAATTCAATTGGCTTGGGTATCCGTGCCGAGAAACCCCTCCAGCTTCCCGTCCCGCAGCCCTGGACCCCCAGGCTGGGGTGGCCATCCCTCCTCTGAGCTCCTTTTAGACAGTTTCCCAAGAGGTGAGCCCCAGCCACCCCCGTGTGAGCCGCTGGGTGGTTCTCACATGGATCTGGACAGAGAGGTGGGTGGAGTGGGGCGAGGCTCTGCAAAGCTCACCAGCTGGTCCGCAGGCCCCTGAGAACTCACGCCCCCGGCTCGGTCTCCTGCTCGGGTCTGGGTGCGGATCCTGGGCCTCCTCAACACCCAGCACGGCGCCTGGAGGCCCCTAAGGGCGTGCCCGGGCCTCCAGAGGCTCCAGGAGGAGAGCGATGATGCTGCCTCCATAGACACCGTGAGAGGGTCTCGTTTCCTCTGGCTGGGACCCTCCTGCGAGGCTCCAGGCAGGCTGCACGGCCCCAGCTGCCTGCATGTCCTGAGGGTCCTCCTCTAACAGAGAGGCCACATCAGGAAATGAGCTAAAACCCCAGGGGCCCGCACTGGCTTGTGTCAGGCCCAGAGCAAAAGGCAGCAGCGAGCTGGGCCGTGGCTGCATTTGCCCCAGTCCTGGCCCCGGCATCGGGGGTGTTGACCACAGGAGTCCAGGGAGCCGAGCCCCAGGCCCGATGGAGCTCCTTTGTTCCCCCTCCCCCCCGCCACCTCCCCTCACGGCCCTGGGCTCCCAGAGCAGTGCCCATGATGCTGTAAAGATGGGGGTGATGCCCACCGCCCCCTGGCTCCAGGCCCAAAGCAGGGCTCTGGGCGTTTCTCTGCAGGACGGGGAGGATGCCACCTGGGGTTGGTGTGTGTGCAAAGGAAGGGCAGTCCTGAAATCTGCACTGCTGTCCACTCCTGCCTCCCTGTGGGGTCCGGGGAGCAGCAGGTGCAGCTCAGCGAGGGCCGGCGCATCCTCCACGCGGGGCTCACCCTTGGCTCAGCCCGGAGGTCTCAGCTGCCCACACTCCCAAGGCCACCCCAGGGCCCTCCTAGATTGGGGAGTCTCCTGGCCAGCAGGTCCCAGCGCCTCCCCACCATCCCCCTTCACAGTGTCTGGGGCGCCCCGAGCCCTGGCCTCTCACAGCCCTATTTGAGGCATAGCTTACTGAAGCTGGAAGGCCGCCTCATGAAAACCTGGCCCTCTCTCTCCTGTTGTGATTAAAGGCAAAGTGTTTTTGCTTTGTTGAAAAAAAATAATTGGGGGTTTATTTTATGGCTGTTGTTTCAAACATTAGCTCTTTCTAATTAGGGGCAACCTCAAATTCGGATCCTGCAGGAACCAAACTAGGCAACATGTCTAAGGCTCAAGGAAGCTGTTAGAGGAGTGGAGCCCTGCGGTGCCCGCGACAGAAGAGGAACAGTCCCCCCACGCACCACCGAGCGACCGCCTGGGAGCCAGTTGTCTGGTGGTCTTCGTGTGGTCACCCAAGTACTCAGATGGCTCGTGGATCGCAAGGTAACGGGGTCGCCTCTCTAAAAAGGGCTTCAGCCACACACAGTTTCTCACTCCTGCCCTGAAATTTTCCTTCATCATCATCATCCCAGTGTTAATAGCTTAAATGTATGGAATGCCTAATATGTGCAAGGCGTGGTGTGAGGGCTGTGCTTAGAGTCTCTTTTTCTTTTTCTTTTGTTAAATTGAAGTACAGTTGATTTATAGTGTGTTAGTTTCTGATGTATAGTACAGTAATTCAGTTATACATATATATTCTTTTTCATTATTGGTTATTATAAGGTATTGAATGTATTTTCCTGTGCTAGGCAGTAGGACATTGTTGTTTATCTGTTTTGTATATAGTAGTTTGTATCTGCAAATCCCAAACTCCCAATTTATCCTTCCCCCTGCTTTTCCCTTTGGTAACCCTTTGAGTGTGTTTCTGGTTTATAAATAAGTTCCTTTGTATCTTTTTTTTTTGGTTCCACATGTAAACGATGTCATGTGATATTTGTCTTTCTCCCACTTACTTCACTTCGTATGATAATCTCTGGGTCCATCCATGTTGCTGCAAATGGCATTATTTCATTCTTTTTATGGCTGAGTAGTATTCCATTGTGTAAATATACCACATCTTTTTTATCCAGTCATCTGTGGATGAACATTTAGATTGCTTCCATGTCTTGGCTATTGTAAATAGTGCTGCTATGAACACTGGGGTGCATATATCTTTTCAAATTAGAGTTTGTGTCTTTTTCAGATATAAGCCTTGGAGTGGGATTGCTGGATCACATGGTAACTCTACTTTCAGTTTTTTAAGGAATCTCCATACTTACAGGGTCTCCTTATATCCCATAATAACCCTGAAGTGGTACAGTTATCAGCACCACTTACAGATGGAGTGATGGAGGCTCAGAGGGACAGGTCACCTGTCTAAGGTCCTACAGATGTTGGGATTCAAGTGCACAGCCCTGTCTGGCCATGGTGAACCTCGGCACACACGGTTCCCCCACGGATCACTTCCTTTTTGTGGCCTGCCCGTCAGCAGACAGAGGTGCTCAGTGCCACCTTTCCTTAGCCCTCTGTAGCACCCACCACGGGTATTTACATTTCCGCCTACCTGGGGTATAATAAAATATATATATATATTGAGTCTCTGACCCCGGTTTCCAGCACAGTGTTTTTAAAACCCTTGGAATTTCCTGAGTGGTAGGAGTGTGATTCATAACACTTTGACCACACCTGAGTCTATGCTAATGAGATGGCTCCTGGGGGTTCCCAGGGGAACCAAACACTTGGTTAGAGGGTTGACGCTTTCAGCCCCACCCCACCCCACCTCACCTGCAGGGTCAATGATTTAATCAATCGTGTCTCCTTAATGAAACCTTCATTTAAAACCCCTGAACCACACAGGGTGGAAGAACTTCAAGCTGGGGACCACACTCATTTCCCAGGAGGATGGTGCACCCCAACCCAGTGAGACAGGCTCCCGTGCTGGCGGCCCTTCCGGACCTTGTTCTCTGTAGTTCTTCATCTGATCATTCATTTCTAGCCTTTATAATACACGGTAACCACAAATATCGCCCTTTCTTGAGTTCTGTGAATCCTTGTAGGATTTTTTTTGAACCTGAGGGCAGGCTGCAGGAACCACTGAATTTTGTAGTCAGCTGGACAGAAGCAGAGGTGGCCCAGGGACCCCACTGGCAGCTGGTGTCTGAAGTGGGGGCAGTTCACTGGGACTGAGCCTTTAACCAGTGAGTCTGCACTAACTCCGGGCAGTTAGTGTCAGAGCTGGATCAAACTGGAGGACACCCAGCTGGTGTCAGAATTGAAGAACTGCTTGGTTGGTGTTGGAAGAACCATCACATCACTCCACGGAATCATGAACTTCTGGGTGCGGAGAGGGACAGGACAGTGCATGCCTGGCACGCTGCAGTCAGTGTATTTTACCCCTTCACCTGCAACTTCAGGCTCCCCACCTCCAGGCTGAGCTCCTGAAACCTCTCTCTATCTTCAGTTAGTTAATAAAACTGACATTCACTGGTTTGGTTACAGTGAGCTGGGCCTTCAAATGATGGGTTTTAGTAAGCTTCAGGGCACCATGCCTAAGGTCACATTGATCCTCAGGACAGAGCAAGGACGGGACATCCTGGTCTCATGACCAGGGCACTGTCCCTCTGCCTCACTGTCTCAACTTTCCAAAGTATCCTTCCCTGTTCGACGGCACCACGATTCTATAGGACCCATGCGAAATCTAGTGAAGCTTGAGGACAATGAAAGTGGTTTCCAGCTCTGTGTCACCCCCAACCCACACTCCAAACTGGGCTTTTTTTCCATCAGCGGTGTAACTGACCCTGGCATCTCGGCTGGTCCCCACCCGCCGAATGTCGTGAATCAGAGGACTCTCTGTCTGAAAGCCAGTCTCCTCTGAATGTGAGCGAGCTAAGGGCAGGTGGGGAGGGAGATGGTTCCAGAAAGTCTCCACTGCTGTCAGCAGCGTCCGTGGCAGAAATGATTTACTGGGGCCCAGCCCCTTAACGGGGCATCTGCCATCAGCTCCCTCCTCTCCAGGAAACGGCTTCTTCAAAAGGGTCCGCTGCAGCGGTGGGGAGGCCTGTTCAGAGCCTCTGGGGTTGTTGGAAGGTGGAGGGAGGCGGGGAGGGGTGCGGAGGAGGCCTGGAGAGCTGCCACCCGAGTGAGGCTGGTGACAGGAGGAATCCATCAATCTTGCGTTGCAGCACCAAATAAGGTGCTGGGGCTCGCTAGGTAATAAACAACGGTCACAGCGCGGGCTCGGCAAGGAGACAGCACAGCGGAGAGCGAGGGCAGGCCTGACGTCGCCGCGTGCGGTCCTGGCCGAGCAGGCTGGCCCACCCCAGGGTGCAGGGGCCCCGTACTTGTCCTTGATGGATGTGCTCAAGGCAAGAAAGGGGAAACCGAGGCTAGGCAGCGTTTGGAAACGTGTCCGTGGCACTGTCCCCGGGGCCAGGAGGCTCTCCCAGGGCGTGGTATGGGTTGAGCCCCCATCTCACAGCCCCACGTGGCTTTTGGCAATGTCACCCACACACAGCCAGGCCCCGAGTGACAAGAGCACGGATGTCACTACTGGAGCTAACAGAACTGCTCAGCTGTCAGAGTGAATGGTTAAGCACCTATTATAAAAACTGGAGCCTTAGCTATCCCAGGACAGCTGCTTGTAGAGGGCTGGGGAACCCACAGACATTTAAGGCTGGCCCCTTCTCATGGCACGTGAGGACAGCTTGGCCGGAGAGAAAAGCGCTCCAGGAGAGAAATCTGTGAACAGAGCATCGAATTTCCCATCCAGGGCCACGCGGGGCGGGGCCACACTCAGCCCATCTTCTGCACAGAGGGTCAGGCATCGGCTTCATGGGCAAGGGGGACCGAGTTCTTCCGCCTGTGCTTGTGTGTGTTTTCAGCTTTTCTTACAAAGAGATTCATCTGGGGCTTGTGTCCTCTATAGCCATGTAGAGGAATAACTGATGAGAAGACCCCAGGATTTTGAGCCTGAAAGACCTGGCTTTGAATCCCAGCTGTGCCCATCACCACTGGTGAGACCTTAGAGTGTCCAACCTGCACACTCAGCTTCCGTTTGTCCCTAAAATGGGGCTTTCATGAATGAGAGTCAAAAACAGCGCGCCAGAAGGTAGGTTCTCAATAAATCGTAGTTGCCACAGAAAAGCATGAGGGCTCTTATAAACTTGAGTGATAAATTTCCTATAGGTTGTTAATGGCTAGGAAGTGTCCTCACTCCCGTACATTTTCATGGTGCAGGGCTTTTTCAAACAGGCTGCGGCTTTAAAAATGCAGATGCTTTCTGCCCAAGAGGAAAAAGCTTTCCGAGAGAAGCCAAAGGGCATCCTGTTCTGATTAGCAGGACTCCATCTGCACTCGGATGCCTGCTCTCACCCGACACAGAAGGCTGAGCAGGGATCTGGATCAGAACTGTTTGAAATGCGACTGCAGGGAGACCAGACTGCATCGCCGTTATCTTCCTGCCGGTCATCCTCAGGGAAAATGCACTGAAGGTTTGGGAAGAAGCCTCAGGTGGAGAAGGCGCAGCTCCTGGGCTGCCTCGGAGGTGGCCAGCTTTCTGTGCTGCCGACGGCAATGTGGCCGCCACACTTGGTGCAGGGAGGTATGGCCGCCATATGCATTTCGTGCCTGCACGTTGATTGGACCTGTTGCTGTTTGTTCTCCACAATTGCTGTCTGAGTGGAAAATTAGAAGAACCATATGCATTCACTTCACATTGTCCAGGATGGAAAACTCTGATCATTTGTCCCAGAAGAAAAATATCTGTGAAGCCACCAGATATTAAGCCTTAAATGTCATGGAGTCGTGTAACCTCTGATGGGCCAAAACGGTGAGGGAAGTGAGGCAAAAATGGAAAACAAATTAGGATATTTCTAAAAAGAACAAGATTAAACCTTATGCACAACCTATTAGTTTTAGTTGTGAGTTTGCCATTCATATTTCTCCCACAGTGAAGCCACATTAAGAACAGTAGATTAAATAAATAAAGAATAATGGAAGAAGATGATGATTGTCATTTGTCACCCATAAGGACCCACATTTCCACTCTGTGGCAACAAAAATCAGTCATCTAAATGTTAACAAGTAGAACACATTATAAACACTTAGTTATATAGTATTATCCCCGTAAAGCCATTACAACTGAAATAAAAACTGTTTTTTATTTTAACTATTAATATTCATCAAATGTTAATGAAAACATCCAACAAATAATTATGAAAAACACATTGCTTAAGTAATAAAGATGAAAGAGATGATAATCATTGTGAATATTTAATCTGCAAAATAAAGAACATACCATTAATAAGACTTAATTATGTCATTAAATATTTAATTTTACCTTCACTACTAAATTTTGTTTGCATTTTGCATATTTTAAATGTAAAAGCTGCTTAATAAGATTTGTAGTTTCAGCAACGTCAAATGCCAGAGCATTTAAGTTTGACTGACTGTCTTCATCAGATTGGTCAGACGCCATTTTATTTATCATTAAATGAAATGAACGACCCTCCTTGCATTCACTGCATGTTCTGTTTTATCCCAAAGCGGTTTAATAATTGATTCTGGGTTATACCCACTAAAGTTATGTTTTCTCACGGTGAAGAAAAATAATTGCTTTCTCTTTACATTTGTTTTCCAGTGAGTATCACACAGTGTCCCGCATTTCCTGCTGATTGTGCAGGAGAATGCGGCTTGTGTTCTGCCTCAGATGGCTGTAGAATAGGTCCGACACCATCCACAGTCAGACCACTTACTGGGGGGAGGGTGTAGCTCAGTGGTAGAGAACATGCTTAGCAGGCACGAGGTTCTGGGTTCAATCCCCAGTTCCTCCATCAAAAAATAAAATAAATAAAAAGATTTTTAAAAGAGTGAAAAAAACACAACCAATTAGACCATTCATTTCCTGAGAGTCGATCTTATCACTTAGAACTCCTGCTTCCGGCTAAACCTCATTTCACCCGTTTAAGGTCACAGAGAGTAAGTTAACCCTCAGCCTCACCCTCGCACACAGTGAGAGCCTGTCTGTTTCAAGTGCTCCGAGCAGGGCCAGGCTGGATCCCTCGCGGGTCCATCACAAGGACCCTCACCCAGCTTGGATGACTCCTGGGAGCCTGTGGTGAGCATCTGTCCCTGACCCCATCCAGTGACATCACATCAGGAGCTGGAAACCAGCTATGAAGCATCTCCCCCAAAGACCCTGGCAAATGATACAAATCAGGGCTCACCCCCCACCCCTGAGAGTCCGTTGTTAAATATTGCCCAGCACATGGCAGCCTATACCTGCGGGGATCAGGCCACGACACCCCACCCCTATCCCACCGTCTCCTCCTGGGTCCTGACGACCCAGTGGAGGAGGACAGGACAGGTGCTCTGTGGCTGCCAGCAGGCCAGGGCGCCAGGAGCCCAGCCAGGCTTGGAGCAGCTCTGGGCAGCGGGGCAGGTGAAACTTTCTCCCTCTGCGTCTGCGACTCCTGACCAGCTCTGGCTCTGGTCAGCGGGCGAGGCAGGGGGGGAAATGACCACGCTCAGCTTTTCCTTCGCTGCCAGAATATAAAAAGCTTTTTGTGGGGAGAGGAAGGCCCCTTCTCTCATGCACGTCTCCTGATGCAGCCGCTGCCCAGGCTGGCTCTGGACAGAGGCAGGAGACTGGCCATCCCAGCTGGGCCAGGCTGAGGGCTTTCCGGGGATAGATGGGCATTTGGTGCATCCTTGTCCCAAGGACGGTCCTAGGCAGCCCTGCGGGGCTCTCCTGACAGGTACTCTCTGTGAGGCTCAGAACAGGGGTCTGGAGAGGCAGGGCCACGGGAAGACAGAAGTCTGCTGGGAAAGGCCTCTTCCTCCTCTGACAACGGCTGGACAGGACAGGAAAAGCAGAGAAGGAACCAGAAGTCCTCAGGAGAAATCCAGTGTTTCCATCCTCAGGCGTAGGTGAGAGTCTGTAGCAACATCTTTCATCCGTTTAGAAACTCAATGACCTAACCTCTGGGCTTTGGGGAGGCCTGAGCCCCCAGACGCTGGGAGAGGCCTGTGGAAACGCTGGTCTGGCCTCCTCCCTCCCGACCACCAGGCCCGCACAGGCTCGTTGCTTTCCCAGGCCTGTGAGGCCTCTCAGGGATTCCCAGTCACTGGAAACACGCTCTTCTGGGTTTCCATTTCCAACTGGGCTGGCAGTGCCGGACCCACGTAGAGATGGAGGCGGCAGGCTGGGGTATCCGCCTGTGGACTCAGACAAACAGGCCCGTCCCAGCCCCCCGCAGCCGCCTCGGCCTGTACTTCCTTCCCCGGGACACGCAGGCCCTTTTTATTTTTTATTTTTGCTTTGTTTTGTTTTTGCTTTTTTAAGTTTAAAAAATTTTTGCTTTTTTTTTGGTTGTTGTTTTGGTCTTGGTATTTTTTGCTTTTTGTTTTGTATTTTTTCTTTGTTTGTTTGCTGATGTATCCCCTATTCAGTATGGCCTGCCACCCAGACAGAAAGTGCAAGGATTTTTCTATCTTGCCCTAGTGCAAACCAAGAGAACAGCAGGCTGTTCAGGGTCTGTCAGTGGACGCAAACACGAGGGGCCCTTTTTAGATGAGCTGCTGGGCTAAATCTGCTACTTTAAAAGAGCAACCAACAGCCAGGGTAACACTGGGGCCGGCTGCCGGACCCCTCACGCTTAGATTTGATCAGCTCTCCCGGCTTTCCTGCATCTGCGGTGGGGTGTCAGGCAACCCCAGGGCTACTGGTTTAATCGTAGTGACAGTGGCGGGGGGGTCCTCACTCCAGAGGGGTTCTGCCCACACAGGGGACACCCAGACACAGGCTGGAGCCCGTTTTCCCATCAGCAAGAGGCTGATTAACTGTCCCCGGGGATGCAGAGGCTGAGACGCGGGGCTGCAGCCGCCACTTAATGACTCCTGCACTCTGCCCGCCTCCTCCTGCCTGTCCTGTCCTTCCTTCTAAGGGCCTGCTCAGGGGCTGCGCCCTCTGCAATGGCCTCCTTGGCCTCCCAGCTGAGATTAGGGTCCCTCTCTGGCTCAGCAGACACGCTGTGCATCAGCCCTTCACTGCCTTTACTCACGACAACATGGTCTATCTTTCTCCTCTCCTAGACTAAGGACCATCTTTGTGTCCGCAACAGTGTCTTGTACATAGTAAATGCTCAGGAAACGCCTATAAGTAGTTGCTTCAAATGAATGGAAGACCCCTACCTTCCTTTGAATCACGGCTCAAGGGATTGCCTCTCCCAAGAAGCTTTTTTTAAGTTAACCAAGGACAACTGCCCCTTTCAGAAGAACCCAATCCTCTCTTATTTTTAGATATAGTTAATGGGGCAGAATTAATAAAAATACACAATATTTATTAAGCACTTACCACTTCAGGCACTGTGGCAAGCATTTCACCTGCCTTCCCTTCCTTAGTTGTCACAACAGCCCAATGAATTCAGTGCTATTAATATTATCCCCACTTTCCAGATGATGAAACTGAGGCCCAGAAAGGTTAAGAAACTTAAAGTCGACATATCTCCAAAGGGGTGAAGTCGGCCTCACACTCATCCAGTGTGACCTTAGACCTGCTTACCCACGAAGTCCCACCCCTTCTGGGTTTTTTGTTGGTTGCATCTGGAAGGCATGACTGAAAGCCCTGGAGCGGCACTGCATAACAGAATGTTCTGTGACGACGGGACGTCCCGGATCTGCACTGTCCGGTCAGCAGCCTCCGGCAGCATGTAGCTGCTGTGCGCCTGAGATGTGGCTCGTGTGACTGAGAAAATAAGTTAATTAAAGGACTGAAATGGCCACATGTGCCTGATGGCTACTGTATTGAGAGCTCCAGAACATAAAGGGTCCATTTAGAGGGGAGGGATGTGCTCAGTGGTAGACCACATCCTCAGCATGCACAAGGTCCTGGGTTCAGCCCCCAGTACCTTCAGTTAAGAAACAAAAAACAAAAAACAAAAGCACCTAATTGCCTCCCAGCCCCAAAAGAAAACAAAAAAAAATTTTTTTAAATAAAGGACGCATTTAAATTATCTTTTCTAAATATCTTAACCATGTGGTCCATGGCCATCAGAAGAAGGGCTCTTTCTCACTGACTGAGTCTTGGTATCTTCCTGTGCTGGGAACACATGCAGCTACGAGCCTGAACTGAATCAGTGACAGAAGGCCGATCCCAGTCCTTAAAGTCTTGTTTCTACTCTAACGGTTTCCCATCGTGGGAAGAAGTGTACGATTCCAGTGTCTTCATTCACAGAGGCCTCGAGCAGGTTCCATATCCGAGGGCAGACTGGTTGACCAGAGCTGGGGAAGGACGGGACATGAGCTCCCCTCACTGACGTCTGTTCAGTGGTGGACCTGCTGCTGGACTTCACCTTACTTACTCCGAAAAGCAAACCTGTGACCCAGCGAAGGGTGTTTCCATTTCACAACAGAGGACAACTCAAAAGAGTAAGAAACAGTCTCAGAAAGTGAGAGATGTGACATGAACTGGGTGTGTCTGATTTCACTGGCCCGGAGACTGAGGCTGTTAGGCGGAAATTCTCCTTCATCCTAACCACAGGATGGCCACCGTTCAAGGGCAAAGACAGCTATTTGAGGTTGATTATCTGTTCAAACTGTGTGTGTGGGTGTAATGACTGCTCCCACGGTGAGACAAGGCAAGTGGGGAGAATCAGTGCCTGAGCCAAACAGACCAGTTTTCCATTCTTACTTCTTTGTGTTCTTTCTTTGTATTCCTTATGTCTGTGATGGAAAATTCTAGAGCCCTGCTGTCTGATACAGTAGCCTTTAGCCACGTGGGTCTATTAAGCCCTTGAGATGCCTTGTAAGTGTCAAACATGCACCTGATTTCAAAGACTTAGTATGGAAACAAGGAAGATAAAATATCTCATTAATAACTTCTATATTGATTATATTGAAATGATCATCCTTTAGATATATTGGAATCAAATCAAGTTGATTAAAATCTATTTAATATGTTTCTGGTTAGCTTTTTAATATGTCTACTAGAAAACTGGATGTTACTTATGAGGCTCCCATCTTACTGCTGTTGAGAGCACCTGTGTCTGCCTCACTTCATTCCTAAGTCCTGGGATGAAAGATGAGTGACTCACTAAAACTCCCCTCTACCGGAGAAAACGCTTTCGTCTCATTGATACCCACGCTGCAGCAAAGTGGCGCTGGTTAGGTGTGAACACAGCTTGGGCCTCTGCCTCCCCGGCTCTCTGGGGTGCGTTCGGGGCACTGGCTGGGGTAGCACGCGTCTTGCCCAGCTGCACCCAGAGCTCTTGACATTCCGTCATGTGTCTGCCTTAAACAGCACTATCCCTTCTTCCTTGAACAAAGTGCTTCGTCACACCTCCCCGGCGGAAGGTCAGTGATGAAACCACGACACTGAAAAATGACCTGACCTCTCCAAGGTCGTTACCGAAGGCCATGGCCAAACAGAGCAGGGCGTGCGGTCTGCCGCGGCCGTTACCACTCGAGCAGCCTGGAGATGCTTTCCTGGTCCACGATCTTAACTGCAGGAAAGCAGGCTCAATACCCAGGCTTCTGGGGGAAAGGGATTGCGCTGAGAGCCCCGACCCCTCCCCTGCTCGTAGCATTCAACGTTGCGCGGCTCAGTAACTTTTTTCTCCTCTCAGAGATGGAAAGTGCTGTAGTATTCCCCTTTGATGATTTTAAAGTGTTATGTGCCTTTTCCTCCTTCCTCTTTCCACCCAGCCCTCTCCTTTCTCTGCGCTTTTACACCCGTTTCCATAGTAACCACCTCTATTGTGTCCCTGACTGTGAGGAGAAATCTTGCAGATGTTAGTAGGGATCCAACATTTTCCAGTAGCTATTTTGCTCACAGCCTCCTTATCTCCTGGCGCTAATTTTCTTGCCTTTCTTCTCTCTAGAGGTGCTCTTCCTCCAAGTGCCTACAAGCCCTGTCGGATGGCCCCCTCCTCGATGGGAGCCTGGGAGTGAGCCGGGGAGAAGCGTGTCCTGGGAGAGGAGGCAGAGAGCTCTAAGTCTCCTTATAAGTCTGAATTCTCCCTGTGGCTTCAACACAACATGCTAAACATCAACGCTCTGGAGGATGGAATCTCCAGCCGCTGTTGGATAAGCACCCTTACCCGAAGGCCTGCTGAATGCGGGGAGATGCCTTGGCCACCTGCACTCCAGACCCCACCCTGCTCTCTCTGTGATCCCCGCTCACCTCCACCCCAGCCTCATGAAAAGCTCATGGCCGTGTCTGTCTTGAATGTCCTCACTCTGTGCAT
Organism: Vicugna pacos; assembly: GCF_048564905.1. Taxonomy (NCBI): domain Eukaryota; kingdom Metazoa; phylum Chordata; class Mammalia; order Artiodactyla; family Camelidae; genus Vicugna; species Vicugna pacos. The sequence goes on along the minus strand of NC_132997.1, from coordinate 29,277,969 downwards.
TTGCCCCAGAGAGACCAGTCATGTTTCCTTATTGGTTTGGAGGGCAGGGCAGACATACAAACAGCGCACACACACCCCTACTTGTCAGGGCTTTCAAGACCGCCAACTCCTGAATCCCCCACCTCCCTCTCAGGGCCGGGTGCAGCTGGGAAGGCAGCAGGAGTGGGTCTTCAACAGTGACCTCCCAAAATGGTTTGAAGATTCTTTGCCCGCCCTTCCTCCTTGGACATTATTCTTTGGATGACACAAGCTTGACAGCCTGATCACAATAAACATGTAACCGAAGAGAGCCTCTTCCTTTCCAGCGACATTATTTATTCACCTAAAGCAAAGGCTGAACTATATTTAGCAGATGATGTCAGTGGGTTGTTTGGATTCTTAGAAATTGGCAGGAAGCCACCTCTCACATGATATATGAAATCACTGATAAATGCTTCTTTTCACCAAAAGAAAAACAGCTTAATAGATGCGGCCCTTCGCTGCTCTTCGCTCCTGCCCTCCCTCCCTCTCCTGCACCCTCCTTCCTCTCCCGCCCACCCCTGCCTCGCCTGGGATTTGCCTTTCTGTGGCCCAGCTCAGCAGAGCCTGTGAAGTGGAAATGAGTCGCTCGGTACCACAGATCAAAATGAGGCTGTTGGGATGTTCAGGATGGTTTTCCCCACTCCTCGATCCTGGAAGGCTGCCAGAGCGCCAGTGAATCAGACACACGCACAAAAAGGCGAATCTATACGGCAGTGGCTTTATGGGGCCCGGTATTTATGGCGGCGCGCTAGCTCAGGGTTGCTGTTTTGCAGGCGAAGATGGGAAATAGAGAGTGATTCAGGACTGCCATTAAGGGTGGAACAGCCCCCGTACAGATTGTGTGTAATAAACCACGCACAGGGAGAAGCCGTCGGAAGCTCTGGAGCTGCCGCCCTGGCTCAGCCGAGGCGGGTGGGGGGCAGCAAGTCCGAGCTCCTGATTCTTGTGGTGGCGAATACCTGGTGCTTGGAACAAATCTCTCCGCTTTCCCCCTAGTTCCCCATCCTGCCCTGGGTCTGTCCCACCAGGCTGTCGCAGGGGTGAGGCGGCGTTTTGCCTGTGGAATGAATTGAATCCTTGCCCTCATGCGGAGACCCATTTATGTGGCCAGAAGCACAAGATTTCATTCCCTGTATTTTAGCTTCTGTAAAAAACCCACATCGCTATTGCTCACAGATCCACCCAGCCCCTTTCACAGTCGGCTGGGGTATTTAACTCAGGACGCCCAGCAGAAGCCAGGTGCGTCGTCTTCCCGGCCAGGGGAAGCCAGCAGCTCCAGTGGTGATCCATGTACATCTCTGTCCTTAGCTCCATCCAGTGGCCCCCGCCCCTCCCCCGGTTCTGATGGTGGAAGATGCTGTGAAGACAAGGGACAGGCGCGTTGGCAGCCCTTTCACATCTTGGGCACTTTCATTAAGCTCTCCCCTGTCACATGCTCTGTCAAGCAATCCTGGCTGCGGGATGTTGACCACTGGCATTTAAGGGACTTGGAGAGTTTCCAAAACCCCACCGTGACACTCCCGTAACTGGCCTTTCTCCCGCAGCCCGAAGTGTGCTGGGCCCCAGGTAACACTCATCTTCATCCTGGGGGGGAGAGGAAAACAAGAAGGAGAGGAGGGAATGAGGACAAGCAAGATCTGTGCTCTTCATGTCTTAATGTCTTACCTTGGCAGGGGCAGGACTAGATGGATGGAGGGGTGAGTGGACAGATAAATAGATGGGCGGGTGAGTGGGGGGACCCCTATATCAACCTCTCCATCAACAAGAAATCCCACAAAATGAACACAGGTGGCAGGTCGGAGTTGTTTCTGATTCGGTCCTCAGATTAGCATCCCCCGGGGCTCCGTGCTAGCGACTGCCGGGGAGTGAAAGTCTTTGTTTCCACTGGGACTCATTTTTCATTCTTAACCTTGAGGGGAGCTGGACACCGATGACCTGCGTGCTCCCTTCCAGACTCAGAGTGTGCAGGTTCTCCAGCTGTGTGAGTCTGCGGCTCTGTGAGTCCCCCGAGGGAGCTGGCTCCCTTCTGCCAGGGAGCTGCCCTCCTCTCCCCCGAGGCGAGGTGAATGAGCTCCGTCTCAGACACAGATGCTTCTGGAACGTTCCCTCCATGGGCGACTGCCACTTCTCTGGGCCCAGAAGGAACCAGCGAGTGACCTCTCTGGACGAATATTTGCTCTCACGGAGAGCCCTGCTCGCCTGGGCTCCCTGTAGGGCCCCATCGTGTTTATCACGACGATGATGGTTTCTGTTTTATGCGGGGACCGGTTCTTTGGCTCAGGCCGCTTGAGAAGCTGGCTACCGTGTCTCCCAGCCCCAGAGCTCACGCAGAACAGCGCTGCGATCCTGGGCAGAGCGCCGCACGACGGGGGCGGCGGCTCAGTGGTAGGGCGCATGGCGAGCACGAGGTCCTGCTCGAGGTCCTGGGTTCAATCCCCAGTTCCTCCACTAAAAAATAAATAAATAAACAAATTTAAAAGAAAAAAAAAAGAGGAGGCTGGGGCTCCAGGACACCAGCACCATGTCCCCAGACATCTAGGATGGAGCCTGGGGGCCGCAGCGCATCAGGAGGGGCCCCGGAGCTTTGCCTTCTCTGCAGCGGTTCTCAAGTCTCATGGTGGGGCCCCCATGGCTGTGTCCCCACGTTACTACTGGGCCCTGATCCTGCCTTCCCCATGACCTGCCCAGGGCGGGAAACACACTCATTCCATAAACCTTTACTGGGGGCCAAACTTGGTGCTGAGAGATGAGGAGGAAGATGGTCCTGCCCTCGGGGCACTCACAGCCCCACAGAAGGGGCAGACCTGCCAGCCCAGCAGTAGCATCCTGAGGGCAGTCCCGCCAGCCGGGCCGCTGTATCAGGCCCCCAGAAAGTGCCCTGGACCCACAGGTGGAAGTGTCACCAGCTCTGCCCACGGGATGCTGGCAGCTCTGTCCGGAGGGAAGAGTTGACCTGGAGCTGAACGGACAAGTCCGCAGATGAAAGAATGTGGGAAGGGCAGCCAGGCAGAAGGAACAACCTGTGCAAAGGCACAGAGGCTGGGGGGCACTCAGTTCTGCTCGGCTGGCAGACACAGCACAGGGTGCCACGGGCAGGAAGGCACAGATGGCGGGTGGGACAGACTGTCAGCATCCTGACGTCCCACCAAGAGCAAGCTGGGGTTTGTTCGCCTCGAAGCCCCTGCCTCACGGTCTCCCCAGCACCTCTGAGTGATGCCTGAAGGCTCTGATGTGCTCCTGGTAGTTACTGAGTCTTGGTTTGTGCTGAGCCCTGGGAAAGAGCCTCAGGGCACGCAGACAGGGCTGGATACCTCAATGTACCGGCCAGGGGAGCAAGAAACATGAAACATTAGCGGCCATCTGCAGGAAGAATAATTAAACATCAGGCAGTGTGGCTTCCATCGTGAGTGCCGGGAGAGGTGCTTTGGGGGTGGGGGGCAGACTGTACATCAGGAAAAGCCAAAGCTTCCTGCTGCTAAACTGGGTACGACCATGTCCGGTGACCTCTCCATGAGCCTCTGTCCCTTTCCTAGGAGGATGTTCCAAGCACAGCCTCACCAGCGCTCGTCAGCTGGGACGTCATTTACATTTGGCCTGTACCTGGAGCTGACCCTCATCCCAGCTGAATTTTGCATCCTCAGCTGGGCCCCAACTGCTCCTCACTGTGTCTAGAACCATCCTAGTACCTTCGCTGTTTGCCTAAAACCACCCCAACTCCTCCGCTTAAGACAGCCTGGGGCATAAAGATGTTCTTTTTTATATATATATTTTAAAATTTTTATAGTGAAGCTCGATGCAGTATTTTTTTATTTTTATTTGTTTACTTCTTTAATGGAGGAGCTGGGGATTGGACCCAGGACCTCGCGCGTGCTAAGCATGCACTCTACCTCTGAGCTCTGCTCACGCACCCCCCCCCAAGATATTCTAGTATGTGCTTGGATAGTGGAGATGTTCCCTGGGAGGCCTCTGTTACCAGCGGCCTTGTTTCTGCCAGAGCTGATAATCTATCACGGAGTCCTTTGAATGCACTTGTTTGTACCTGGTAGAGAGTCCTTGTCTGCTGGTCAGTGTTTCCAGGGCTGTTGCTTCAGAGCAAGGCAGCGCCTTGGCGTGTATCCGTCACAAATCCCCCAGCCACCCGCCCGGCCCGGCTCCTCCCTTACCCTGCACAGCCAGGGTGAGTGAAACGCGACATTTTTCAACCCCAAAGCAAATTACAGCGAGGAATCAGTGTGAAATTACTATCCTCTGCTCGAAGTTCCTTTTGAAAAGTCAGGCAAGCAGAGCCCAGGATAAAAGTTGGCCTGTCAGACAAGCCCATTCAAGCTTGCGATTCCGCTGTCATTTGCCCGACAGGCTTGTGATAAAGAGCAAGGATAAAAAAAAAAATCTGCCAAAAATAGTGCCATGAAAAAACTGACACCAGGGCCAACTCCGGAGCCAACGCCACCCCAGCTCTGCCCTCTCCAGTAGGACAGCGACGCCAGGAACTTGTTCTGACAGGGATGTCGTGTGACCTCTGATTTCAGCACCAACGAGACATGGAGAGGCAGGGCGGCAGAGAGCAACATCTGCGAATCCCTGGAGAAAGGGGAGGGGAGCAAAGTTTACACTGAACATCTTGACTTTCCAAACAGCGTGTTGAGACAGACCCACAGCAGACAGGTTTGCTGCAGGCCTGGGACTCGCCTGGGGCAACTGCAGCCTGGAGATTCATCCGGAGAGAATACAGCTTCAAGCCACCTTCTGTTTGTGCTCTTTCTGGGGCTTCAGTTCCCTGGCTGGGACCCTAGAGGCCTGAGAGAGAAAGGGTACCCCCCTCTGTAGCCAGGAGCGACGGGGCCAGGCAGGTGGGTTAACCGGTGAGACTGGATCACAGGGGACACAGAGCTCCTGCTCAGCCCGGCTCTGTCGCCGGCTCCTGGGCGGAGGGGTAAGGGGGAGGCAGGCTGCCTTCCAGGCTCTGTGCGCCTGCTCCCAGGGGCTGAGATGGGAGGGCACCCCACCTGCCAGGTGACTAAGTTGAGCACCCTTGGAGGCAAGAGGTCCCACCACAGACAGAATCAGATTCTGCTGTTTCAGCTGACACTTATTGCACTGCTGGGAGCGAGGTCCTTCCTCAGAACTAAACACCCCTAGTGCCCTGGCAGGTAGGTCTCCAGCTCCAGGTCACAGGTGAGGCCACTGAGTCTCAGAAAGGTCACATTGCCAGGAGATGGCTGAGCCAGCTGTCAGAGCTGGGTCTTTGGGGTCCAAGTCCAGTGGCTTCCATCAAAGGAATCTCCCCAGCCTGCTGCAGAGGTGGCCGCTCCCGCATGGTGGGAACTGTCGTGGGGTTGGCGTTCACGTCCTGCGGGCACTTTGTTCCCATCTGCTTGTCTGCTATCTCACCACTCAGGAACCACAAGGCAGAGGCCAGAGTTGAAAGGAGCTGTGAATATCTGGCAACCCTAGAACCCAAGTTGTGTTTTGCTTACAAAGACCCCCAAAGTAAACAGCCACGGGAGCTGTGAGGAGTCCTAAGTGGTACACGTTTCCGGGAAGGGCCCCTCCAAGGGCCACAGCTTCGGGTCAGTCTATTATCCCATAGGTGATGGTGGCAACCGTCATCATCCCTGTTCTCACTGCCACGGTCCTCGGCGCTACGAGGTTTCACGTCCAGAGGGTTCTGCTGACGCCCGGCTCGTTAGAGAGCTCACCCGGGCCTGGCTGTGCCCGCTCCTGCTGTCTGTCCCTTGTCACTCATGACTGCCTCAGGCAAGCAGGGCATTCCCCAGGGAGGTTTCCCCTGGGACCCTTTTCTTTGGCATCCTTTAAGCAGCTGTCACACTGTCCCAGTTGTTTTTCAGGAAGGAGGTCCCTGGGGTTTCATTGAGGCAGAGTGTAACTTGACCCTGCCACGTTGATGTGTTCCCCGTCATCTGCCCCGGGAAGCGGGTGCCAAGCCCTGGGTGCCCGCGGGCGGGTCCTGGCTGTCTCTCAGCCTCCCCGGCTCATCACCTGTTGTTTTCTACCCAGAATGTGCGTTGGGATGTGTATGGTTGTCAGTGGTTCCTGCAAAGGCCAGCTTCCCCGGAGGAACCTGAGACTTTCACACAGACCAGCTTCTAACCCCGCAGGGCAGTCTGTCAGCAAAGCACTGAAGGGGGCACACAGAAGTAATGCATTAGGTAGCAGGTGAGGGGGGCCAGCATTCAGCACTTGATCCTCAGCCTTTTATTTGCCAAGGGCTTTTTTTATACCTTTTATTTTATTTTGTTTTTTACTGAAGTTCAGTCAGTTACAATGTGTCAATTTCTGGTGTACAGCACAGTGTCCCAGGCATGCGTGTACACACATATATTCATTTTCATATTGCCAAGGGCTTGTAAGTAATTTCCGTTAGCTCTTACTCCAGAACGCCCTTAGGAGGTCGCCAGATACTGGTGTCCTCCTTTTGAGAATAAGGACATGGAGAGGGAAGTGGCCCCAGGGACGTATCCATGACATGAGAAGGGTCAGAGGCCTTAGGGCTAAGGGGATCCCCACAGCCCCTATCCGGCCCCGGGTGCACCCAGCATCCACCCTGCAGGGGATGTTTCTGGAACGTGGCTTTCATCCAGGGACTGTCCACCACGCCAGCCTGCTGGGAGCTGGGCTGAGGCCTTGGTGCCTGTCCTGTGGCACGTGAGGGGCAGCCTCAAAGGGGTCAGCACTCAGCAGTAAACCCCGGGGCAGGGAGCCCCTGCTCAGCACAGAGCGAGGAGGCTCTCACTCCCCAGCCGCTCCCTGCGCCAGCTTGGAAGCGGGATGTATTTTTAAACACAAGCCTCGTACAGAAAATGTTCCCTTGCATGTCCCCATAGCCTACTAATGGGGCAACTCTTGGCAACCGATGCCCCGCCCGTGCTCAGGGCTGTGTTCTCAATTTTTCTTTCTATTCTTGTCCCCTGGCATACGATAGGGGTGGCTGTCCCAGGAGACTGCAGGCTACTGGCGAAAAAAGGTTTCAGTGGGTTTTCGCCTGCTCTCAACTTCCAGAGTCTCTGATTTCGTTCAGACGCTGGGCCTGTGTTCACTTGCCGAGTTGGCTGCTTTCTTTTCTTCTTTTCTTCAAACTGCCCACTGCTTCCCCGAAGGCTGGGGTTCCCCTGCGTCGCCCCAGACTGAGAAGGGGCTGACATCTGACAAAGGGAGCGGCCTCGCCAGAGTCTGAGAAAGCGGCCCCTGTGCCCCGGCCCATCTCGCAGCAGCCCTGCGTGCCTCCCGCGAAAAGAGCTGTCAGCCTGGCCTCTTCCCGGCGCTCTGATTAGGATCTCGCTCCCGAGCAAGAGGAAAGAAGGTCAGCTTGCAAGTCCTAATTAGAGTGACTCTCCTTAATTTACCCAGGATATCTTTCTGAACTGTCCCGGTGTGTTCCCAAGTATGATTACTGTTGTTGTTGTTTTAAGAAGCCCTTCCTGACCCGAGGCTGGAGGAGACGCCCCCTGTCGGCCCCTGGGCCCTGCGGTCCCCCCCGCACGGCTGTGCGTGTTTGAGCTGCGTAACACAAACGGCTCCTCCACTTTTGTTTTCAGCCTCCGACTTCACTCGCCCTCAGCAGAGCCTGGTGCCGGGGTGGTTTCCCCTCGCCGTCTCTGTGTTGCGGCTGGAGAACAACACAGCCTGCCCTTGACCCCTCTCTGGGGCCAGCCTTTTCCTCCCCAGGCCCAGCAATGAAACCGAGACACTGCTGTGGAGTGTGTCCTCCAAAGCACAGCCCCAGCCGGGCCGGAGGGGCGCCCCGGCTCAGCAGGGGTGAAGCAGTCGTGGGCGTTGGATTTCTCTGCAGCTTCTTCACAGATAACCCGGTTCCTCCAAGTCAGGAGGACCCCTGGAACATGGGAAACGTAATTCCCCCGAGCATGTGGATTCACGCCCGCCTTTTCAGGAACACGTCTGATGTGTGAAACACATGTGACCGTAGTTAGGAAGGAGGTTCGAAAGGCATTGGAGGCATCAGCGCCACGTTATTTTCCTATTTGTATCCCCTTCAATCAAGTATTTTCAAAGCATTTCACTGCTAAATAGACCAGGCTCGTGGTTTATCCCCTCAATGACTCCACGCAGTGGAGAAACCTTGCAGTCTTCTCGCGGAGTTTTAACTTGGCAGAATGGTGTTCCAAGCATAGTTGGATTATAGTACATTTTTAGTAATGGGTTTCTTAAAACAGCTCTCCAAGGGTTGAGTCACTGATTCCTTTCTGTATACAGTTGTCTTCATGCAGATAACAAATATTTTCAGAATTGGCATTCTCTTTCAAATTTCTTACTGCAAGGTTCCATCGCCACTTCTGAAATTTCACTTTGCAATATTCCATCTTCCTCTCTGATCACCCTGAACACTCATGCTTGCCATCTGTCTCCCGGGGGTCAGCAGCCTCAGGGTGAGAAGAATGCCCATGTCATTTTTTCAGAACTGTGACTTTGGGAGTCAGGACTAGAGAGGTGGAAGGCATGGAGGTCTGGAGAATCAAGTGCCTGGGGTGTGGAGGGAGGGGGAGGGGGCCCGGTGGCAGGGACGGTCTGGAATTGAGCAAGAGGAGAGACTGCCCGGCACACTTCCCTTCCTGCTGGGGTCCCAGAAGACTACAGGAGAGAAAGAAAAGGAAAGAAAGGAGGGAGGGGAGGGGAAGGGGGAAATGGAAGCAAGAAAGGAAGGAAGGAAGGAAGGAAGGAAGGAAGGAAAGAAAGAAAGAAAGAAAGAAAGAAAGAAAGAAAGAAAGAAAGAAAGAAAGAAAGAAAGAAAGAAAGAAAGAAAGAAAGAAAGAAAGAAAGAAAAAGAAAGAAAGGAAGGAAGGAAGGAAGGAAGGAAGGAAGGAAGGAAGGAAGAGAGAAAGAAAAGGAAGAAAAGAAAAGAAAAGAAAAGAAAAGAAAAGAAAAGAAAAGAAAAGGAAAGAAAAGGAAAGAAATTATAGTAATGGGCAGGAGAAAAGAAATTATAGCAATGGGCAGGGTGGGGGGAGGATGCAGCTGGAGATGTTTGCAATAAGAAATACTTCAAGGTCTACAGCCAGGGCCTTGACAAAGTCACACAGCATCCTCTTGTCTCCCCAAGCCTTTGAGAATTTCTCCGCATTTTCCCAGCAGCAGCAGCAGCTTCTAATTCTCGCACATCCTCTAATTTGCCAACTCCCAACACTCCCCGCCCGATGCCCTCTCCATCTCTCTCCTCCAAGGTCAAATCCCAGTGCCCCTCAACTTCTCCATGCTGCTGTCCAGTGTGGCCAGAGCCTCCCCTGCAGTGTGCCCGGAGGGAGGAGGGCGGCGGTGAAGGGGTGGGGCTGTGAGCAGCGGGGCTGGAGGAAATCTGCTGGGGCCTTGACTTTCTCACACATGTTTCAGATGTGCAGGGGTGTGATGGTAAACAGCGTCTTGGTCGCTGCCAGAGCCAGCTGCTCTACCCTGAGTCCTGTTCCCATCACCCCAGGGGTTCCAGTAATAGGGCGTAAAGCAAACAAAGAAAAACAGTAATCTGGTGTTCCAACTGCATTTTTTGTTTTTAGAAAATCTTAATGATAGGTTATTTGATTACCCTAGGTTTGGCTCTGCCTGCTCATTGGTATTAAGCACATCTGGTATTTAGTAACAATCTAAGTAGCAGGAGTTTTTTTGGCACTTGAGCATAAGCTCATCCAATGTTGCCATGCAGTTTGGAAACTCGTCAGAGAGGCCAGCCAAACTTGTGGAGATACAAGACTTTTTCTGTAGGCTGGGCAGCTGGCCAGGACAGCTAAAAAATGTGAATTGGCTAAGAGCTTGCTGCCACGCAAACACTTCTGGAAATTTCTGTGCTCGGGCCTGCCAAATCCATTATGCGCAACATGAATTACAAGACTTTCTATCTCTCCAAGCAGTTGCTTTTTGAGCTTGGTTCTCTGTGCCCTTTATGAAACATCCGCACATAACCAAAATGAGAAAAACACCCCCACCCACCCCACAAATCCACTACCATTAAGGGAAAAACTCTTTCCATTTGGGCTGCCAAGCTCAAAACTTTTCCTGAATTAGGAGAAATAGTCTCAAACTTTGGTTTGAATTACATGAAATCTAACAGGCGGGAGGCAACTGCGCTTCCTGGAAATTCTCGAAAGGAAGGAAGTCGCGCCTCATGGCCACGGCTTGATATCTAGGTAGAAAACGCCATAAAATGCAACAGAAGAACGTGGAAGGGAAAAACACAGCCACCCTACCCGTGGCATGTGCTGTGGTTGGGACTGGGGCTTCGTGGGGATTTTAATCAGGCTGGGAAACACACCTCCGAGCAGAATGTGCTTCTTCAGGGTGGAGGTTGTGCCCAACTGGGAGGTGCGCTCACCGGGAGGGGCCTGGTTCCTCCTTGAAACCCTGCAGGCCTGTCAACCACAGGGGCAGGATCTGAAGTGGAGTGTGGGCCCAGGGGGAAAGCAAACAGGGGAGAAGCAGCTAGCCCTTGGAGTCAGATCCTGGGTCTGCCCAGCCTCCCTTCCCTGCCAAGGCTGAAAAAGGTTTGCATCATTTCTTTCCTGATTCCACACTGAGACTTGCCTCTTGTGACTCAGATTTACTGGATGACTCAGACTCTGCCCGGGACTGCTTCTGTGGGCCTGGAGCCCCACTCCTCTTCTCCAGAAGCATTGGAATGACACCGTTCATGGGACACAGACAATAGCCACCGTGAGATAATCACATTAGCACGTTAGGAGACAGCAAGTACAGCTGAGTGCTCCCTGTCCCCACTGCATCTGGGGCTTTCCGCATACACAGCCCCTCCCGTGAGAACTGTCGGGTCACTGGGGGTCTTTTTGACCTTAGATAATGGTGTCGATTTTAGTAAGCCGAAGCCCTAAGGTGATCTCCACGGAGTCACTCACCCCCTGAAGGAGTCGCTTCGCTAGCCTGTGCCTCAGTTTCCCTCTCTGCATCCGCCTGTCCCCAGTCTTCCAGGGCAGAGGAAAGGTCACGGGATTTAGCATCAGGCTCTGGCTGGTGACCTCCTCCAAGCAGCGCTCTTGTAAGTCTCAGCTGGAACTTCCTCACATGCAGAACAGGGACAGGACCTCTCTCCTCCCAGCCAGGTGGTGAAGCACCGAGTGTGAGGATGATAACCGCTCTGCAAACCGGAGGGCACTGTGGTTTGTTAAGGGCACCTCTCCAGTCCTCACTGTGGAAATCCGATGACTGCAATGACCGTGAACGTGATCTAGAGGGTGCCGGTCCGAGCAGACCACGCAGACGCATCATGTAATCCGGGGATTTATGGGGGCTGGTAGGCAAGGAGCAGTGATTGCTGCTTCGTGCAGCTGATATAGGACGACTTCTGTCAGTGGGGCTCTTAATTCAAGTGTGTCACAATTTCCTCTCTCCCTCCCTCCCTCTCCCTTCTGTTTCTTTCAGGCGTAAGTTGGCAGCAATCACTCTTAATGCGCCATTTGACTATATTCACCTAAATCTGAAGGTGAGGTTACAGCGCTAATTAGATTTCCTCTCCCATTGTGAGCTGGATCCCAGAACTATAGTTCCCAAGAAGCAGTTAAACAGGTTTGGGCATTTGAAAAAAAAAAAAAAAAAGGCTGGGGCCTGAAGAAAGCGCTTTTGGCCTCATTTCTATTTGGCTCACACCGTCCGTCCTGTTCCTGCTTAAATTTGGATCACAGGACGCATTTTCTCTGTTTCCTTCTCTCCTGTTCCTGGATCCCTGCTGCAGAATTGTAGGAAACATGGAGTTCAGGGTGCGTCAGCCAGAAAGGATCTCTCCCGTCCCAAGCAGGTCTGGGGCCCCGGCCCAGACACCACGTGTGCACCCTGCCTGCACTGCATTCCCACGGCGCCCGGCCACCTCACCCGTTTTACGGCTGTTGTTTTCTCCATCATGGCCAGGATTTGGGGATTTTTCATTCTGCTTAGTGCCAGGGCTTTTTCTTTTCTCAGCCTGAAGACAGCCACCCTCGCTGCTCCCCGAGAAGCCCAGCCCCGCCTGTCACTGTGCCCAGGACAGATCTGGGGCTTGTGAATGAGGGTGAGTCCAGCCCCAGTGGAAGCGAGGACAGAAAAGAGCACAGAAGGCCACTGTTGGGCAGCTGCAGAGGGGGAGGGGTGGAGGCTGGGGGAGGGGAGGTCAGTCCTTCCACGCCAGCCACTGCCACCCCCGGCGAGGACAAGGTCACCAGGCAGGCGCGCCGCTCACACACAGCACGAGGGTGGCTTGGCCTGCCCAGCCCTGCAGAGGCTGGGTCCTCCCTGTTAGAACCAGCAGGTGCTGATGTATGGGGCCGCCAGGAGGAGCATGGAACTCTCTGGAAGAAGAGTCAGACTGTGAGGCATTCCGCAGACACAGTAACAGCCAGCCAGCCACCCCTGCCATTTACGTTTCTGGTTCACCTCTGTGACTCACAGTCATAAATATTTACGGGGCAGCCTCCCTCTCCCTGCACGTCAGCGTGAGCCGTCTCACTGCGTTCTCCCTGAGTCCTAGCACGGTTTTGCTGGGAGGTAGGTCCTATAGTCATCCCTGTTTTCCAACTGAGGGGACCAAAGCTTGGGTGGGTGAGTGGCCTGGCCACGCGCACTGGCTACAGTAAGTGGGGGGCTGGTTTGGGGGCATCCTGAAAAGTCACCACACGACCACCACCCGAGGGTATGCACTGTTCATCCCCGTCCTGTTTCATTAATATTACTTTTGCATTTGATGTCAAAATGGACTCCCCGTTCTAGGTGCCTCCTACCTGTGAGCTCAGCTGTGTGCTGTGTGATGTCACTGGCCTTGTCTCCCCGGGTGTGAGGTGACGCCTCAGAGTGGGCCTGGGATGCCCTCCACCTGGCCAGGCCTCCTGTCACTCCCGCCTCAGTCTCCTCACCAGCTGTCATCGCACCCACGAGAAAAGTCCACACGTTGGCTGATGAAATTGATATTAGAAATTGTCACTAAAACAAACCCTTTCAGGTCAAATCTACTGGGAAGTGTTTAACGGACAAACCGTTTCATCTGACGCCTTGAAGGTGAAGGTTCTTTCCCAGCGCTGATGTCACTTTCTTTGATACTTGCTGAGCACCTGCTGCTTTTCCCCTGTGTTCCTGCTCACCCAGGCACTGTTTCAGGCACTGTCTCGAAGAGTCTACGTGCTTAGGCACCTCTTGAAGTTCTAGTGTTGCAGAGAAATCTTTTCCTGTGATTTGGCACAGAATCCAATGCTTCCTCTCCAAGGTGACAGTTCGGCTGTGAGAGAAATTTCAAATGCCTTCCTGGAACAGTTACCTGATGTTTCTGAGTGTGATTGCTAATGTTCCTAGTAGGACCTTCCTATAAGCAATTGGTTGAGCAACTGTGTGTATGAGACATGGAGAGAAAGAGGGAGATAATATAGTTGTCACTATTGTTTCTAAATGACAAGACTGGTTTTATTACTGTGGTACAATTATTAGTGCTGCATATCACCTCTGTACTAAAAAAATTTTGTTTTACAAATCTTAGATTTTACAGACACTTGCTAAATTCTGCTGAGCCGTAGCTCTGCCCTAGATCATAAGTGTGTTTGTTTTGTATTGCTGTGTAACAAATGACTACTAATTTAGCAGCTTAAAAGCACATACATTTATCATCTCTTCCACAAGTCAGCTGGGTCCTCTGCCCAGGGCCTCACAAAACTGGAGCTGGGGCCTCAGCTAAGCTCAGGGTTCTCTGCCAAGCTCACAGGGGAGAATTCATTGCTTTGAAGCTGTAAATCTCCTGGAAGTTTACTCCTTCAAGGCCAGTGAGAGAGAGGCAGAGAGAGAGAGAGAGAGAGAGATGCTGCATTGAGTTTCTGACCTCTAGACCTTCTTTTAAAGGGCTCATCTGATTAGGTCAGACCCATCCAGGATAATCTTTCTTTCAATTAACTTCAAGCAACTGATTAGAGATCTTAATTACATCTGCAAAATCCCTTCACCTTTTTCACCTAATGTAATGAAATCACAGGGATGATATCCTATCACTTTTGCTGGATTCCATTGGCTAGAAGCCAGTTAAGGCTCTGCTTATACTCAGGGGGAGGAGATGCTACAAGGACAAGGGGCCCCGGTGGTCATCTCAGAATCTGCTTGCCACCCTAAGCTCCTGGAGAACAGGGAGGTTGCCTTACTACTTGTTGATCTGTCATTACACCTAGCAGGGCAATAGGTGCCCTGTAGAGAAATAATTCACGGACCCTGAGAATTCAGTGATGGGAAATAAATTAATATTTTGAAGACACAAAGTTTCTTTCAGAGCAGTCTCTGAAAACAAGACTTTTTTCCCCTCCTCAATAAATGTTCATGGCTTGGGGTGGAGGGAAATGTGGATCGGGAACCACCTGAAGAGTATGTGGGCTGAAAAAAAGGACACATGAACTGGCAGATCTAGGTTCCATTCCTGTTCCTCCTCTAAATCTGTGTGAGCTTCCCTGGTCTGGAAAGAGCCTTCCCTTGCGGGCTTGCTGAGCAGGCAAAATGAGGCAATGGCTGAGAGGGCTTTGAAAGAACAAACAGTGGATGCAAAGGTCTGATTGTCCCGACACCGATGGCTGATCAGCTGGTGATAAATAATAAGCTGCTATCTCACAGGGCGGGTGTGTGATCACAGAACCGGGAGGTGTTTTGTTTTGTTTTGTTTTTTCTCCAATGATCAGCAGTGAAGCATCCTTGAGAGACCGCCCAAGCGTCTCCGGTAAACCAGGCAATGCCCTTTCTGTCCACACATTAGAGACAAAGAGCCCCTGATGAACTTCCTTCAAAGTTTTACCCCAAAGTTGAGTTCTAGGTCCGTGATCTCTCATGCAGCCTTGACAGCCAGCTTCCAGAGCCTCCCAGCCCCCTGGGGGTCTCTGCGAGGCCCACTAAGGACACAGTGGGGAGTCTGGGGCCAGAACCGACGCAGATACAGTCCGGGCTGGGGAGACAGCTTTGCCGAGTGTCGGCTCGCTCAGCCGGCATCCCTCCTGCAAGGCAAGAGTCGGCTGATAACGTGTTAAGATCAGATTAATGTAGGAAATAAACACGCAGTAAATAACAGTGTGATAATAGGGGTTGTCATTGCAGTGCTTGTATCCGTTGGAAATATGAGATCTGGAGTATGGATTTCTTAAGCAATTTTGCCCTTATTTAAAAGAAACTGACAGGTGTACTTCATAAAACTGAGGACAATTTTAAAAGAGTTGAAGAACACCAACTCATTTTCCTTGTTCAAACATTACCTTTTTTTTAATTGAAGTCTAGTTGATTTACAACGTCGTATTAATTTCTGGTGGACAGCATAGTGGTTCAGTTATGCATATATGCCATCGCTCTATTCTTTTGACTGAGAAAGGACAAGTACATTTGGTTTTGAAAGAACTTTTGTTTAGATTCCACCCTCCCCGCCTCCCACCCTCTCCTCAGCCCCCCAGAAGCCAAGCATTACAGACCTTAAACTCTCCAGGAGGAAATATGACTTAAACCTCCACCCAGGGCTGTGGTCATTCACATGAAAAAAAAAAAAAGACAAAAAACAAAAACTTCAGGCATCTGTAATGGTCTGGAAGCCAGCTCAGCGTTTTCAGTTAATGGAAACATCCCGACAGTCCTACCTGGGTGTGGTGGCCCTGACTGGTCAGAAAGAACACGGGAGAACCCAGGCTGTGACCCCTTCTGTGTCCTTGCTTTTATCAGGACGGACACACGTTCTAGAACGTGCAGCAGTGTGAGTGAGCCACCTTGCTTCTGCGTCACGCACTTCAGATATTTTTGATTACGAGATGCTGAAAGCACAGCTGACACATGACACGGGGACAGATACGAACATGGCCAAGTCAGAAACAGGAAGCGAACTATCTCATCCTAACTGCCTGGTCTTGGACTGTGGCCTTTCTTGGAATTGTCAAGGGAGGAGATCTTGTCGCTTTTGAAAGCCGTGTTGACAAACCGATACTATATTTTTCGCATGACTTGAATGGAAAAACATGAAAGATATGTGAACAATATATTTCCAAATATGTCACATATTTATAAAACATACTAAATGTGTAACAGATTGAGAAGGATCTGTGGGGGAGACGACAGCTGTGGTAGACCCGATTTCTTAGCAAATTCATACACAACAAATGACATTCATATCCCGTGTTTTGTAAAATCTATTTTTCTAAGCATTTTAGAAAAGGAGGGAAAGAATGAAAACAAAAGTTTGCAAAAGAAAAACCACACGATGGATGTAATTTAAGTGATGTGTCATGTAATTATCATGGATAAAACCAGCTCTGAGGAGGTCACTCAGTCGCCACCAGCACGCCGCCTTTTGATGGAAATGATAGTAAATGAAGCATTTCGGATTGTTCTGCATTTTAAGGTGGGCTAACATGTCACAGGTGAGGGAAAGTGTATAAGGAGTTCCAGAATATAAAACAACCACTTTGGGTGCCAGTGCGGTGAAGCTCTACTTGGATGGAGTAGAGCTGGTGTCAGAGATCACAGCTGGTGGCACCAAAGACAAGATTGGGTTCTGGATCAGGAGAAGTCTGACCAGGGACACACGGATTTGAATAATGAGTCAAAAGGGCCCAGGGCAATTTCTAAAGCGGGGAATTAGCATGAGAAGCAGTGTGGGTTTTTTGGGGGGCAGTTGGCTTGTTTTATTTTTTGTCTTGTTCATTTTCTTGGAGGGGGTAGGTAATTAGGTTTATCTATTTACTTTTTAATGGAGGGGCTGGGATTGAACCCAGGACCTCTCAGGATAACATTAGGAATTCCTTATAGCGATGCTGATATTGATCGATTGATCAATAGTGATAAAATACATATAGATATTTGTGCTTCACAAATGAGTTTTCTCATTTTCAAATCCATAATCTTATTTGAGCCATGTAACAACTCTGGGAGACACGCAGGAACGATTTTATCACCTGCATTTTCCTCCCAAAGAAACCAAGGGTTTGTGACTTCAGGGTCATGGTTAGAAAGGGGAGGAGCCGCTCCTAACAACCAAGGCATCTGTTCACTTAGGATCATATCTGGAGAGATGGGGTTACAGATCATTTTTTTCCTTCCTCTTCTTTTTTTCCTTTTATTTTTTCCAAATTTTCTGCAATGAGCAAATATTATTCTTTAACAGGCAAATGACATTAAATATTAAAATTTTATATTAATATCAAAACCCCCATTCTCATGCCTTCCAGTCCACTCTCTTTTCTCAGCTCCTGGCTCGAGGCTGGAATGGATGCTCCTGGGCCATCCCTGGGCCTGTCCCGCCAGGTGGGAGGAAGTGGACTCAGGCTGCAGAATCTATTCATAGTCTGAGCTGGTGTGAGTCAGTGCAGATCAGACCTGGCTGTGAGTCCAGAGCACTGAATTTGCACCCTATTTTCCACAATGCTGGGAAGTTCCTTCAGATCTGTGTGCCCTAGTTTTCTGTCCTGTATCCTTTCTGCCAGATAGGAAGTGTTTCAAGATGCCGCAGCAAACATTGCCTCATCAAAGATAGGGGATGCTGGGATTCCATTCTTACGGGAGACTGCTAAAATGTTGAAATGCTGCAGTTGAGTCTTCTGCTTAGCCTTGGCCTCCCTGAAAGGAGACCTGGGATGGTGGGATTCGGGAGTGAGGGGAGACATGGTGGGCCTGGGGGACAGTGGAGTGTGGAGCATGTCCGCTGAGTCGAAACTGAGCCATCAGCAGTCATCCTGAGCTTCCTCTGGTCCTCTCCTTGTGAGCAGTGCTGGAAAGGGATGCTCCTGACGATGGACAGGCCACACAAGCTCACACAAGGGGCCGTCTGATCCCGTGTCACAGTTAATAATAGACCAGGCTGCTTCACTGGCCTTGGGCAAGCCACTTAGCTGCTCAGTTTCCCACTTTCTCCACCTGTAAATAAATGGTCTCCCTGGGCAGTGAGGGATGATTGAGATGGAATTTCTGAAGGATTTTTAACTCCCTAGAATTCACCAGTTTTTGTTTTTAATTGAAGTCCACTCCGTTTACAATGTTGCATCAATGTCTGGTGTCCAGCATCACATTTCAGTCATCCATATAAATACATACATTCCTTTCCATATTCTTTTTCATTAAAGGTCACTACAGGGCATTGAACATGGTTCCCTGCGCTGTACAGAAGAAACTTGTTATCTATTAGAATTTGTTAGCTTTAGCCTCTGAGGAGCTCTTGGACCTTTTTGAGAATTTAATGAAAGGTGGAAGCCCTTCTCCCAGAAAAATTCGCACATACCCACCATGTCTTCATATAAATTCATGCAGTTTATAGACACCCCAAAGCTTACACTGCCTTTAGGCTGGGAAAACAGAAAGCTCACTGCCTTAGCAGGAAAGTGTTATAAACATGTAAGAAAAGAATATGTGTCATTTTTATCATGTCACTGCCATCCTTGTGGACATTTTTAACTCATGTGTCTAAAGTGCTTTGTCAACCTCATTATCCTCATCTCATTAATATTAAATACAATTCTGCGACCTCCACTGGTGTTCATTCTTCCCTCTCACCCCCACCCAATTTTTTTTTTTGATTGTTGACACTCTGAAGGTCTCAGAACCAAGGATGCTTTGGCTGTTGGTCTCCTGCGTGAGACAGCATAGGTCCCTTCCAGCTCAGCACAATCTAGTAAAGAAAGGAGAACATGCAATGTTGAAGTGAGTTTTTAAAATGAGGTCTTCTTTATCACCCTTAGACAGTTAAAACTGCCAGGCCCGAAAGAGAAAATGCCAAGTGGCCCCTCAATACATTAAGAGAGGACCCTTGACATAAGCATTCAATCCAAGACTGATTAAAATTTGCGTAATTCTTATTCTTATTATTTATTCTAAAATAACTGAAAAGCAGTCTTCTTGAAGAGAGAAGTGTTAAAGAAAGGCAATATTTTATGCATAGGTTGAAAAGGAATCAGCCCATTTATTCAATAATGAGAAAAATCATTATTTTCCCCTCCCTACCTAATGTCTTCTGTTTCCTTCCATCCTCATCCAGCTCCGCTGGGAATTAGGCATATTCCTTAGTCATGCTTTTAAAAAACAAAACCTGCATCATGAAACAGCAGTGTCCCTTGCGGACACCAGGACTCCCTCCACAGAAAGACACCTGAGCATGCCTGGGTGCCTCTTAGGTTTATAGGGGACCCTTCTGTCTTTACCTTCCCCATTTTTGGCACAAGGTGTGGGTTTTCAGCACAGCGGAATCTGGACTCTCTCCCTGTCTCTGTGTACGTATGTTTTCCTTTACTATCTTCTATAAAAGGAGCCTGCTATCGATTGCAGCTGACTGAGCCGCCCGAGTTGATGTCCCAGCAACGCTAACCCAGATAGGAATTACGGTGACATCAGCCGTCAGGCGAGGGAGCCTGGCCGCGCACCAGCCTGTAAACACGGACCGCGTTTGCGTCACCGTTCCCTTGGTGATGCTTCTTGGAGCCTTGTCAGCTGTCCCCTGAGGTTGTTTCCTTAATATGTCAACAGACATTCCTGAGTCTTCAATGCTGAATAGCTCTCTTCCTTTTCCAAAAACACTTGGGTGACTGAGCAGCTGGGGCGCCCTGTTGCTGTGATCTTTCCCAGTGCCATTTCTTTTGTGAAATCAGTGTTTTGCTCTGTTCAAAACATTCAAGGGGATTTAAGAAGGTTTCAATTTCTGCTTTTCTGTGTTGGAGAACCTTTTTTTTTTCCTTCCCTTTTTGAAGAAACAGGGCAGCCGGTTTGGTGCTGGGACATGCTTCTCTGCTTTTATCTTCCTTTAGGAAAAGCCCTTACTCCCTCACCAGCTTATCCAGACCTTCCAATTATCCTGTTACAGGCGACACTTCATAGAACTAAATGGCTGGTTGAAAGACCTGGCTGGAATTTGCCCCCGTTTCTGATTTGCTCTCTGACCTTGCTCTCAGAAAGTCGGCGAGACACAAGAACGGGAGGGCAGTGACCTTGAGTGTCCCCTGCCGACCAGGAGCCACCAGTCAGAAAGGTTTGTCCACCGGCGCCCACGTGATACCTGCTTCCTCGTTTCCCCTATGTCTTTATTTGCTGTTCTGGTAACTTGATCTCCATTTTCATCTCGGAATATTTGACTTTGAGGAGGACCATATCCAAGTGGGTAAAGGGGCCCTCCAGTTAACACCCCTTCCTCCTCTCTCCCCCAAGGTAAACACAGCTCCTCCAAGGTCAGGCATTTCCCGCCACAACCGCCCTCCAGATGGTTGTGCGGCTGCTGTAGCAATTAATCACGGCCAATAGTTTGAACACCGTAAATTTGGACAGTAGTCATTTGGTCTTGGGTGTGGGGGGGTGAAATTCACCTCATCGTGAGTGACCACGATGGAGTGTTTGGGGGAAAAGCCGCTTCCGCCTGTGTGAGCATCGGACTCCACTGTTGAGGGGTCCCTGTCACCACCAGCTGCTGGGGGGGGCGCTCACAGGTCTTGTCCTCTGGAAACACGCTGAGGGCCTGAAGAGTTTTGTGCCCCTGGGGCTGAGCCCACTGAGAGCGCCGCTTCCTCATTCTGCCAGTGGACAGAACCATCCCGCTTCTGTTCCACGATGCCAGGGCCCTGGGTGCCCGGCCTCCTGGGAGCTCCGCCATCGCCCCCACTGAAGAAGGTCCAGGAGGAGAACGGGAGCGGGGCTGCCCAGAAGAGGAGAGACTTAGAGTCCCTGGGCTTTAGAATTGAAAGTAATATTTGGAGATTTAGTGAAATCCAGGTTTCTCACTCATTTTAAGAATGAGAAGCCCCAAGTCCAGAGAAACTGAATGGCTGTGCTGGTGTGGCCAAGCTGGCGTTGGGCCTGGGATGGGAACGGCCTCTCCGCCCCAGCCTGTGCCCGCCTCAAGACGGCTGCCTGCTCTCCTGCCGGGGCAGGGCCTGGGGGGCAGAGCGTGGTCCTCTCAGCACACTCAGTGCCCTGGCCAGTGGAGGGTGAGGCTCGAGGACCTCTGGGGCTCTGGACGGCATGGACATGAGCAGTGAAGGTGGGGTCAAGTCTGAGGGGGGTCACCTGGACACATCTTTCCTTCTCCTCGCCTCACTGAGAGCCTGCAGGAGCGTTCTCCTGTCTGCACTGCACTTGGACCGGCCAGAGCACGCCATCTCCAGGCTGCATGCGTCCCCAGGGAAGCCTGGTGGTTGCAGCAGGGCTGGAGGCAGAGAACCTGGGTGGTGCTGGGACAGCCTTGAACTTGGCTCTCCCTCCCTTTCCCTTGGGAACTAAGGGGGAAAAAATAACAGACACAGACAAGGAAGTGGGAAGGGGCCTGCTAACCCTCACGCTGGGCTTGCGCATTCAGAATGAACCTTGCTCATCCTTCCCCTCTTCCCTTTCCCCAAACTCCAGGAGCCCCCACGGGCTGGGAGGGTGCGTAGCTGGCCAGACTTGGTGATTCCGATCCAGAGCCAGGAATCTGGAGTCTGACCTCCCAAGTTTCAGTCTGTGCTGTTGCTCGAGAGCTGTGTGATCTTGGGCAGGCCTGTGTCCCCTCGCAGCCTAGTTTCCTCATCTGTAAGATGGAGAGTTAGTTTAAGGACTATCAGGAGGATTAAATAGGAGGAAGTCCTGTGTGCTGGCCCAGTGCCTGGGTCGAAGTGGTGGGTACACCTCAGTCACTGCCTTTATCTTCCCACATAGAACTTTTGGACAGAATCCCGAGGCAGTGCAGAAGCGCAGACCTTTTGGGTTCTCAGGTGGGCCTGCATCGGCCATCAGTGTCTGGGCCTGGTGAGCAGGAAGGGCAGCAGGAGAAGAGCAAACAGGATGGTGGAAAGAGCACAGGTTACCTCCCCTTTGATGGAGCCGCAGATCAACATATATCCCACATAAAGGGTAGAGTTAGCTCATCCCATCTGGGGAGCCCCAAATTCTACTTCCAGTGGCCTCCAAGCTCTAGCTGGAGGCACCTGGCTCCACCGGGCAGTCTAACCGTGGACAGGGCTGCAAGGAAAGGAGACCAAAGGAGCCCAAAAGTCAGATCGGTACATGCTCATGGCGCACTGCAGTGCGACCAGGGCTTGACTGATCTCAGAAGAGTGGAGGAGGCAGTGTTTGTACCGTCCCCTTAGTCTGCTCCTAGCCAGGCTGAAGGACTTGCCTCAGGGTGAAGAGTGAGCAGCTGCTGAGAGGTAGGCCTGGCCTTGTCTCTCCATCCTCAAAGGTTCCCATCTCACCGCACACACACTCACACGCACGCAGAGTGCGCACGCGGTGAGCAACTGCTGGGCGTGATCAGGCCAGGAGGACTCGGCGTCCGCACTGACTGTGGCTGCTCGGATCCACCAGCTCCAGCTCCCCAGGAGTCTTGAGTGTCCGGAGAGCTGACTGCGGAGGCGACATCTGGGCCCAGCACACGGAGCGTCAGGTAAACTGACCTCGTACCCAGAGCTGTCCTTTCCCTCAAAGGGACTGTGGCTGAGAGGCTGGGTCCAGGAGAAACTGGACCATCTTCTGCTTTGTTCCCTGACGTCTCTCTGGCCATCCTGGCCACGGACAGAGGGCTGATTCATCTCTTTCCATCTCTTTCCATCTGAACCCATCTTTCTCTCTCCAGCTTTGAAATGAGTCACTTGGCAAATAGCTTCACATGGAAATTACAAACCTCTCGTGTCACCTATGGAAACCCTGGTCCTCAGAAACCGCAATGAGGTTTCTGCTTGTTTTGTTTGGTTTTTGCCGTTCTCCTCACTCCCACAGCAGGAGTGATGCACAGGAGATCACAGACCGCACACACACATACACACACGTGCGCACACGCATGGCACATCCGGTCCACGCACAGAAGGACACGTCTGGTCCAGGGGGTGGGCCCTGATGTCCTCTCTCCATGTGCTCTCCCAGTGTCTCTCCAGCCTCACCTCCTGGGCCTCTGTCTAGCCTGGCCAGCCTCCCAGGATGAGCTGGGCTGCCCAGGGCTCAGAGGCACCTCCGTGCTTCCTGTCCGGCTTCCCCTGGGAACCCTCGGAACATGTTTTGAGGGGGAATGTTCCAGGTTTGGGGGGTTTCTTTTACTCTTTTAGGGCTAAAAATCATGACAGTAAAACCATAAACATTTTCACACCAATGGTATCTATGTTCTTTTCATGGTTGATCCATTGACATTTTGGGGAGAGAACAAGAAAGTAGCTCATGATTTTTGAATAGCAGACTTCTCTCCCCGTGGCTCCCACACATAGGAACAGTCACTCAGGAAGTGTTGCATGAGCAATTCCTCCCACACAGGCACTGTTGAGGCTTCTGGGGACGTAGCTTTGAAACACAGACACACTTGTCTTCAGGAGGCTTATCTCCCAGTAAAGACTAAAAAGCAAAAAACAAACAAACCATCAAAAAGACAACTACATACATATGCCATAAACCAAAACTAGAATTAAGGTCCATACGTGAAGCCTCACTTGAACTTGATGGCTTACTTTTATTCATATATTTTAAAACATTGTTATCAAGTCATCTACCTGAATTTGAGGGTTTTGGCTGCATTTC
Organism: Vicugna pacos; assembly: GCF_048564905.1. Taxonomy (NCBI): domain Eukaryota; kingdom Metazoa; phylum Chordata; class Mammalia; order Artiodactyla; family Camelidae; genus Vicugna; species Vicugna pacos. The sequence goes on along the minus strand of NC_132997.1, from coordinate 29,254,506 downwards.
TTTTCAGAAACCCTGAACTCATCCCCTGGCTTCACACATCTTTGCTCTACACAGGTGTCCCCCAGGCAGCCCACAAACCGAGGCTGTGTCACAAAAACATACAGCTCTGAATTCTCCAATGGTGATTACAAGACTCTCTCTATAGGGCTGGAAAGGCACCACCCAACCCATGAAAAACATTGGGTTTAACAGAAGATTTATCTTGGAAAAGGACTGATAAGTTAATATAATTTCAATGGTTCATTTATCTTTCTTCAGGGACATACAAAACAACTATTTAAATAAACTGCTTACTATGGGGAGTGTACAGTTCAGTGATGGAGCACGTGCTTAGCATGCATGAGGTCTGGGGTTCAATCCCCAGGACCTTCACTAAAAAAAAACAAATAAATAAACCTAATTACCTCCCACCCAGAATAAAATAGTTGCTTGGTAAACATTAAAAAATATATATTTAAATAAATAAAACTCCTTAATTTGTAAGTCTGGCCTTCGCTGAGTTTAATTGGCAGCTCATCCATTTTTCATTTATGAAATGCCCAGCCCCATGGTCCCTGCCCTTGTGGAGCTTGTAACTCTGCAAGAAGAGTAGACATGGAGACAACCGGAGCGCCGAGGTGGGCCGCGAAGGCGGCGATGGGTTCCATCTGGCATGAGCCGGGGGCGGGGGGGTCTTCAGAAGAAGACACCTGAATGGAGTCTTCCACACGAGTTTAAATGTACTTAAGTATCTCCTAATAGCTGGCACCTTGCTCCCTCCTTTTTCTCTCTGACAGTCACCTACAGTGGCCATCAGGTATTTGGCCACTTTATCCATCCGCCAATAAACAACCACAGCCTCCCTTCAATGGAGTAAGTGCTTAGTATTCTGTTTTGTGCAATCAGAGATTAGATTCTAAATTCACTGGCACAGAAGATGAAACAGCTAATTATACACAGTAATTGCATTTAAAACCCGTGCCTTTGAATGACTGATGAACTCTTCTCTTTTAAATGCTCCTGAAACTCGGTGCACCCAGCAGCAAACTGCAGAGAAGGGGTATATCTTTTTAGCCTTATACTGTGGGCAGAGGGTCACGCCTTTTCTCTCATGTCCCTTCCTTGAATTCAGGCCGTGCCTTTGAAAGAATACTGTTGTTGGAAAAGAAGTAAAGTTGTCTCTGCTTGCAGATGAGGTGGTAAGTACATATAGAAAACCCTAAAGACTCCACAAAAGTTGTTAGCAGTAATAAATGAACTCAGTAAAGTTGCAGGAGACAAAATCAATATACAAAAGTCAGTTGCATCTCTATACAATAGCAATGACCTCTCAGAAAGAGAAATTGAGAAAATGACCCACTTACAACGGCATCAGAAAGGCTAGAATAGACAGGGGTACATTTAACCAAGGCAGTGAAAGATCTGCATGCTGAAAACCATGAAACAGTGACAAAAGACACTAAGGAGGAAACAAATACATGGATTGGAAGAATAAATATCATTCAAATGTCCATGCCACCCAAGGAATCAATAGAGTCCATGCAATTCTTATCAAAATTCCAATGGCATTTTTCACATAAACAGAAAAAACAATCCTAAAATTTGCAAGGAAACACAAAAGACCCTGAGTAGCCAAAGCAATTTTTTTGGTGGGGTGGTAATTAGGTGTATTTATTTATTTTAATGGAGATGTTGGAGATTGAACCCAGGATCTCGTGCACATGTACTCTGCCGCTGAGCTTTACCCTCCCCAGATGAAACAATCCTGAGAAAGAAGAACAAGGGCGAAGGCACCACACTTCCTGGTTTCAAACTACAGGTGACCTTTGAACAATACATGGGGTTAGGGGCACTGACCCCTAACATGGTGGAAAATTTGCATGTAATTTTACAGATGGTCCTCCTCTATATCCACAGTGCAGTGTCCTCAGATTGTGCAGTGCTGCAACACATATCTGTGCTAAAAACCCATGTACATGGACCAATGCAATCCAGACCTGTGTTTTTCAATGGTCACCTGTATATTAACAAAGCTATGGTGATCAAAACAGTATGGCATTTTCCATCAACAGATGACTGGATAAAGATGTGACACACACACACACACACACACACACACACACACACACACACACACACAATGGAATACTACTCAGGCATAAAAAAGAATAAAATAATGCATTGTACAGTAACATGGATGGACCTGGAGATCATCATTCTAAGTGAAGTAAGCCAGAAAGAGAAAGACAAATACCATATGATATCACTCATATGTGGCCTCTAACAAAAGGGACACAAATGAACTTATTTACAAAATAGAAACAGACTCGCAGACATAGAAAACAAACTCATGGTTATGAGGGAAAGAGGGTGGGAAGGGATAAATTGGGAATTCGAAAGTTGCACCTCTTGGGGAGTGATGGAAATGTTAGCTGTCTTGATTGTGGTAGTGGTTTCACTGGCATATACAACCATCAAAATTCATCAAAGCATATATCTGAAATATGTGTAGTTTACTGTATAGGAACCATGCCACAACAAAGGTGTTAAAAAAAAGCAGTATGGTACTGGCATTATAAACAGATACGTAGATCAATGGAACAGAATAGAGCCCAGAAATAAACCCCTGCAAAGATGGCCAGTTAGTTTTTGACAAAGGAGCCAAGAATGCACAGTGAGGAAAAGATAGCCTCTTCAATAAACAGTGCTGTGAAAACTGGATCTCTTAGTGCAAGAAATGGCACTGGACTCCTATTTTATACCATGTACAAAAACCAACTCAAAATGGATTAAAGACTTGAATATAAGACCTGAAACCATAAAACTCCTAGAAGAAAATAAATAATAAAAGCTACTTGATGTCAGTCTTGGCAATGATTTTTTTTCTTATTTGACACCAAGAGCAAAGGCAATAAAGGCAAAAAGAAACGAATGAGATGACATCAAACTAAAAACTTCTCAGCAAAAGAAACCATCAACAAAATGAAAAGATACCTACGGAATGGGAGAAAATGTTTGCAAAACACATATCCAATAAGGGGCTAATGTGTAATATATACAAAGAACTTAAATAACTCAACAGCAAAATAAGACAAAACAAAAAACCAAACAACCTAACTTTTAAAATGGGCAAAGGACCTGAATAGACATTTTCCCAAAGACATACAGGTGGCCAACAGGTACATGAAAAGATGTCCAACATCTCTAAGCATCAGGGAAATGCAAATCAGAACCACAATGAGATATCACCTCACACCTGTTAGGATATCCAGTATCAAAAAGATAAGCCATAACAAATGCTGGTGAAGATGCGGAGCAAAGTGAACCCTTGTGCACCGTTGGGGTAAACTGGCACAGCTGCTATCCAAAACAGTATGGACATTCCGCAGGAAATTAAAAATAGAACTGCCAAATGATCCAGCAACCCCACTCCTGGATATACATCCAAAGGAAACAAAATCATTATTTCAAAGAGAGATCTGTACACCTAAACTCATTGCAGCATTATTCACAACAGCCAAGGCATGACAACAACTTAAGTGTCCTTCGATGGGTGAATGGATAAAGAAAATGTGGTACACACACACACACAGTGGAATATTATTCAGCCTTTAAAAAGAAGAAAATCCTGCCATTTGCAACAACATGGACGGACCTTGAAGGCATTATGCTAAGTGGAATAAACCAGCCAGAGAAAGACAAATACTGCATGGGATCAATGATATGTGGCATCTAAAGAAGAAAAAAGAATGTTGATTGTACAGAAACAGACAGATGAATGGTGGTCACCAGGGCTGGGGTGAGATGGGGGAAGGAAAATGGGGACAGGATGGTTGAAGTGCATAGCCTTTCCATTATAAGATGAAAAAGATCCGAGGAGCTAGTGCCGAGTATTGTTAGTTGATAATACTGTATTGCATAATAAAAATTTGCTGAGAGGGTACAATTTAAGTGTTCTCACCAAAAAAAAAAAAAAAAGTAAAATGTGTAAGGTGATGATTAATGAACTCAATTTGGAAATCCTTTCATAGTGCATATACATGTATCACATCATCACATGGTACATTTTAAATACGTTACAATTTTATTTGTACCCTGGTACCTCAGTAAAGCTCACAGAATGTCATCTGATTGAAGTCAATTAGAAAAAGATACGTATGGGTGGGGTGTGTATACGCATCTTTCAGGAAAGAAAGTGAGGCAAAGGAGGAAAAACACGTAAGTGTTAGAAATAGTAAGATAACCTTAATAGTAAGATGACTCTGATATCTATGGTTAAGATAACCTGTAATATGTAGCAAACACAGATTATAGTAAAATGACATGAATTGATAATAATTGTGTAATTGCCTAATAACATGATAGCAAATCTTGTTTATTTTTTAAGTTTCCTGTATAACAGTGGTTTATAATGTAAACTTCTATAATTTACAGCATTTTAAATCTTTTAAATATATATTTAAGGCTCTGCAGTGTTCTTACTCATGATTTTAGTCTTTAGTTATTAAAGTGTATTTGGTCATGTACTAGAATTTATTCATAGAGTCCATCCTTCATTATAGACACCTGTGGAGGGCACAGGACACAGACTTTACCCAGTGCCTGTGCTTCGGGCAGGGCTTCTGCCGGGGGACTCAGTGCAGGATGTGGCTGTATGTTTGGAGGACATTCAGTTTAGTTTCCTCCCAAATTTATTGCTCGTTGAGGCTTTTGGAGTTGTTTCAGTTGGATGGAAAACGGAGGAAGTTATGTCAGATGAATCATTTCACTGTGTGTTGCTTTACAGAATCACTTCCCCTGAATAATTAATAAAAGATTGACAGGAAGAACTTCCCTGGAATAATTAGCAGGCAATTTCAGAATGGGAACTTTTCTTTTGCTCTTTGTTCAGTCAAACTGAGCACTTAGTTTTTGCCATTGGAGGATTTGGGACAGAGACGGAGGAAGCCTCAGAGCAACCGCAGAGCTGCTGAAAGTTAGAACAGGGCGTGTGGATGCCCAGAGCAGCGCCCCTGTCCTCCTACCAGAGAGATGCCCCCAAATCAGCCGTGACCTTGGGAGGATCCCTGCCTGCCCCTCAGGGTGACAGCCCAGAATCATCTTTCTCACACACTGCTTTTGGCTGCGGCTCTGACTGGCATCTTTGTAGTGAGATGAAGTTTCCCGTTTCTAGGTCAGATATGTCAGGCAGTGCACATTTAAGGAGCATAAGGGATTTTTTTTTTTCTGTTTTTACATAAGATGGTGCAACAAGTTTTCAGGGACTCTACCAGGAATCCTGAGTTCTGTTTGGTCATGAAACACTCAGAGCTCACCCTGTATCTAATTGTCCAGAGCTCCACAAACGCTTGGAGAACAAGAAATGCATTTGCTTTTTGGATCAAAGTGCTGACCTGACCGCAGCCCCCGTTTTGCCTTCCTGCGCCTTTTTATATTTTTACTTTTAATCTGATTTTGTTCCTTCTGGCAGTTATACTTCCATGTCTGTTCTCCTCAAGCAGAATAATGTTTGCTGATTCAACTGTCATGCTGACATTTGTTGCAACTTTATTAATTATCTTGATAATATGATTGATATTGAAAATATAACTCGGGTACTCATTAGTTGGATGGCCTCATGCAAGTCATTTAAATTCTTTGAACTTCAGTTTGCCTGACTGTAAAAGGGGGATTCAGCTGGAATATTTCTAGTTCCTTTGGTGTCCACACGCTATGATTCTGAAGGGCCTGGGGCAGTTGGGGGGGGGCGACTGTTCACAGTTTGATGGGGAGGTAACCAAGGGCTCCTTCAGTACCACTCCGGAGATGCTGCCTCCTCCTTTCTGTGCCCTCCTCCCTCTCCCTCTCCCTGGAAACTTGGTTTTGTTTTGTTTTTCAACCTGTGTTAGGAAGGGGAGCCGTATGGGGGATGCTTTGGGGCACGTGGGCTTTCCCATTCCCCCAGAGCATCAGGTGAGAGGTTGCAGGCTTTTCAGGTGGTCTGGACGACTCTGGGAGATTTGGACCCATCCCTGCTTGGGGCAGGTTTCTTCCCCAAACCTGGGATAAGGGGGTATCCTGTTCGTATCCCCCCCCCACAGTGTTCATCCACTTTTTTCAGTGTTGTTGGAAATCTTGCTGTTTTGACAGCCAACAGAACCGTTAATTTAGTGCTTCACAGCTTACGTGGTTAATTGCACGTACAGCTGATGGTCCTATCTCTTCTCTGTCGGGGTTTGGTTTGTTTGGGGGAAGTGAGGGGCCCAGCCGCCTCCTGCCAGGCCCCTGTGGGCTGCATGCTTGGTGTTTGCCCTCGGAGGGGACAGCATATGCCTCCAGGGCGGGAGCTGAGAGACTATCTCAGATGAAAGCCACGGGGCCTTAGCCAAACCCCATCGCCCCTGAGCTGCTCATGAGCACCACGGTGCCTCCCACCCCGCGGGGGGGGGGGGGGCTTGAACTGATTCCCTGTAGCGGAAGTGAGTGCTAAGTATTATTACAGTAATAGGACGAGAGCCGCCGTTAGCGTTTTTAAGCCCCAGGGACACGTGAACATCAAAAGCTCACAGAGGTGCTAGTAACAGCTGCCCGAGGGCTGGGAGACTTGCTTGTGCACAATCCCCAGGCCGCCAGCATTTATCTCCTCGCTGCGCCAGTAATTTGGATGGCAGCAGTCTGAAAGCAGGCTGGGGATCTCGAAGGGGTGGTAATTTTTAAAAAATCCTTTTCTTATGTGTTCATTTAATCAACACACATCAACTCAACGTCAAGATTTGCTCCTGGCAGGGGGCTGGGGACACCCTGGGGCTCAGCCAGCCCCCAGGGAGGGAGGAACAGTTCCGAGGGTGGGTGGGGGTGATTCCCAAGCTAACGGGAAGTGACAGGGTCCTGGGGCAGACAGATGGGCACAAGGGCTGGGAGCTCTCAGAGCCCTGGCACAGAGCCTGGTACCCTGGGGATGCCTCCCCCCACCCCTAAAAAAAGATTGTGGAATAAATGGATACGTGAATAAGAGGAAACAACAGTCGGAAAATCCAGATCCAGGTAGGGGTGGGGTAAGTCCAGTCAAGTCAGAGGTAGCCAAGCCCAGGAGACATCACCATGCGCCAGGCTGTGCGGCTTCGGAGGGACGGCACCATGGTGGCAACGGTCCCAGGCGCAGACGTGGGTTGATCACAAGAACCTAGGGTCCAAAAGGACGGGGAGACAAGCAGGCCCAGGTCCTGTGAAGTGAGCTGACCCAAGCAGCTCCTCTGAGCATCTGTGTGGAATCCTCTGGGCACCAGCCAAGGGGATTTGTCCTTTACTCAATCTGCACACACGCCGCACCCCAGAGCCCTGTCTCCTCTCCTTGGGCAGGCGCCTCCCATCTTCCCCAGGTTTTCTGACTCATCTTTCCATTTCCATCTTTGCTGTATGTTTTATCAATAATTTTTCATTTACTTCTTCCAGCCATGATTTGGTGGTTGGCATTGGCCCAGATTTTTAGAGCAGGAAGCTAGGCTCAGAGAGGTTAAGTAGCTTGTCCGAAGTCACACAGCCAGTCAAGGTGAGAGCTGGGAGTGGGAACCGGGCATAGGAACTGGATTTGTTCTCCCCACCAAGGCATTTCAGATTCAGAGTCTCCAAGCTGGGAGGGATCTTGGGGGTCATGCAGAGGAATCCTCTGAATAATTAATTATTAATGCAGGAATCCTTTTCCAGCATTCTCCCTAAGTAGCTTATGCGCTTGCTTAGGGAAATCACAAACGAAGATGAAAAGAAAGAGGAAGGGAAAGAGGGAAGAAGGAAGAAACAAGAAAAGGGGGGGGAGAAAACAGAAGTTCAGCATCAATGGACATATTTAGGATTTTATTGAGAAAAACCTTAGCCAGCAGCTACTTTAATTTCAGCATACCCGAGCATCTTTTATTTTAGGGTCAGTGTGGCTGCATCTGGAGACAGCCTCGGTGCCTTCTCTGGGCTGAGAGTCTCTGTCTGAAAGCCTGGGCTGCTCAGCTGTGTCCGGGCCCCTTTCTCTAAGATGTGCCTTTCCGTCCCAGGCAACACTTCGTCTGCTCTTGTCAAAGGTCCCAGTTTGCGGTCCTCGTAAGGAGCCTCCTCTGCCACCTCCCCCAGTCTGACCCGATGTCAGTCTCCGCCCAGGGGAGCACCCAGCGGGCCTGCCCAAGCTTCTGGAGCGAGACTAAACCAGGGAGGAGGTAGGAAGCAGGCCACGGGCACCCCCACCGGCTCAGAGAAGGGCTGGGGGTGCCGGGACCTCGGGAAGACAGAAACTCCTGGAGCTGGAATGAGCTGCAGGCAGGTGACCTGGTTACTTCCCGAGGTATGTGGGGCGAGACAGCTTTCAGACCTAGAAGAGGGGCAAGTCTGTCTAAATCTCCTGGTTTATAGAAATATGGGCTTTTGTCCTGTTTACCCAGGAGCCTCTCTGGGGCTCCAGGTGAGTGGGGGACCACCTGCAGGCAGCACCTCTGCCTCCTGAATTGCTGACAAGGCTGTGACAGGTCAGGGCTGCCACCCAGCGCCCCCTAGTGCCCGGAGGTGGGCTAAACAGCAGAGGGAATCTAAGACCCAGGGAGGCAGGCTCCCTGTCCGCCCTCAGGATGCTGAGAGTCTAGAGCAGGGTCCAGTTAGAGGAGAGCTCAGGGCTAAGTTATGTGCAAATAACTGCAAGGGTAAGAGGGGAGAGGCCAAGAGTTGTTTTTTTTTTAAGGGGGTACTGGGGATTGAACCTAGGACCTCACCCATCCAGTGATCATGCCAGTCCTGCAGGATTCGTCTCCTTACTCCCCTTTCTCAGGCCACTGATGTCTCAGGAAAGGATGAGGCTCAGGGAATAATTTGCCCCCGGTCATCAGCCAGTGAATAATTGAAACTTGACTCAAATTCAGATCTGATTTTAAACTACAGGGGCTTCAACTGCTCCCCTCAGGGCACCCCCCGTTTCTTCGCTTGGGCTGCTGTAACAAGGGGCCCACCCTGGGTGGCTTGGACCACTCAGACTTGTGTCTTGTGGTTCTGGAAGCTCGAAGTCTGAGATCCAGGTAAGGGCAGGGCTAGAGAGAGTCCTCGAGGCTGCTGCAGGGTTTCCTGCCCTCTGTCCCCACCTGGCCTTCAGCCCTCTGCGTCCGTCTTGGGGGGTCTTTCTGCTCCCCTTCTAAGGACTCCAGTCCTACTGCATTAAAGGCACTTCGATAACCGCATGACCTCATTGTAACCTGATCACATCTGCAAAGATGCTTCCCAAATAAGGTCACATTCACAGGCACTGAGGATCAGCAGGGACCTCAGTGCATCTTCCTGGGGGGACACAGTGCAACCCAGACACTCCTGCAGAGAAGGCAGTCTAACTGGTGAGGGAACCAAGAGTGGGAGATTCGACGATGCGCCCAGGCAGCCAGCTGGCCCTCACCACCTCTCTGACACTGTGAAAGGACCAGGTAAAGTGATCTTGTGGGCAGAGGAGAAAGTGCACAGACCATAATGCACACTGGGGAGGAGTTGGTGGAAAGCTGATATTTAAATCTTTGATGTGTTTGTGCAAATACAACATAAAGAAGGGAAAAGGTCAGTGGGAGCCAGAGGGGAGGGAAAAAGAGGGGCCAGCCATCAAACCCCACAGCCCCGGGGTGGCTGTTCATTTATCCCATTATTAAACACGTCCGTCCCCATGTGCAGACTGAACAGTGACGTGTTGGTCATCTGGTAAGTTTCAACGAGTGGTCACATTTATAAGTGCGTGTTTGTGTGTTCAGATGCCCAGTTGACTTTTTTTTCCCTCCTGTCTTCTGTTATATGTCTTCGGATAAATCCGAAAGATAACTTGGCTCCACAGTCTTGCAAGAACCAAGATTTTGGCCTGCTTCTTTTGGACATCAGTAGTCAGTTTATTAGACTAACTTCCTTTGGGAAAAACTAGAATTAGCTAGGCAAGAGGAGGAAAAGTGTATAGGAAAAATGTAACTAATTATACTAAACATAATATGATCATTCAGGTCATCTCTGGAAATTACTAGCAAAAATATAGTTCATATACTAATAGACAGGTCTTGGTTAAATATCCATCACCTTCGAGCTCTCCCGTGTCACTGTAGTCTCAAGAAAACAACATGACAACCAGAAAATGGCAAAGGGAATTCTGTGAGGACATGGACTGTTGCACCACCAGGGAACAGGAGACCTGTGTTTGCAGGAAGACCCCCGAAAGAGAAGGTGTGCGTTGCTACAACATTCCGGGTTGAGCACAAATCTTCAGCTATTAGGCACTTCAAACGAGACATCTTCCCAGTTCCCAGATCTTCTCTCCCTTTACATTTCTGACGCCAGTGCCCTCACCTCCTCAGTCATCCTCCCTCGTGGTTCAGGGCTGCCCTGCACTCCTCCCCAGACCCCCCACCTGCCATACCTGGCACGTTCACAGCTCCTGCCTTCTATCCGACAGATGAGTACATAGGAGCTGAGTTCAGTCCTGGCTGGTATGTTAGCGTGTTACATTTTCAGGCATGTGACAGAACAGTTACCAATTTTCTCCTCCAATTTTGAGGACAATACATATCTTTGTGAGTCAATGAGCACGTCTGGCATCACCCCTTTGTGCACCTCTCCCAGCTGACCTCTTGGTGTTGACAGGGCATCAGCCCATCCAAGCTCTGATCCCAGACCCTGTCTCCTCTCTCTCATGACCTTGGTCCTAGGTTGGCTCAGGACCCAGAAGACCACCTCCTCTTTTCTCTAAACGTTTGCAGCTTGCCACAGCCTCCAAAAGGGGCCCCTCTGAGGGCCAGGTGGTGCCTCTTGTCTGGCCCCCTTTTTCCTCCTGAAACTACATGGACAGTGAGTGCCTGATCCGGGCCCCCGCTACGCTTCTGTGCCTCACTGGGTCCCTGCACTACGAGGTCCGTGCATAGATGCTGGCAGCAGGTACTAATCCCGAGACGTTAAGGGAGACGTCCACCTTTAGCCTCTCTCGCTGAATCCAGGTGCACCATGATTTAAAACCCAGTCCTGGGTAGTTCCTGTCGTGCAGGGAATGTACAGACATACAGCCCCCAAGCTCTCTCGCCTGTGACCACAAGCATTGAAAGAGCATTTTAAACCCTGAAAGGGGACAAATATGAGAAGTAGCTGAGCTTTTCAGTATTTCCCATTAGCAAGCTGCACCTTGAACATTCAAAATACAGCTCTCCCTGGACTTACAATGGGGTTACATCCCTAATAAACCCATCGTTTCAACTTAGAAAACATTCTAATTTGAAAATGTATTTACAGACCTGACCTAGCAAAATCATAGCTTAGATTTGCCCACCTTCAACGTGCTCAGAACATGTCCATTAGCCTACAGTTGGGCAAAATCATCTTGCACAAAGCCTGATTAATAAGAAAATGTTGACTGTCTCATGTAATTTACTGAACACTGTACTGAAAGTGAAAAACAGAACAGCTATCCCGGTCCAGAATGGTACATGTATGGGATGTTTCCCCCGTGATCGCGGGGCTGACTGGGAGCCGAGGCTCACCGCCCAGCATCCAAGGAGAGGGTGGAGGAAGGCACCCCATAGCGCTCGCCTGGGAGGAAAGACCACAGCTCAGCACTGGAAGTACGGCTTCTACTGAATGCACATCACTTTCAAACCATTGCAACGTCAAGAAGTCGTTAAGTTGAATTGTGATAAGTAGGGAATTGCTTCCTATGCTCCTAGTCCCAGGACTAGGCATTGATCAAGACCTCCACCATCAAGGGAAGCAGAAAATTAGGAAACCACAGCCCGTTTATTTTAAAGAGCTGCTCCTCACCAGAGAGCACACGTAATTAAGCGAGCCTCTCTCTAAATCAAAGCTAATTTATAGGAATATAAATTATATACACCAATTTATATGTATAACTGAATCACTTTGCTGTACACCTGAAACTAACATCATAAATAAACTACACGTCATTAAATTTTTTAAAGTAAAAAATTTGGGATCAAATAAAAAATCTATACAGTCCACCAAGACTGAATCAAGAAGCAACTGATCACTTGAACAAACTGATCACTAGAAATGAAATCGAATTAGCAATAAAAAACCTCCCTAGAAATAAAAGTCCAGGACTGGACAGCTTCACCGGGGAATTCTATCAAACACACAAGGAAGAATTCATACCAATCCTTCTCAAACTCTTCCAGAAGACTGAAAAGGAGGGAATACTCCCAAACTCATTCTATGAAGCCACCATCACCCTGATACCAAAACCAGGCAAAGACACCACCAAAAAAGAGAATTACAGACCAATATCGCTGATGAACATAGATGCAAAAATCCTCACCAAAACACTAGCAAATAGAATCCCACAGCACATAAAAAAGATTATACATCATGATCAAGTGGGGTTCATCCCAGGGACACAAGGGTGGTTCAACATACACAAATCAATCAATGTAATACATCACATCAACAAGAGAAAGGACAAAAACCACATGATCATCTCAATAGATGCAGAAAAAGCATTTGATAAAATTCAACACTCCGTTATGATAAAAACTCTCACCAAAGTGGGTATAGAGGGGATATATCTCAACATAATAAAAGCTATATATGACAAACCTACAGCCAGCATAGTACTCAATGGTGAAAATCTCAAAATCTTCCCACTAAAATCTGGGACAAGACAAGGCTGCCCACTATCACCACTCCTATTCAACATAGTCTTGGAAGTCCTGGCCACAGCAATCAGGCAAGAGAGAGAAATCAAAGGGATCCAAACTGGAAAAGAAGAGGTAAAAGTGTCACTATACGCAGATGACATGATACTATATATAGAAAGCCCTAAAAGGTCCACACAAAAACTACTAGAGCTGATCGAAGAATTCAGTAAGGTAGCAGGTTACAAGATTAATGTTCAAAAATCAGTTGCATTTCTTTACACGAATGATGAATCAACACAAAAAGAAAGTAAAGAAATAATCCCCTTTAAAATAGCACCCAAAGTAATAAAATACCTAGGAATAAATCTAACCAAGGAGGTGAAAGACTTATACATGGAAAACTATAAACCATTGATGAAGGAAATTAAAGAAGACTTTAAAAAATGGAAAGATATCCCATGCTTCTGGATTGGAAGAATCAATATTGTTAAAATGGTCACACTGCCCAAGGCAATCTACAGATTTAATGCAATCCCTATCCAATTACCCAGGACATATTTCACAGAACCACAACAAATCATAATAAAATTTATATGGAACCACAAAAGACCTAGAATTGCCAAAGCATTACTGAAGAAAAAGAAAGAGGCTGGAGGAATAACTCTCACAGACTTCAGACACTACTACAGAGCTACAGTAATCAAGACAGCATGGCACTGGCACAAAAACAGACATATGGACCAATGGAACAGAATAGAGAGCCCAGAAATGAACCTGCAAATGTTTGGTCAACTAATCTTTGACAAAGGAGGCAAGAATACACAATGGAATAAAGACAGTCTCTTCAGCAAATGGTGTTGGGAAAACTGGACAGCAGCATGTAAATCAGTGAAGCTAGAACACTCCCTTACACCATACACAAAAATAAACTCAAAATGGATCAAAGACTTAAACATAAGACAAGATACAATAAACCTCCTGGAAGAAAATATAGGCAAAACATTATCTGACATACGTCTCAAAAATGCTCTCCTAGGGCAGTCTACCCAAGCAACAGAAATAAAAGCAAGAATAAACAAATGGGACCTAATGAAACTTACAAGTTTCTGCACAGCAAAGGGAACCATAAGTAAAATAAAATGACAACCTACAGAATGGGAGAAAATTCTGCAAATGAAATTGACAAAGGCTTGATCTCCAGAATATATAAGCAGCTCATAAGACTTAATAAGAAAAAACCAAACAACCCAATCCAAAAATGGGCAGAAAACCTAAACAAGCAATTCTCCAAGGAAGACATACAAATGGTGAATTGGCACATCAATATCACTAATTATCAGAGAAATGCAAATCAAAACTACGATGAGGTATCACCTCACACCAGTCAGAATGGCCATCATTCAAAAGTCCACAAATGACAAATGCTGGAGAGGCTGTGGAGAAAAGGGAACCCTCCTACACTGCTGGTGGGAATGCAGTTTGGTGCAGCCACTGTGGAAAACACTGGAGATTCCTCAAAAGACTAGGAATAGACTTACCATATGACCCAGGAATCCTGCTCCTGGGCATATATCCAGAAGGAACCCTACTTCAAAATGACACCTGCACCCCAATGTTCCATAGCAGCACTATTTACAATAGCCAAGACATGGAGACAGCCTAAATGTCCAACAACAGATGACTGGATAAAGAAGAGGTGGTATATTTATACAATGGAATACTATTCAGCCATAAAAATGACAACATAAAGTCATTTGCAGCAACAGGGATGTCCCTGGAGAATGTCATTCTAAGTGAAGTAAGCCAGAAAGAGAAAGAAAAATACCATGTGAGATTGCTTATATGTGGAATCTAAAAGAAAAAATCTATAATATGTATCTTATATATCTTATATGCAATATATTTAGTATATATATTTTATTTATTTATAGATATTATAATAGCTATAATTAAATATAATATGTAAAAGTATACATGTATTTTTATATATTATGATATATTTAATGTTTTAGGGGATATTTAGAGAATATTTTTCTCCTCTATTCCTTTTCCCCAGTCTCGTGGATAATTGGGCCACCACTGCCAGCCAGCAAGGGACGAGAGCTGTTTCCATTTTATGTAATCGTTTGAACTTGGATTCTTGCAAGATCTTTGGATGGTCTTTGAAGCTGGTTTCTTCAAAATTCCCCCAAGCCCCTTAATTAAACTGGATCATTTCAAATTGATTGTACAGAGCATCTCAATGGTTTAAAACCAAGCAGAGCACCCGCTATTGGCCATGCCATTGCAAGGACGTCTTCCTGTCCTCCCCCAGCAGCCCAGGGCAGGAGACGGCCCTTCTCTGGGGGCTGCACAGATGAGCCAGCCCAGCTGTCTGCTTGCAGGAGTTTCGAGTTAGTGGTTATAAAGTTCTAGAGAAACCCACATCGTTTCTGAAAATGCTAAACAAAAAGACATTTCTCCAAAGGGCCTCAGTCCCATCGGTATTTTACAGGAATTCCAACTCCAGCAGCTTCACACAGCCATTATCACTTAATTACCAATATAAATCTACCAGCAACTTCCATAACGTCGTTTGCAAATGAGTACGCACACCTCCTAAATCATCCCCTCCTTTTCTCTCTCTCCCTGGCGGGGCGGGAGAGGCTCCACAGCGCTGTGGCTGGCGGAGGCTCCTGGTGTCCCCGTGTCCTTCGAGGCCAGCGTGCCCCCGGAACGCGGCGACGCTGAGCCCGTGGACTTGTACCTGGTGCCCGCTCAGGCCCACAGATCCCTCCTGGCATCGCGGGGCGGGCGCCTGGCAGAAGCCGGCTCCACCTGCCTGGGAGGTTCACGGACCGCGGGCAACTTCTCAGTGATCTGAGGCCAAGTTTCCGGTACACGATGAAAACTGAAACCTGGGTTTGGGTTCCCTCACCAAATTCACACAGAGCTAGTCATGCCGGGAGCCCGCGCGTTTGGCCGCAAGGACGGGCAGCCCGGAGGCCCAGCTCGGACACTGGCCGCAGCTCCGGTTCCAGCTCTCCCGCCGCCCCTCCCTCCCCCGCGGGCCGCTGACTCGGCACCGAGAGGGGGCTTTCTCCCAGAACTCGTCTGTCTGGTCTGGGAAGGGGGTTGAAGTTAGCACCATTCCTCTGAATCTCTTTTAATTACAGCACACACACTGTATATATAATTACATATATATTTAGTTTTTAAATAAAATCGAAACAAAATCTACTACATTTATTTACGCCCTCTGCCTTCCTTCTGAAGTCTTGTTCTTATTTCTTTCTAGGCCCTGGGTTTTGATTTCAGACACATTTAGACTTAGAACTCACGGAGAATGCTGGGGAAAAAAGATGCCTGCATTATTTAGTGGGTTAGTCTAAATGACCTCCCAGGTCTGTCCTAACACAGAGGTTCTGTGAGTCTAGAAAATGCCTTGGTGAAGGAGAACAAACCTAGGCTTTGAAGTCAGACATCCCTGGGTCCACATCCTCGCTCTCACACTTACTGGCTGTGTGACTTCAGGCAAGCTGCCTAACCTCTCTGAGCTTAGGCTGCTCAGCTGAAAACCTGGGCCAATGCCAACTGCTAAATTACTGTCAGGAAGATTAAATAATAAAGGGCTTTTAAGACATGGAGCAGAGTGCCTGGCAAGTAGTAGGTGCCAAAGTAGATATGAGAATTTGCTTTTCTTTATTCACACAAGTCTTCGATTGGGTCAAAAATGTAGGCCGCAATATGCTGGAATATTGCTTCTGTCTTCCCTTCCAGGGCCCTACTTCAGACAGAGAAAGAAAGAAGGAAATGAACAGTAACTCTCCAAGGCCCTTCTGAGAGCATCACCCGTCTATTGAAACGTTCTTTCCATTCAAAAACTAGGTTATTAATTATTCATTGCTATTGGAACTGAAAACCAGAACAGGGCTCACTGCTTAGGGCCCAGAGCCTGACATTGTTGGATTTTGGTCATTTCCTGGTATCTATGTAATACATCCCAAATGTGAGGTCTGCAGTGTTGAAAGACCAGCAAACTTCAGCCTGAACGGCTGTGGGTAATGTTTAGTACATGCCCTGGGATGGCTGCTCCCTTGACTTCCATTCCCACCCCAGGCAGTGCATTTCTGGGGGATTATTTCACTGCTTGGGTGGCCTGAGTCCCTTGGCCCTCAGCCTTATGGCTCATTCCTCCGCTCCAGGCAAGCAATAACCACCCAAAAAGGCGACTCTTTCTTTCATGCCCCAGTGGCATGAGTAACATCATTAACTCCTCGGGGCTGAGGTTTGGGATTACGTAAAAATCTCACACCCCACCGCGTTCGCTGTCAGAACACCAAAGCAACAGGCTGTTTGCAGAGTCCGTGTTCTCTCCAGGAATGTGGTTGCCTGCCTGCATCAGCCAGACTTGGGATGTTTTTTCCAAACGATGCTATTTCAGCAGGATTGTGGGTTTCAAGATGGAAGCTAAGTACTCCCTTCTTCCAGTTCCAGCGAGAGCAACTGTGCAAGAGACTGGGCTCCGAAACTCTTCAGACCCGGGGAAACGCTGCTGACGTGTCCCCCTGGAGGGACGGAGGGACGGGACCGGAGGAGCACAGCTGTGCCGCATGGTGTTTCACATGCTCCTCTACACATGAGCTTTCTAAAGTGCAAAACATTGCGGGCCCTGGGCAGAGGAGAACGCATTTCCTCTGGGCCTCAGGCCAGCGCTGGGAGGAATCACAGGCTGGAGCTCGGGCACCGTGGGCTCCGTTCGCCATCCGGTGGCCAAAGGCTGACATTGCAAGGACCATCTTTTTTTTTTTTCTTTTTTTTTAAGATGCAATTCTAAATAATAAAACCAGTGCTCTTGGATCATGCTTTAGAAACAATAGTGTGAGCAAAAAAATGAAGCAGATATTCTGAGACTGTAAAGATGCCTGGAAGGCGAGCCTCGAGAAGTGTAGGATTCAAAATTGTATCTTTTTTAAAAAAGGCACTCCCAGACAAAGACAAATATCATATCACTTATATGTGGAATCTAAAAAAAAAAAAAAAAGATAAAATGAACTTATTTACAAACCTGAAATAGACTCACAGACGTAGAAAACAGACTATGGTTACCACAGGGGAAAGTTGGGGGGATAAATTAGGAGTTTGGGATTAACAGACACACACTACTACCTATAAAATAGATAAAGAACAAGGTCCTACTGTACAGAATAGGGACCTATATTCAAATATCTTGTAATAATCTATAATGAAAAAAATATATATGTATATGTGTAACTGAATCACTGTGCTGTACACCTGAAACTAACACAACATTGTAAATCAGCTACACTTCCATTAAAAATAATAATAGTAATAAAAAGGTACTCCAAGTTTGAGAAACTCTGGATTACCCAAGTTAAAGCAGACATCTCAAAAGCTTTGAATCCGGGGATGGTATTGAAGAAGGAGCTCTGGTTTGCTACAGTTTTCAGACCTGTTTAACATCGAGAGCTTTCTCCCGCCTCCACCTTCAAGCGCTTCTTGAAGACAGCGCATCTGACAAAGCGACTTCAGTGAGAAATCGGCCCATCCCACTCACTTGATCCATGGTTAGACACCATCTTTTTAAAAGGGAAAGACGTTCGTGATAGTTGGTTTCAGCTGCCGATGCCAAAGCACTGCGCACTGGGGGCTTGCACAACAGACATTTATTTTTCCTGTTTCTTCTGAGGTTTCTCTCCGTGGCTTGTAGATAGCTGTCTCCTCCCGAGGTGGTCACTTGGTCCTCCCTGTGTGTGAGTCTAGTGTCCAAATCTCCTTTTCTTATAGGGACACCAGTCATGTTGAACTAGGGCCCTCCCTAATGACCTCGTTTTAAGCACCTCTTTAAAGGCCCTATATCTAACTACAGCCCATTGTGAGAGACCGCGGGCTTAGGGCTTCCACATAGGAATTTTAAAGGGGATGCAATTCAGCTCATAAGAGCATCTTATTTTTGCATCTGTTGGAGAAAATGTGTGCTTCCGTGGAAAACTATGCATTCTTTAGAGTGGGGTCAGCAAACTACAGCCAGTAGGCTGGACATGGCTGGCCACCCAGGCTTATAAATAGTTTTATAGGTAGAAGGCTATTCTC
Source organism: Vicugna pacos (assembly GCF_048564905.1). Classification (NCBI taxonomy): domain Eukaryota; kingdom Metazoa; phylum Chordata; class Mammalia; order Artiodactyla; family Camelidae; genus Vicugna; species Vicugna pacos. The sequence goes on along the minus strand of NC_132997.1, from coordinate 29,235,826 downwards.
ATTGCTTCACAGATGATCTTTGGTATTTTTCTTATTCAACAGTAGAGTTGTGACGATACTTCAATTTAAAAAAAAAAAACAGTAGATTTGAGTAGTTGTAACAACGAACCTCACATGGCTTGCAAAACCTAAACCCTTTGCAGAAAAAGTTGGCCAACCCCTGGTCTAGAGCACAAGCCTCCAGGGCTACCTAGTATTTTATTTTTTTTAATTCTGATTTTTAAAAACACTTGTTACATTTATCTTTTTTGGGGGGAGGAGATAATTAAGGTTTGGGGGTTTTTTTTAGTGGAGGTGCTGGGGACTGAACCCAGGACCTTGTGCCTGCTGAGCACACGCTCTACCAGTGAGCTACCCGTCCCCGCTGGGTCATCTCACTCTGACTCCACGGGGCTGTGCACCTCCCGTTGCCTTTGAGCTATGGTGCAGCCACCCAGTTGTAGGTGACGGCCAGCGGTGCAGAATAATCCTTGCCCCGGGACACGAAGAAGCCAGCCTGGCCTCCACGGGCTCCTTCCTTTCAACCTTCCCCACCTGCAAATGTGCCTGTTCTTTCTCTTCTGAGCTGGTTGTGACATCTCATCCGGTCCCGCACTGATCGCAACTTCAATAGAGTCCTTGACACGTGCCCCTTTTATATTTGGATGAGTGCCATCGCTTTACCTTTTTGCAAAGTTTCCTCTAACACTTCACGTTACTCTCCTTGGGTGTGATGACAGCACTGGGCTGAGGAAGGACCGCGTCTTGCTCCTAAAAAGATACATAGCGAAGCCCTGGGGGTGCAGGCTGTAATGCTTTCACCTCACTTGCAAGTGGCCTGGCACGTGTGTTTGTACATTCTAACACATGTTACGTGTACATATGTGTGTGTATACACGAGAGAGAGAAGGAGGAAGCAGAGATAGTAAAATATTAACAAGCTGTGAATTTAGGGGAAAGCCGTGTGACGTCCCTGAATGATGTGCCTCATTCCACTTTTCTGAAGGTTTGACAACTTTGAAAATAAAAAGATTGGAGGGGTCAGCTTCTGTCATATTCTCAGTTCAGCCTGGAGCCGGCCCCTGCCCTTGACATCGGCATGTTTCTCGGCACTTCAGAGAGCAGCCAGTTACAGACACTGTCAGCCGTCTGGCTCTTCGCAGTGGGTCCCACAAAACGAGTAAGTAAGTCCTTGTTGTTTATCTGTTTTATATGTAGTAATGTGTATCTGTTCATCCCAAACTTCTAATCTAACTCTTCCTACCCTTTTCCCCTCCTGTAACCAGACAAACAACAAGGACCTACTGCACAGACACAAGGAAATATATTCAGTTTCTTGTAATGAGCCATAATGGAAAAGAAACTGAAAATATATGTATGTATCACACTGCTGTACACCTGAATCTAACTTCGTAAATCAATGACACGTCAATAAAAAAATAAGAATAAAAAAACAGAATAAGTAACTGAAATGTCGATGTTTCTATTGTCATGTGACTCAAACTTTCTTTTTTTCAGCCTCCTTAACGGTACCAAGTGAACAAGATAAGGTAGGCTTTTTTAAACTAGATTTCGCATACTTCCAAAGAGTGTCATTTAAAAGAAGTGAATCTTCTAAGATGTACCCAGGATCTGAGGACCACCTAGAGTACGTTCATGCTCAAGCTGAGGGTGCTACTTTGAGGTTTGTATCAATTACTGCACAATCATTGCACAGCCTCCCCCTAGCTTGACACCACGGTCTTAATACAGTTTAGGGAACCCATGAATGGCAAGTGTCTGCTGCTTGTGTTGGGACGTGACATTGGGAGCTTTTCACATCCTTCAAGGTATGAATGGCAAGGAAATAATGAGGGAAGAGAGCAAGCTGGGCTCTCAGACACTGTGTCATTCAGGGTGAAGGTTTAGATTGAAATTTTCTGCCTGAGGGAAGCAGAAAAGATGAGGTGTTTTTTTTTTTTCACAAGATGCTGCTGTTTCTAAATCTAAAAGGCACAGTAAAAATAGCTAAAGGGACTGAGCTGCCCAGGGGCTCCTCGGGGTGCCCGGTGGGAGCTCCTGCATGGAGACTCTGCCCTTCAAAGCCGGGCTCCAAACAGCCCTGAGAAACGATGCACGCTCCTGGGCTGCCTTTCATCTGGTCACGAGGAAGCAGGGGCTGGAGTGGACGGAGATGCTCCTTAATTGAAGGAAATCCCAGGGGAAGAGACTTTCTACCTCCCACTGAGGCTGATGGATCCTAAGAGGGAGGCCCCGTGCAGGCGGAGGCCGGCCACTCTAAGCTCAGCCGCTGGCAAGTGGGCTTTGGCCAGACTAACGTGCCTTTTGTCCATCTGCACTGATACCTCACTCGTGAAGGCCCTGGTTTTCTTCTTGTCCAGCTGATACCATAGCCTCTGATCTGGGCCCCCCATTTCCAGTTTTGCTCCCTCCAATTCATAGTACACGTGGACTCCAGCAGCATTTTTCTGTAGCTCAATTCGGCTCCAGTTGTTCTATTTTTCATTTAATTTGACTTTTAACAAATCAAACAACCAACTAAGCAAGCAGGTAAAAAAGCCCCCGAATCTGTCAGTGATGCTCTACCTTTTCTTGAATTAACTCAAACCCCTTAACCAGTCCTGTCTTTCTAACTACGTCAGCCACCTCCCATTTACCTACCCCACCATCTGCAGACGGAGGGGAGGCATTTTCTTGTTGACACTGGGGTGGCAGAGACGGTGTCATATTCATTTTTTTAACCCTCATAGTATTTAGTGTAGTGTCATTCCTGAAAGGGGGTTCGAGAAATGCCTCTGAGGGTATATACTCAAAAGAATGAAAGCAGGGACTCCAAGAGCCATTTGCACATCCATGGTCATGGCAGCGTTATTCACAGCAACCAAGGGGCGGAAGCCGCCCAAGTGCCCATCAGTGGATGAACGGACACACAAAGTGTGTTCTGTCCACACAAAGGAGTATTATTCAGCCTTAAAAAGGAAGGAAATCCTACCATAGTTTACAACATGGATGCAACGTGAGGACTCTCTGCAAAGTGAAACGAGCCAGTCAGAGAGGGACAAGCACTGTATGACCCCTAGAGAGGTCAAGTTCACAGGGACAGAAAGGAGAATGCTGGTTCCCAGGGGCGGGGGAGGGGAAGCCATTTAGTGGGGACAGTTTCAGTTTTGCAAGATGGTTGCACACCAGTGTGACTATATTTAATGCCACTTAACTGTACACTTAAAAAGGGTTAAGATGGTAGATTTTATGTCATGTGTATTTTACCACAATTTTTAAAAAGAGAGAAAGAGGGTTTGAATGTTAAATGTTAAGGAGACTGTGAGTGATTTCTCCTGCACCTTTGCAGTGCTGCTTTTTCAATATAGTGGTTACACTTAAAAATATATATATATATTTTTTTTTTTTAATGGAGAGACTGGGTACTAAACCCAGGACCTCATGCATGCTAGGTATGCACCCTACCACCGAGCTATGCCCTCCCCACGTCACAATTCATCATTTAACAGGAACCCGTGTGTGACTGAATTTACCGGCACCGCCTCCTTGGGCAGAAGCAGCAGAGGGAAAGATTCTGACAGCAACAGGAAGCCTAAGAATTCTGACTTTTGCCTCAGAAACAGACTGGATGAGCAGACTGAGTCCTGCCCCCTCCTCGCCTGCCAAACTCCTAAGGATCTGACACGAGACCTTGGAACGCAGACCCAGGGATCCAGGTACGTCGTGGGTGGGTCGTGCCACCATTACTGTGCCAGGGACGCGCCCTCAGGCAGGACCCCTTCTGTTTGCAGAAAAACCAAGAAGGACAAGAAAGGAGCTAGTGGTGGGAGTAAGGGTGATTGGTTTTTTTTTTCCTTTTTAAAAGCTCTTAGGTTGTTTACAAGAAAAGCATGACTGGAACATTATGCTGTGCACCAAAAGTTGACACATTATAATTGAGTGTACTTCAGTTTTTTTAAAAAAGCATGTAGAAATTAGATAAAAATAAAACAGTAAACATTTTTTTAAAAGATAAGCTGTACCTCAATTTTTTACAATTAAAAAAAGATAAGCTGGTAGAAAATTGGCTGGCTCTCACGGTTTCCTTGGGATCTTAGGAGAGACATGCACCTAGTTCCTGAGAACGTCCCTCCTGGGGATGGGAGGGACAGGGGACCCACCCTTTCCCTCCCTGTAATGCCTCTCCTTCTGTGCATCTTCCAAAGAGCGAGGCCACCCCAAGTGGAGATGACACGGCATCTACCTACAATTGGTTGATTTGCTGCGTGTTGAAAGGATGGCTTGTCCCCAGGTATTTAAGCTTTTTTCATCCCTTCCTCCCCGAATTTCTGTGCTTGTGTACCGTGAAAGCAATGCCAGCAGTTTCCAAGCCTCTTGTGGAGGTTCTAAAAAAATACAGATGCTCGTGCCTGCACTCTGGCTTCAGTGGTCAGGCATTCTCCGTGAACATGCTGCTCCCAGGATTAAAGATTCCAGTGATTCTACTCTGCAGAGATGAGAACCACTCGATTAGGCCGACACGACTAAAGATCTCATTTCCTGGAAGGGCAGCACTCACATGTGTGTGTCCATCAGATCCTAATGACAGTATGTAAACACTTTACCTTGCCGGTCACTTGAGTAGGAGTTGAAGCAAAGGGACCGGGGATGTGGATGCCAAGGACAGTTGTGTGTTCTGCTCTTTTTGTATTGGGCCCTCCAGGACCAGCAGGGCTTGGCCCAGTGAATGTGTTGAGGCAGGAATGATGGTGGTAAGTGGTCAGAAAGTGGCCCCTCAACTTGAAAAGAGTAAGATGCTCACACTGGGTTGAGCGAATACTGCTACATAGAATACACCTGGGGAGGAGTTCTCATCCAGCAGGAATAGGTGGCCGCGAGTACAGAAAACTCTGCAAAAGATGCTTCAGCCACCAGGGGCCATTTTCCCTCCTAGAACCATGAGCCCAGACACACATACTTGCAAGTGTTGGCTGAGCAGCTCCAAGGACCAGGCTGCTGCCCAGCCTTCTTCCCTGCTCTACTTAATGAAGAGTTTGTCCTGTCCGGGGTTCAAGATGTTGAGCGCACTGTGTGTGGGGCAGCGGGGCCCTCTCCTTTCATCAGAAAGCAAACGCTTTCCCAGACATACCCTAGCTGCTTCTGCTTAAGTCCCATTGTCCAGGACGGAGACACAAACCCAGCCCGCATTCCCTAACTGGAAGGAAGGCTGAAAAGCTGGGAACAGCATGGTCCTGCTGGCTGCCTGAGCGGGAGACATTGCCCCAGGGGTCAACTTACTGCCAGCCTGGAGAAACCCAGGGTTTTGTGAGCCAGGGAGAAGGGAAGCTAGGTATTGGGTTAATAACCTGGGGTCTGACACAGGCCCCCACAGGGAATTTGACTTTTCTAGATGTCATCCTCCACATAAACTGATTACCAATACTGTGACAGCATCTTCACCGTGGAGATTCTCTGAGGACTTGTGTGGGAGATATCGCAAGGCCAGAATCTCAGACGGAGCCCTATCGGCAGCTCCCCCCAACTCTCAGACCCTCAGAGGTAAGCTGCAGACTCCAGCTGAAATCTTGCTTTGTCATTGCTTCTCTCTCTCTCCCTCTCTCTCCCTGACACTAAGTGGAAAGGCTGGAAAGAGCACTCTGCGTTGACAACAGCACCATCTTCTGTCCAGAGAAATGTCAGCTACTAAACAGAACAGGGTGTTGGGCCACGCCTCGGCCCACTCCTTCCAGAGCACGAATGCATGTGAGACGCAGGCACTGGAGAACTTTTCCCGTGGGATTTGAGCCCTGGGTAACTGTCTCATGTCTGCGTGTCCATCAGCGGCTGTTTTCTATGGATACCTCCTAGCCCTGGAGCACTCACATGGTGGTGACGCTCCGGTCCACTGCTTCCCTGGCAGCGCCGTGGAGACCGAGGCAAACGCCTGCAGGGCGCCTGGACAGCTGCGGACAGCAGGTTTATGCAAACACTCCTGTAGGAAGGAGACATGAGAGAGCGTTTCCTTGGACCACGTTCCCTCGCTCACACTTCCTCTTCCCCATTCACTCCTCTCCTCTCCCATTCCTGAGCCCAAAGCAGAGTCCATTTTAAATTGGGAACGTAAGGAGAGGCAGGATGAAAATTCAGAAGTGCTTCCCAGACACCGCATTTACGGGCAAAGGGAATCCAGGCTGCCCTCCTTTAGCGATCTCGTGGAAAGATGGAAAGTATACAGCGTGGACAACCAACACCCAGACGTTTTGAGTTCTTCGTAGGTTGGAACCAGCACTGTGAGGGCCCAAGCAGGTGAGACGGTCGGCCAGCTGTGGGAGCCAGAGGTGAAGGAGGGAGCACATCCCCGGAAGGGGGTCCTCAGAGGCCATCGTCGGACACTCCCATCCACGAGACAGAGCACAGGCAGGGTCTCTTAGCACCACACGTGGGTTGCCTAGGAAACAGCACAGGGCCGGCGCTGGGGGTAAGGGGTGGCAGAGAGAATATATGAGCTAAAATAAAGTGGCTAAACAGAAGGTAAGGACAGCTGTAACACTTGTCTGCACTGACACCTTCTAGGGGGGTGGTAATTAGGTTTATTTATTAATTTTATTTATTTTTAACAGAGGTACTGGGGATTGAACCCAGGACCTTGTGTGTGCTAAGCACACATTGTACCACTGAGCTATATCTCCCCCACACCCCTACCCGTGGCAGCTGTTTTTGATGTTAGAGTAACAACTAGTCATAAGCCTTAATTCATGGATGGATGAAACAGAAAAAACTGCAAGGAGTAGGGGGAGCAAACCCTTCTCAACCCTCTTCACAGCCCTCATCTCTACGAGGATGAAGAGGGGTGGCTGGCTGTTCTCACACTGGGCCTCCTCGGTCCCTCAGAGCAGCAAGCATGTCGACAAGGACTTGGAGCTTTCAAAGGCTCATGTTTCAAGAGTAGTTATGTCACTGGAAATTCTCCAATTGATCCATTTATAACAGGCTCACTATACAATATTGAATTCATTTTCATCCAGTTTGAAGTATTTATTAACTACGCTGTTTCTGGTAAGATGTTAGGTGTGGAGGAGACAATGAATGAAAAGCAACATCCTGTTTCTCAAGGAGCTGGTAAGCGGTGGCAGAAACACACATACTCACTCATTCATACAGCAGTGATTTATTGAGGGCCTACTGTGTGCACTGGGAGTGCAGATCACGTAGGCAGGAAGCCTGACCTAGTAACTGACTTTTCTTTCTCAGCGTTTCGAGATAAAGTAGCAGAGGGCGCAGCTGCGAGTGGGACAGCTCTGTGGCTTTCTTGTTGTGTGACGCTGAGGCAGGTTACCCTCTCCCACTCCCAACTTCCTCATCTGTCAAGTGAGAAAAATAACCACACTTCGTTTATGAGCTGGTTCGAGGATTAAATGCAATAATATATATATAGAGAGAGATCACTGTGTCTTATTTATAAGTATGATAAGTAACTGTAAAACACTATTGTTCCCACAATTGAAAGTTTGGGGAAGGCAGAAGAAGCATGATTAGGGCCATCGTGCGGGGCTTCTCAGAGATGCCTGTTAATCTGGGTCTTCAGTGAGGAGTAGGAGGTAAGCATTTCTCGGGCATGCTATAGCTAGAGATGCCGGCCCTGGGATTACTGTGATGAAAGACGTAACTCCACAAACCCTGCTCAGCCCTCAGACTGCCCGTGGGAGGGGAGGGGCAGGGGCAGAGAAGTAAACCTACAACTACAACACAGCCATGTTAGGTGTGTGCTAAGATGTTTGGGGAATCTGGGAGAGGGTGATCTCACTTCGGTAGGGTGGGTGGTGGTGGGAGGGATAAGGTATTAAGAAATGACTTTCTATAGAGATAACGTTTGAACTGTGTCCTGAAATCCTGAAAGGAAAAGAACCTGTCAGGTGGAGTGGCGGTAAGGGCTTTCCAGAAGATGGAAGGGCTTTTGAAAAGACCAAGTGACAGCACATGGCATGTTTGAGGGACTTCAGAATCCAGATGTATATGAGCATGAGAATGCGGCGGGAGAAGTAGGCAGGGCTGCCTCAAGAGGCATCTCGGGTGTCAGGCTAAGAAATTCAAACACTATTCTGAGGGCTCTGGGTAGCTGTGGTTTAATTTCAGGAAGACCATCCTGGTAGCAACATGGCATGGGTGTTGGGGTGGAGAGTGAATCAGGCAGGGGGTGACTGCCGTTATCCTAGCAAGAAATGAGGAGAGTCTAAAACTAAGGTGTTATTGGGGGGCAGAGAGGTGGGGACACTAAGAGGTTTAGAAAGTTTCTTGGATGGATTTGAGGAGCCACTGGAGGTGGGAATCAGGGAAGAAAGTGGGAAATCTGTTGGCTCCCAGGCTGTCTGACTTGGGCTCCTCAGTGACTGATGGCCATTGCCCTAAACAGGAGATACCTGGGAAGAAGTGTAATCTCGAGGGGGCAGGGGGTGGGGGGTAATGATGATGGAGGTGAAGATAATGAGGTTACACTGGTAAAAGTGAATACTAAGAATGAAGCCCTGAGTAATACTCAAATGGAGACGTCTGGTAGGCAGTAGGTAGGAAGGTTTGGAGCTCAGGAGAGAGATAAAGATTTCTTTCATCCTTAGCATGTATATGGTAGTTGAGTTTATAGTTTTAATGAAGTTTTTCAGGGAAAATTTATAGAGTGAGAAGAACGGGGATCTGAAGATGTAACTCCGGAAACATCAATATGAATGGGTCAGGAAGAGAAAGAGGCGTCTTCCCAAAGAGATGGAGAAGAAACAGCTGGGGAAATAGGCAGAAGGGAAACAGGAAGAAGCTGTCTGATGAAAACCGGAGGAAGACAGGGTTTCAAGACGAGGACATTCTCAACAGCCAAGTATGATGAAGATAAAAGAGGGCAGCTTTGCATTTAGGGGAGCACTGCCCAGCTTGGTGAGCCAGGAGAGGGTGTGGGAAATATTCAGGCAGAGAAAGTGACCAGTGCAAACACGTGGTGAGAAAAGAGTTCCATGTGGCTGGGACACAGGGCAGAGTAGGGGAACTGGGTTATGAGGCTGGCTGGCCTTCATCGGATCCTGAAAAGCCTTCAGTGCACGCTCTACAGTGAGCTTTACTTTGTAGGTTACAGGGAACAAATGCATAAGCCATAGGGCAAATTATTCTTTTTTACTGTCATTTAAAAAAATTAAGAACAAACTTACACACTGTGAAATACATAGATCTTAAGGGCTCCTTCAATTTGAGGAGTTTTAACAAATGTGAAACCAGCCTAACCAGCATCCTAATCAAGGTAAAATATTTCCATCACCTCTGAAGGTTCCCTTGTGCCATGTTTTAGTCAATTTCCACTCCCCACAGGTAACCACTGTTCTTTCTCATTTCTATCCATCAAATCACTTTTGTCCATTCTTGAATTTCACATAAATGGAATCATGCAGCATGTTAACCTTGTGTCTCTGGCTTCTTTTGTTCAACACAATGTTTTTGAGATTTATCCACATTGTTGCATGGATTAGTAATTCATTCTCTCTTACTGGTGAATAGCATCAATATATTAATAGATCACAATTTGCTTATCCATTCGTCTATTGATGGACATTTAGGCTGTAACACACTTTTGGTTATAATGACTAATATTGCCAAAAATATTCTGGTGCAAGCATTTTCTTGTAATATGTTTACGTTTATTTTAGGCAAATACATAGGGGTGGAATTGCTGAATCATAAAGGAGATACATTTTAACTTTACTAAAAACGATCTTCCGAAGTGATCGTGCCGGTTGCACACCCCCCAGTAGCGTAAGGAGTTCCACTAGTTCCACCTCCTTGGTCTTGGTCATTTGATATCTTCAATCATTTAAATTTTAGCTGTTCCAGTGGACATGAAGCAGCATCTCTTTGAGGGTTTAATTTGCATTTCTCTAATGACTAATGATGCTGAACACCTTTTCAGATGCTTATATTTTCGTATCTTCATTTGTTAAGCATCTGCTCAAGACTTTTACTCATTTTTGTTTGATAGATATGTGAAGGATATAAGTTGAAGGAAACAAGTTTACTGGCACATTGAATGTTTAAGGCGATGGATGTTTACCGACGCATCCTGAAAGGGTTTACAGTAGAACCCTTTAAAAATGCATTCTGTCAATGGAAACCCAAACGACTCTGAAATACGAAAAAAAAAAATCTTGCACATATGATGTCAGATAACTTCTAATTACATAAAACCAAAAATATAAAAATTAAATAAATTTAAATTATATAAAATAACCTTAAATTTAAATGTTTAAGTTATACTTTATCCATTACGATTACTACACAAGAACTTTGTAGGTGTGATTACGACTTCTCCACTGACCAATGGAGAGATCTCTATAGTGAGAAGGCGAAGAGAACCCGCGTCACTGATTCAGTTTGCCAAGGACTGAACCAGAAACCAAACCAGTGCCGTGCATGCTTAGGTGAGGTTTTCTGTTTGTGTGTTCAGCAGTAGATACTGTCAGAAATACAGAAAATACAGACACGTGGACAATTTTGGGGACTGCACGTGGGAGCACAAGCATGGTGTGGGAAGACCTGCATGCTAGAGCCACAGCTTGGGCATCTGACTGCAAGCGCTGGCGCGGGCATCCTGTTTTCAGCCCAACCCCTAGCTCATAGCTGCAGTACTTTCCATGGCCTCTAAATCATTCTTGGTTTCGCTGTTTATTTTTTATGCAGATGTGGGGAACCCATTTCAGACTCACTGTGTCAGTCTCTGTGGGTGGTGCCAGCCTGCACCTTTGCGAAAATGAGCTTCTAGGTGATCGTGGGTGCACCTTACAGACCTCCCTTTGGCCCATCCTCACAGGCACACCTGATTTAGGGTCCTCAGGCAGGCCAACCTCCAATTAGGAATCGATGGAGTTGGTGTAGATTGTATATTAATTTAACGAGGGCCTTCTTTCTTCTTAAAAAGTAAAGGGCAGGCGCGAGCCGGTCAGACTCCACGCAGCGATGGTGGAACCTGTCCAAAGCGCGCCGAGGGGACCAACGCGGGAAGCCAAGCCCCCTACCTGCGGGCGCGCGCACGCGCTCGCCTCGCGCACGCCCGGCCCTTCCATTGGGCGCGCGGCCTCGGCGGCGCGCGGGGCAGATGGAGCGGGGGCTCGCGCGGATGCGCCGCTCGCGTACAGCCGGGATCCGCGGGCCCTGCTTGGGGCGCTGCGCCGCGGGGAGGCGTCCGCGGAGCGCGTGGAGCCGCTGCGCTTTCTTCCGCAGTGGCTCGAGGACCAGAAGGCGCGCGGGAGCGGCGGCGCGCGAGGCCGCGGCCGGGTAACTGGCGCCGCTGCTGCGGAGCCTGCGCGGGCGCCCCGCGGGCGGCGCGGACCCCGGCTCCCCGGCCCGCCGGCGACGGCGCTTGCTGAGGGCGGCGGGCGCAGCCCTGCGCTCGTGCGCCCGCCTCGCTGGGGGCCCGCAGCGGGCGGCCGCCCTGGCCGAGGAGCCGCCGCGCGACTTGCTCACCGTGGGGCCGGCGCCCGGCCTCGAAGGGGCCGCCGAGGCGGCCGTGGAGGTGCTGGCGGCCACAGGCCCCTGCCTGCGGCCCCGCGAGGACGCGACGCGGCTGGAGCGGGTGGCGCCGGTGGCCCGCGGCCTGGCGCTGGGCGGGGCCGAGGCGGGGCCGGCCGAGGGCGCGGCGGTGCTGGTGGCCGGGCGGCTGCTGCCGGCGCTGGGCCAGTGCGGCGGGGCGGCGCTGCGGGCCGTGGGGGCCGGGCCGCGTCGGGCCGCAGCTGCTGGTGCTCAGCGCCCTGGCCGAGAAGCTGCTGCCCGGGCCCGGCCGCGCGGCGCTGCTAGCGCTTCTGGAGGACCGTGCAGGCCGGGCGGGCCCCGGCCGAGGACGCGCTGCCTGCTGCAGCGGGCGGTGGAGGTGTCGGCGGAGCTGGCGGCCGAGTGCGCGCCCCCCTCCCCCCACCCCGGGAAGGAAATGGCACTCGCCTCTCTGTCCCCCGGCCCATTCCTGCTTGACTCTCTGGGAGGGAGGTCCTCTGCTTCCGCCAGTCAGCTACCGGGGTCGTCTCCGGGATACACACAGAATTTGATTATTCTCACGGTTCCCAGAAAGCCCGAAAACCCTGGGGAACCTCATCTCAGCGTTGTTCTTTGAAGTGACACAAATCACTGGAGCCGAGAACAGTCTGCATTTCCTCACCTTTCTGACCCACAGCAGGTGAGATACTGCATCCGTAGAGTAATTTAGGAAGAGGACTGAACCCCTGCAGGGTTTTACAGACCAAATTGTTACTATACCGTGGTAGGTCCGTTCTAATGAAGGGTTAGCGCCCATCAGAGGGGAAGGAAAACTATTTGCATGTGCTGATGGATGAATTGAAGCTTGAGTGTTAGAATTTTGTCCTGGAAACCATCACACTCTTGAGATTTCCCTTGGTAGTTCTTTAAGCAGGATTTGTTCAGCATGTAGGCCTTAAGTCGACCTTTGGAGGGCATTTTTGCAATTCATTTAAAAGAATGAGGTTTTAATTTTTTTCTAACATTTTGAGCCTGTGTAGGAATAAATTCCTACCGCTTTATTGCAGAACAAGAGCAGATGAAATAGCAAGGCCCTTCAGTTTGGTTTGTTCGCTGAAATACGTGGTCATCTTAAATTCATTTTGAGCTGTCAAAATCCAAAGTGGATTGAGTGATTCAAAACTGCCTCAGTCGATAGAAAATTTCTACTCTTTCACCTGTAGCTACCCACTTACTTATACTGGTAAAGGATTTTTGCTTGGTTGAAGTTGTGAGGAGATTAGATTTTTATGTAAGCTTGAAACATGAAATAGTAAATATTTTAACGGTTCATAAGTTGGTGATCATCCAATAAGAGTTGTCATTGGAAAACATTTAAAAAATTACCAGAATTAAACATGCATTTATTTTAAAGTGTCAATCATTCTGCAGTTTTAAAAATAATGATCTTTCCGTGCTTGCCCCTCCGCCCTAGTTTCCTTCCTTTCAGAGAGATCAACCACTTCTACCTCTTCTGGCTAATTATTTTGGTATTTACCCCTCTATCTTTAAATAATCTAGTTATATCATGAAATCCTTTGTCATACGTATCATTTTGGTTAAGTGTGGGTTCAACATTTACAAAATTATGACCATGAAAATACTGTTCACAGGTGATCTATGTAGTAAACTATGATGATTTTTCCCTCCTGCAGGTTTTTCCTAGATTTGTGTCATTTTAAAATTTGTTTAGTTGTCTTATCACTAATTCAGCCCCAAATTCTTGTTGTCTAAATCTTTCCTATACAAAATCAGATCATCCAGCATTATAAATTTTCCCAAAGAAGTCTCTCCTGGTGTCTTCCTACAAGCTCAGCCTGGTACACAGCTGACATTCTTAGATCTGCCTTCACCATCATCCTGGGATTCCCTTTACTTGAGTCCTATGGTGGGGCTCTTTTTTCCTGGACTTCATATCTTCTTTTTTGGTTTACTCATTTGTTTTGGTATAGTTCATTTTCCAGTAGTTTCCTGATTTTTTAAGATCTTGCATATCTGATAATTTTGTCAAAGGATCCTTAATTTCTGATATGTTTTATTTCTGTCCTTCCCATCTGACACTTTTTTATAGTTTCCATCTCCTGAAAGTTCCCATCTGTTCATGCATGTTGTCTGCCTTTTCTGCTAGATTGCTAGATTCTTTAACATGCTAACCATCATTGTGATTACAAGTTCTATACGTGGACCATTTCTAAGTCTGATTTTGTTTTCTGTATTATCCTTTAAAACTTGTCAAAAATGTATTTCTTAACTGCTTTTTTTTTTTTTTTTTTTTTTTTTTTTTTTTTTTAGTGACCATTGCTTCCTCTTCTGCTTGGCCAGAGGCAGAACAGTTTGTGTGTCCTGTCTATTCTCAGAGAGGCGTTCTGTCCTTTGGAATTCAGAACACCTGGCTGCACTGCAACCTCAACTCTCTGAGCTTAGGAGTCTGTAGATGATCCAGCCTTTTCTCTTTGTTGGTATGGCAGTCCTGTTCCCTTGTGGCATTTTATGTCCTAAGTGGGAGCCAAGACCAAGCATGTCTAGACGTCTTTGTTTTGCCCTCACGTTTGCTCATTTGACTGACGGTTTGATTAGGGTAGAGGTCTAGCTTGGAAAACATTTTTGTTCAAGATTTTAAAGGCGTTGATCTGTTGTCTTAGAAGCTAGAGCTTCCGTTGTTACTGGGTAGAAGTCTGGAACCATCCTGAATCGTGTTTGTTTAGATGTGATGTTTTCTCTGTGGAAGATCGTGGAGGCTGTGTCCCCGGGGTCCCGCAGTCCCAGGTTTGGCTTGGGCCTGTTTACACCCTTGTGCTGGGTGCTTGGTGGACGTCTTTGATCTGGAAATCATGTCCTTTGGTTCTGGGAACTTTTCCCAAATGACTTTGCTTTCCTTCCTCCCTGTTCACTTTCTGTTCTCATTTTGAATATTGGACCGCCTGGACTGGTCTTCAAGGCATCTTTTCTCTCTGATTTTCTATGGTTTTGTCTTTTTGCTCTGCTTCCTGGGTGATTGCCTCAACTTTATTTCCAGTCCTTTCTTTGAGTTTCTTGTTTTTGCTATCAGTTTGTGTTCTCATGAGATCTTTTTCATTCTTGGATTCTCCTCTTTTTAATAGTATCTTGTTCTTATATCATAACTGCACTGTTTTCTCTTACCTCCCCTTAAAATACTAGTGAAAGTTTTTTTCTTGTTTAGGTTTTCTTTTTCCTGCATAGTTTTGTTTTTTCTGGATTTCCTTGTTTGTTTGTTTTAGTCTCAATCTTCAGAGGCTTCTCTGGATGTCTGGTGACCCTTAGATACTTGCTCACATTTAAGAATGTAGAACCAAAAGTCATGTTTAAAGCTCTCCATTGTTACAGAATGCACTGTTTGGTAATAGTGGCGTAATTTTAAGAACTACTGTCATTTAGAAACTTAATGAAGTTTCCTACTTTAGGACCTAAATCTTGGAACTAATTTTCTTTTTTAAACCATATTAGGCCCAAGTCTGTGTTGGTGGTCTGAGAAGGAAAAAGATGAGCTGCAAAAGTTTTGGGAATCTGTATTTTAATTATGGAAACTCTTGAAGGAAATCAGGTAAGTGTTTTCCTATATTAACAATCCTGTGTAGATGCAGGTTTTTGTTTTCTTTTTCTTCAAACATTCTGTAAAAGTAAAAAAGACAAAGAGACCAGCTTGGATATAGCATAATAGAATACTAGTGTACTTTGTTTCCTGATGTAGATGCAATTTAAAATTGAATACAAACTCAGGAAATTGAATAATACTTTCAGTTGATTTAAATTATCATTCAGAGAATTTGGTGTATTCGATCTTCCCTGACATTTACTTCTTAAGTGTTTGTTAGTTTTTAGTTTCCTGATGTTATGAGTAATCTCCAGAGAAATACACGTATAGGAAAATATTACTAAAGTCACACTTAAAAAATATTACTTAAAGGTAAATTGTTATTAAGTAAATAATGACACTTTGATTTTTTTAGGTTTTCTTTTCTTTTCTTTTTAGTTTTTTTTAGTTTCTTTTTATCTTTGCGTAGCTGGTCCTGAGTATGGAAACTTGAAAAATCATTTTCAGTTTACTTTGAGCTCGTTTTTTTAGCATCATGGAATTTTTAAATTGAGAGGAATCTCTTAAGATTGCCTAATGCAGTGCAGTGGTTCTCAAACTGTAACAGTCCTTAAAATCTCCCAGGTGGCTTAAGTATAAACTGCTGGGTCTGGTACCCCAAGTTTTTGATTCTGTAGGTCTGGGATGGCACCTGAGAATTTGAATACTTTACATGTTCCCAGGAGAAGCCCTGGTGCAGGGATTCCCAGTCTGTAAGCTGCAGGCCACACGGGGGCAGCCGTCTGTGGAGTCATTACCAGGTGTCAGTGCAAACGCACGCTGAGCGCGGTGTGGCCTGGAATGAGGAATTACTCACATGTGCTAAATATATATGCAGATGCATGGATGAGGAGTAGAGAAAGCACCTCTAAAGTCGTACGGAATTTTATGGTTTTCCTTAATCCGTAGATCTGTTAAAATCTCACTATTTAGAAATTCTGATTTACCATTAGTTGGAAGGACGTATAAATTAGCCTCTGGCATCTACAGCGCAGTCTAAGAGTAAGGAGCACTGAACTTGACTGGCTCTGCTTCTAAATGTGTGACCCTGAACGACGTGAGTGACTAAAGTGTTTCAGTGTTTTTTCCTCCTTGTGGTGTAGTGGTGTTATCGGCCCTGCCTGTTTCCCGGGACCGTTGAGGATTACACGACATCCTTTATGCTCAGGCCATGATTGTGACGTGACTGTAGCTGTGTTCTGGGTTACATTTGTTAGTTTTGCCACGCTCCGTCTCACAGCCCTGAATTTATACAGTTGAAAAACTGGGCACCTTCTGCATAGTTTTTATGCACGGTGGGGAGGTGGGGGGAGGGAAACAGACGGGTTACTGTTATATAAATAGATGAAAAGTTCTTCTGAGTTTTTAAAGGTGAATTTTCATTTCTTATGGCTTTTTGCTTTTGTTTTCAGACACATGTGATAAAGCCAGTTTTACCAAAGCTAAACAAGCTGTTTGAATATGCAGTGTCAGAGGAAAATGGTAATACTTTCATTTTGATTTTTTATAACATTTGTAGTTTTTCCCCTTGATTTTATAACTAACCCCGTTCATTGTAGAGAATGTTTATGAATAAATGAATTTGCCGCCACCAAGAGCCAGCTGTTGACATTCCAGATACATACACTGTGGGTTGATTGTAGTATTTTTTCTCACTCAGCAGTGTATCCAAATGCATTTACCTGTATCCTTAAATAGTCCTTGAGAATTTATTATCAAATGGCTGCAGAGTTTTCTATAATTTAGAGGTGTGGTAATTTTATAAACTTTTAATTGTGGAAAATTTCAAACACGTAAAGATGGGTTTGTGTGATGAACCCTCATCACCCAGCTTCCACAGTGAGCAGCCTGTGGCCGGCCTCTGCCTTACGTGTAACCTGCCCTGCCGCCATGGATTCCGAGGCATGTTCCTAGACAGCGCATCATTTCATCTGTAATTATTTCAGTACATAGCCTTAAGGGCTAAAGACTCTGGTAATGTTTTAGTGATGGCATATTATACATTTTAATAAGAACTCTTTAGTATTTTAAATTTTAACTGCTTTCTATTCTTATTGTCCATATATCTGTTTCATTGTTCAAGTTACTTTTTTGAGGTTTCAGTTATTGCTCTGTAGGTTGGACTTCCTAGGAAGAGAAAATTCCAAGGTATTGTTTTAAATGTGGCTTTTAGGTCCTTAATCAGTACGGTATTATGTGAGCATTTTAGGAGAAATAAAATGAAGCCCAGAGAGCTTCCTAAAATTATTTTATGAAATTAAGTTTAGGTCAGTGGAACAGCTAAATGCAGGCTGACGGTGTCTTGTATTCACATGCATGATAAAGTGCTTCATTACCGTGTTTACACATGAGATTAACCTAGGTAAGTGAGTTGTA
This sequence comes from Vicugna pacos, assembly GCF_048564905.1. NCBI lineage: Eukaryota > Metazoa > Chordata > Mammalia > Artiodactyla > Camelidae > Vicugna > Vicugna pacos. The sequence goes on along the minus strand of NC_132997.1, from coordinate 29,218,365 downwards.
GGGACTGCTTTAGGTAATTACAGCTTTAACGGTTTGAGCCCTTAGGGACTGAGCTCTACTAGCTGATTGCTGTACTTGTTTTCTGATACACTGGGGTTTTTCTCAGACCGTAAGAATCTACAGCCCCACCTGGGGCTAGAATTTAATTCAATCCTGTTGTGACTTCACTTACGCATTTACTATTAAAATGATTCTCTTATTACCACATTGTGCCCTCAGCTCTTGGCAAACCAAATCAAATAGCAGTGACAGATTTTGAAAAATTACCATTGCCAAAGAACTGAACAGGCATCTTGCTGTAAATTACACACACACACACACACACACACACACACACACACACACACACACGGAGGCTGATTTATTTATAGAACGCGTGAGCCAAAAAAAATGCTGTATTTTCAAAAACAGAATTAAAGGATATTTCCAAAGAGTTAAAGTATCTCTAAAGTGCATATTGATTTCATTTTTTGTTTCTCATTCATGTATATATTTGCTTAATAGACATTTACTTTAGTGTCCAGAACATCCTAAGCACTGGGTTAATGTGGTGAGACAGACGTGCTGTTCTGCGCTTGACTTTTGTCTGTTTTCCATGAACCAATAGTTTTGATCATAAGTCCCATACGAGAGGCTGAAATGGACTGTCCAGGGAGCGAGGCCACGCCCTGGAGAGGGCAGGCAGGAAGGGCCTGCCTAAGGAATGACGTGGAAGTTGAGGAGGGGGCTCTGGGTGCAGGAGCCCTGAGACGGGACCAGAGGAGCAAACCAGGGAGGCACAGGATAGTGGTGTGGGGTGGGGGGTGTAAGGCTGGGACAATTGTCAGGGTCAGTTCCTGCCTTGTTCTGATTCTGTTACGAGTTTTGAGAAGCCACCTCAAGGGTGTTCAGCAAAGGAGAGTGTCAGGTTTGTGTATAAGAAACAAATGGTAGTAAGGTGAGAGAAAAATGGACTGAAACCACCCCAGATCTAAGGTTCCAGCCCACATGTGTGGGGTGACATTTAATTCTTGTACCCTGCAGCTGCCGTAGCATTTGCTAGCAGTCTTTCTAAATAAAACTATCTGAGAACGGAATACTGAAGTTATTTTGGTTCCTCAGTAATTAGACACTCTTGGATGTGATTAAAAAGAAACTCAAGTTTGTAGCGGTGCGGGGAAATTAATGTTTGTGTGTGTGATTGTTTATGAATATATCGTCCACTGTGGAGGTTCACAGTGTGGGAAGCAAACGTCAGCGCTGTGTGTTTATTCCCACAGGATGCTGGCTCTTCCACCCATCCTGGCACCTGTGTACTTATAAAAGAGTGTTTGAAAGTGGAAACAAAATCCTGACCAAAGAAGGCGTTACCCATTTTTTGGAACTGTGTGAAACAAGGGTTCTCCCATTTTCACCAGAATTTTCTGCGGTAATGACAGCGATGCCTTCCACGCGTTGCCTCTGTCAAAGGACGAAAGGCGAAGGCATCCGTTGTAGCAGATGAGATCTTCAGAAATAAACACTAGGGGTCTAACGTTACAAGTAACAGTTTTTACATTTGCATACATCATCCTATGTCTCTAAACTCAGCTGTAGTATTTGGAAAAGACTTCCTGTAATGTAGTTTGTCGACAGGTTGCCGGCCTCATGACCAGTGTGAAAAAGCAGCTCTTTGGTATCAGTGTTCCGAGCAGAAGTCAGCAGCATGAAAACTGGGCCAGAAGCTTGTCAGCGGTCCTGTTCCACGGTCCTGAGTCTCTGAAGTCTTGCTGCTTGTCCAGTGATGCTGCTCCCCCGGTTCTGAGTCAGTGAATTGCTATCCACTGTATTGGGCATACGTGGCCTTTTGAGCTGTGTTATTAGCGTCTACACTTCCATTTGTCAGAAAGGACCCAAAGCAAAGAGATTGTGACAATCACAGCTGTGCTTTCACGTTTTATATTATGGTGCCTGTGAGCCATACGGTCACTGACTCGGGGATGGTAATTGAGCTCCCCTTTAGAGGGAGCCTCAGTAAACTTCCCTCATCATCCCACTGCGTGGACAGTGCTGGACTAGGTGTCGTTCCCTCCTTTCCCCACCTCTTGCTCTCCTGTGAGCTTGCTTTTGTCTAGTGATGGTTTTGAGGATAGACCTTTACCTTCCAGGCACAGGGGCTTACATTTTCTCTCGAGTATCTTTTTGTTTTTCCTTTGTTACTACCTTTATTTTCCACCATGTGTTCCTCCTTTGGATTCCTTCCTTCCTTCTTAACATGTGTATTCTCTTCTCAGTGTTCCGTAGGTTTTTATCAGGCGGGGAAGTTCGGTGTTTTGTCGTTCTGGTGGAATTAAGGTGTCCTCCAAGGCTGTCGTAAGCTAACCTCCAGCAGAAGAGATGAGCTTTGCTTATAACGGCTCTTCTGTAGCCTGTGTAGGGTGTGCGGGTGGGGCAGGCTGGCTTTTCAAAATTACAGTTACAACTTAACACCAAATACTGTTTTCCCTTTTTTTTTTTTTTTAGCTTATTGTCGGACCATTGATGGACGCACTTTCAGAGAGCTCTCTGTACAGCAAGTGAATATGCATTGTTATCAAGCAGCCGTGCAGTGACATGTGTTTCATAGACAAAGATAACGTGAGTGTGACAGTGACCAGGCTGTTTAATGCATTTGGTGCATAAGTACACGTTGCCTCACAGACGTCCAGCTCTTTCCTGCCATGTCATCCCTTCTGCATTTGTTACTCCTTTTGCCTTTTACTTATATCAGGTGTTCCTCTTTTCTTTTCATTCCTACTTGGAACCCTTCCGTTCCTGGGCTTCCGGAATGAGTATCTCACAGAGCTTCCTTCCTTTCCCTCACTCCTGCCTGGTTTCCGCCCTCTTGGAAATTGTAGTGGTTTGGGCTAATCAACGCTTAACCCTATATTTTCCCCTTTTTCTTTCGATTTTGATTCATAGAAAAGTTGTGAGGATAGTGTAAAGATGCTCATTTGCCTTTTACCCACTTCCCTACCTGATAATGTTTTATCACATTTGTTTAATCGTCACCTCTCTCCCTCTGTGTGTGTGTATGTGTGTGTGTGTGTATGTGTACATCTGTTTCTTAGTTCTGTCCCCGAGCAGACATACTCATCTGTATCTCAGTGTCTGTCCATTGTTCATCCATCCATATTAAAAACCATCCATTAATGCACCCACTTCCAGAGCAGCACCAAGGGCCCATTCTAACTTCCCCGTTTCCGTATCTGATGGGGCGGCCATTCTCCAGAACACAGTATTTATTTCCCACCTTTACTCTTTGTCAAGGTTGATAATGAGAAGAGCTGTTCTGTGGCTTGCTAGAGTTTGGAAGTTTACAGTCTGGGGATGAATTTGCTGATCCCGTTGCCCGTAGCACAGTGAGTGAGAGAGGAAAATGGTCAGCGCCCCTTAGAGGCTGGGGGCCTGGTGTCTGTGGCGGTGCCGGGCACCTGGTAGACCCTGGTCCACGTGAACAGTGAAATGGAAGCTTGGCTGTTACCATGTTCCATTGTGTCATGTCTGGTGGCGTTAGGCCACCAGAAGGGAGGGCAAGTGAGACGTCTACTTACACTTTTTACTTTGTAGTTTTTTCGGTCAACAGTTCCCAGTGACTATCTTAATCATATGCAGTTCTGTGCTAGGCACTTTGGGAGATATAAAATATGGGTAATACCCTTCCAGGAGCTCCCAAGGATTTCCTAAAATCATCCTACAGTGATGATCTGAGGAAGCAGTCAGGTGTTCATTAACTACATGGTGTGAGGTCCTTAAGGTACCACACATCAGCAGAGAATGCACAATAAAGCACCACCCCTTTGTTATCTCAAAATGGTTTAATTATGGTGATTAAATCCAGGGTAGGGAAGAAATAGCCTATGAGAAAGATCTAAGATTATTGTTTGCAGATACCAGAGGCCAGTTACCCTTGGTATTTATCCTGTTTTTGTTTTTTTTTAAATCTGCAACAAAAGAATGGCTTCCAACAGTAAAAAATGTATCTTTTACCTTAACTTTAAAAAAATATATATAGCTGCATGGTTAACAGAATCTCTACAACATAGTAGAATACTTATCTTACTAAAAGGAATGAAATTGAAATAATGTGGATTTTTTTTCCAACAGCTTTTTAAAGATACAATTCACATACCATGAAATTTATTCTTTTAAATGGTTCAGTTCAATGGTTTTTCGTGTAATTACAAAGTTGTATACCCATCACCACAAATTCCATAGTATTGTCATCGTCTCGAGAAGGAAACTTTGTGCCCATAAACAGTCACAACTCATTCTCCGTTTCCCCAGCTCCTGTCAGCTAATTAACTTTGTCTGTATTCTAAATTTTTCATATAAAAAGATTTGTGTATTTGCATAATCCAAACATTTCATATAAGGGAAATCATATAATGTGGCCCTTTGTTGTATGTCTGGCTTCTTTCATGTAGTATAATGTGTTTAAGATTCATCTGTTTTGTAACATGTGCCCATATTTCATTCCTTTTTGTGGCTGAATAATATTCCACTGCAGAGATACTTCACATTCTCGTTATCCACTCATCGATTGGTAGATGTTTGGATTGTTTCCGCTTTTAACTAGTATGAACAACTCCTTTGAATATTCACAGAACAAGTTTTTGTATGGACATAATCTTTCACTTCTCTTGGTTATATACCTGGAAGTGCAATTACTGGGTCGTATGGTAACTCTGTGTTTAGCTTTTAGAGGAGCTGCCTAACTGTTTTCCACACTAGCTGCCCCGTTTTGCATTCCCACCGGCAGTGGATGTGTTTAGTTTCTCCACGTCCTTGTGAACAGTGGTTACTGTCTGTCCTTTGGATTAGCGCCGCCCTAGTGGCTGTGCAGTTACATCCTTACAGGTTTGATTTGCATTTCCCCACGTGATGTCTGATGGTGTTGAGCATCTTTTCATGTGCTTATGGGCAACAGTGATTCCTTAAAACTTTTTCTTTCAGGTAGTTTCCTGTTAAAGTTTATTCAGAGGACGACAAGTAGACATTGATGTGCTGTCCCCATTCTGCTTCTGTCTAAGGCTTTGGCAAACGTCCTGAGATGTAAAACTCTGGGTATAGAAGGCCTTCTTGCCCTCAGGTAATTTACTCTGTGTGTGTTCACATATGCTTATTTGTCAAAACTTTTTATTAGTAAACTTTGTTTTCTCTTCTGCTTTATTAACCCATAGTGAGTGGTTTTAGTTAACACTGGCATTGGCATTTTTTTAGCTCTTAATTTTATGTAAAAAAAAGTAAATAAAAAAACTTATTCGTATAGTTGAACTTGTTTTGTTTTATGAATTACTAATTTAAATATATGCCTAATTTATACATATATACTAATATATGTACAAATATATAATATATGAAGCTGTAAGTAAAATATATAAACTAATATAGAGTAATGTATATTAATGTATACTAATTTAAACATACCGACTTAAATATATTTATATAAATTTAAGCAGTAATTTAAATTATTAAAGACTAATTTAAATATATTAAATTTATATAAATATATACTGTTGGATTTTGACCTCTTTAAAATAAAGTCAGTAAGTTGTTTCTATTATAATGATATGTAGGAAACTAGAGATAAAATATCCAATGGCAATATTAATTACAAAGTATTTGAAAAAATGTAAAATTCTTACTTTGAAAGTATCTTCATTTATAATCTTACTTTTAAAAGAGATTTGTTTCCTATTAAAATTGAGCTCTGCTCGAGGCCTTAGTGGAGAATAAGAGCTTTGAGACACTCCTGGCGGTGACCTTCTGCATTAGAAATGTAGACGGTACCAGCCCAGGTGTCAGTGCTCACAAGTGCTCAGAGCGGTCTTTGGGGCCGTGACGTGCATGTGTCTTCCCGGTGTCAGGCGGTCACACGTCAGATTTTGCTGATAGGGGTGGCCCAGCGCCGTCTCCTTCAGACGGCCGTGGGTCTGGTGGGTGTGGGGAGTTTGTCTTTTCACCCATGTTAACTTCAGTTTACAAGTCTTTCTCAGTGGGTGGGTGTTCATGAAAGAGTTAGCTCAACAGGGCTGTGCTGCTGTCGTTAGAAAGCCCAGGGCGTCGGGCTGGCCCTGGGCGGCATCTGGGACCTGGGCCTCCCGGGGGGCTCCCGTGGCCCCGTCCACGGCAGAGCGGGCCCTGTGCCCCAAGAGCTCGTGCAATCGGTGCGGCTTGTGTTCAGCAGCCGTGTCCCTCCTGGCGGCCTGGGACCCTGGCGCGTGCTATGTAGAGGGCGTCTGCCCCCAAAACCCCCGGGCGCCGGGTCTCTGAGCTCCCCTGGCGGACACTGTGCGAGCTGGGGGGGTAACTAGGGGACGTGCTGGGGGAGGGCTCTGGGTGGCTTTCACCTCGTTTCCTCAGTGTGTTTCTCCACATCTTCCAGCAAACTGACGTTCAAGGAATATATACTATAGTCTGCATTTTTTACAGAGCCCTGGGAACACTATTGCTGAGAACAGGGGTCAGCAAACTTTCTTTTGTGAAGAGCTGGACTAGCATTCATTTGAGCCCTTTCAGTCATACTGTCCCTGTCACAACGACTCAGAAGCAGCTGCAGACCATTTATAGATAAATGGGCGTAGCCGTGTCCCAGTAAAACTTTTGACATGACGGGCTGTGAGTGGCTGTGCCAACCCCAGCCCCTGGCTTACAGCCAGGTATCTTAACTGTGGATGTGCCATCTTAGGTGAATGAAAAGGTGTAGGTGGGTTTCTTAAGGCAGGGGTCATTTTTGTGGCTTTGAAAAGTAGGATTCACTTTTTGAATTTTGTTTATTTATTTATTTTTATTGAAGTACAGTCAGTTACAATGTGTCAATGTCTGGTGTACAGCACAGTGTCCCAGTCATGCATATACCGACAGACACTCATTTCCATACTCTTTTCTATTAAAGGTTAATTACAGGATATTGAATGTAGTTCCTTCTGCTATACAGAAAAAAAAACTTTTTTAACTATTTTTGTATATAGTGGCTAATATCTGCAAATCTTAAACTCCCAAATTTATCCCTTCCCACAAATTCACTTTTGATTTAAGGAATAAGTGATTCCTTACAGGATGTTTTTGTTTTTGCCTTTAGATTGTGACCATCTTGTCTCTAAGATGGTAACCTTGACTTTAAGGGAAGCAGATTGACAGAGTCATCTTTAATTTTCAATAATGGTTAGTTGTTTGTAATCAGTATCTTCACCTTAAAAGTTGGATAACATTTTCTTTTTAAAAAATAGCTTTTGAATTAACTAATAGTGTTCTACTTTAAATAGTATGCTAGATTACTTTTACACTGATTTCTTATTCAGTTAAGAATTTTAAATGACTAATTTTTTCAAACTGCCCCCAGGAGAGAGTGTCACTGTTGGACGTCTCAACTTTTCTCATGTCTGTGAGGCAAGAGGACCCCTTAGGATGACGGACTTCACTGTGGACAGAGGTGAGATTGCAAATAATTTAATGATAGAGTCTTTGAAAACTTTGTGAAAAAACTCTTTCTGGTAGAATTCATTTTACATAAAATATAGTGATTGCTTTGTTATCTATCAACAGAGATTTTTAAAAATCGTTTACTTTCATTGAGTGGACTTAATTAATAATGCTGCTAAGATTCTGGTGGACAAGTGGGAGACAGGAACTGTCTGGGACAGAGAGAGCCCTGTTTAGAGGAGAAGGTGGTGTCAGTGCTCAGATCTCGCTTCTGGGTGAGGTCTGTGTTAGGAGTAGTGGTGGTATTAGACTCAGAAACAGTGAGAAATGCAGACTCGTCTTTCTCTGTTTCCGTTCGTTCACTGCACTTTGATCCGCTCAGGGTCCCAAGCCTGACGCTTGATAAATTCGCGATTCTTCCTGACTTTTTGCATCGAATTCACCATGAAACCGTCAGTCTCTTTCCCCTTTTCCAGCCGTTGCTCTAGTGGAGACCCTACCCTGGTGCCGCCTCGGCTCTGGGGGCTTCTTCCTCCCCAAGAGCCTCGTCTGCTCCCCACATGAGGCAGAGCCTCAAGTCCCCCTCCTCCGCTTGGTTTTGAACAGGGGGTGGGGGACTCAATTCATGCTACTGATGTTGGCGCTTCTCTGTTACAGACTCGGCTGAATTCTAATCTGTGTCCTCTGTAGGTTATATACTTTTTGAAGACAGGAACCTTTTTTTTTTTTTTAATTTTGTATTTCTCCAGTGCCTAAGAGGCCACTGAGACTCGGGATGTGATTATTTCCTATAGAAAGCACCTCCGGCTTCGGGGGCACAGAGAGAAACAAGAAATCAGGTTGAACTATGTTAACACAATTCAGGCACAAAATAATGAGAGTATAGAGTTAGCGGAATGGCAGAGGGGGTGAGGAAGGGGCTACCTGGGGCCTTTAAGAATTCGAATTTCACTTTATCTTCTTGATCATAGTACATCTAGTTAGGTGGAATCTGAAAAATTTGAAACCGTGGAAAGCAAATAAAAATCACCTGTAATGCCAACCGTCAAATCCATATTTTTTTAATTCTTAATTTTTTGAATGTGTGTATTCTCACTCTTGTTTTCTCACTATATACATTTATTTTAAATATTTTAATACATATTGTATTTCTAAGCAAATTAAGATTATACTGTTTTGAATTTTATGTTTCATCTTCACATACATTTGAGTATTTTACAGCATGTTGCTAAAGAATTTTCCAGCATGTGATATTTAAAAATTCAGTTGAGGGGGTAATAGCTCAGTGGTAGAGCACGTGCTTAGCATGCACAAGGTCCTGGGTTCAAGCCTCAGTACCTCCATTAAAAAAATAAATAAAATAAAATCTCAGTTGATTAACTATTTGAGAGTTTATTTAATCAGTTCTATTTGTTGGACTTTTGCTTCAAACCTTATTTCATCTAGAAATGTGTACAGCTAAAAGATAAGGATTTTAATGGGTCTAAGAAACAGACCCTTCTTACACCTAAAAATGTTAATTCATTTCTTGATGTCAAATATTCAGTGTTTAAATTTCTCCAGATGTTCAATTAATTTTTTTTCTGTTTTTTGCATTTTGTGTGTTCAGGTTACGTATAGTTTGCACATTGTGGTTAATCCATCCAAAGCTTATCTTGGTATCTGGTGTGAGCCGTGAGGTGTAAATGAAAAAAATGCGTGCAAACATGTTTCAGACCGTGCTTAGCCTGTGCTCAGTATCTGCTGCGAGTCTTGTCTTTTCCCGTTGGTTTCATCAGGCAGCTGCTTGTTTTGTTTGTTTTTAAGGAACCAGCCCTTAGATTTCTTTCTTTCTTAATTTCTCAGTTCTCTCATTCGTTCATATCTGTTTTCATTTTTCCTTCTTTTACCTTCTTTTAGTATGTCTTGCTGATCTCATAGTGTCTTCATTTATTGAAAATTCGATTGCACACCTTCCACACACCAGGCTTTGTGCCAGGTGTTGGGAATGCAGTGGTCAGCAGATAAAGATGCCTTGTCCCAAGGAAGCTTATAGTTGAGCCCAGAATTTAATTCTCTTTATTTAATAATAAAAATATATCTATATACAGATACATAGGCAGATGTATGAGTGTAGATATGGCTGCTTTCTGTAACTTTTGTTATAGAGTCATATTCTCATCATTGTCTAAATCTCTGCTGTATAATGTTGAATCATAGAAAATTGTTGATATTCAGGATCAACACAGGATCAACCCAAAGAGGAACACACCAAGGCACATGGTCATCAAATTGACCAAAATAAACGATAAGGAGAAAATATTAAAATCAGCAGTAGAAAAGCGACAAAAAACATACAAGGGAACTCCCATAAGGCTATCAGCTGATTTTTCACCAGAAACGCCACAGGCCAGAAGGGAGTTGCACGATATATTTAAAGTGATGAAAGGGGGAAACTTATAATCAAGAATACTCTTTCCATCAAAAACTTCACAGATAAACAAAAGCTAAAAGATTTCAGCACCACCAAACCAGCTTTACAACAGATGTTAATGGACCTTCTCTAGTCATCAAACCATGAGAAAAGAGAACAAAAAGAACAACAAAAAGACCTACAACAGATTGCTTTGGCTGTTCAGGATCTTTTGTGGTTCCTTATAAATTTTGGAGTTGTTTGTTCTAGTTCTGGGAGGAGTGTTGGGAGTATTTTGATGGGGTTGCACTGGATCTGTGGGTTGCTTTGGGGAGTGTGGCCATATTGATAGTGTTGATTCTTCCAATCCAAGAGCACAAGAGATCTTTCCCTTTCTTTGTGTCATTTTGGTTTTCAGAGTATGGTAACCTCCTTGGTTAAGTTTATTTCTAGTTTATTTATAGTATTTTGTTGTCTTTGATGTAGTAGAAATGTCTAAGTGAGTTAAAAATTTCTGGTTTTTGAAGTGGAAAAAAAGTGAATGAAGGGCTGCAAATGGCAACATATCTTTTTTATGGGTGAGTTGTATTCCATTGTGTGTGTGTGTGTGTGTGTGTATACTGCATCTTCATTATCTAGTCAACTATTGATGTGCACTTAGGATGCTTCCATTTCTTGGCAATTATAAATAATGTTGCTGCTAATAGCAAGGTATATGTATCTTTTTGAATTAATTTTTATTTTGTGGTTGGCTTTATTCTTTTGATAACTATATAAGTTTAAAGAGCTAAAGCTCTAGACGTTCTCAGAAACAATGAACAGTACATATAGGTAAATTTTCAAAATATATCTGCAGTAAAAAAAAAAAAAGGGTCTATCAAGCCATGAGAGACATGAAAGAAACTTAAAAGACATAATATTCAATGGAAAAAGCCAGTCTGAGAAGGCTACAAACTGTATGATTCCAACCAAATGACATTCGGGAAAAGGCACAGCTACAGAAACAATAAAAAGATCGTGGAGAGAGGAACGGAGGGAGGGAGGGATGAATAGATGGAGCACACGGGATTTTTAGGGCAATGAAATTATTCTGTGTGATACTATAGTGGCTACATGTCATATGCATTTGTCAAAGCCCACAGAACATAAACAGTGAGCCCTACTGTAAACTATGAACTTTGGTTCATAATACTGTGCCCATGCTGGTTCATCGATACTACCAAACATGCCACACTGATGAGGGATGTTGAGGCTAGGGGAGTATGTATGTTTTGATGCGGAGGACTGTGTGTGAACACACTGTATTGTCTGCTCAATTCTGCTGTGAACCTGAAACTACTCTAAAATAATAAAGCCTATTTTTAAAAAAGAAGAGAATGGATTAATTTGTGATGTAATCTTAAAGGACAAATTATTCAGGCCTATTGAATAGCATATTCAGTTAAAAACATGTGTCTTTAAAAACATTACTTAGAGCAAAGGAGACAGACATCAAAGTGTACAGTGTGATTTATTTCATTTTTATCAAGTTCAGCCACCATCCAATTGATAGATGCATGTCGTCAGAGTGTGTGTGTTTCTGTTGAAACGTGACAGAGGTGTATATTCTGTGTTCATGGATATCATTGAAACATATGGTTCATACATTGACTTTTTGGATACTGTTGAGGGTTAGGAATTTGAAAACTGTGTGAAATCATAAACTTAACATCGATACACTTCACTATATTTTTATTCTATATAGAGATAAACACAAAAAGAGGTAAGAAAAATCACTATTGGACAGTAATGGAGAGAATGACACTTTGGCTACAGCCCCTCCCCTGACACAGCCCCTCCCCCACACGCTGGTAACTGACCCACCCGGGATGTCAGTTGCTGGCTGGGTTCCGGGTGGAATGTTGGGGTGCCCCCCGGGGCTTGTTGTGGCTGGGGCTCCACGGTAACCGGGCAGAGGGTCTGTGCCATGGAGGGGCTGCTGTCCTCCATGGAGCTTGGCTTTGGGCTGATCCTGAGGGAGCTGAGCGCGGGCCTGGTGTGGCTGCTGCCCGATGGCCTGTCTGCTCAGCTCATGCTCCAGAGCCTCCAGTGGGAGACGTTGTTGAGTCTCCCTGTCCTCACCTCCTTGCTGGCTGTCTTATTTGGCTGCAGGGTCACTCACTCTGTTAGAAGCCGCCTGTATCACAGACACGAAAAGCAGCTGGCACAAAGACTGGCTGCCCAGGTCGAAATGAAGTGCCAGCTCATCGACCGGCTTTACGCGGGTAGACAGGAGTGTGCCAGGGGGGAGACAGCTTTGAAGGACGCCGGGCGAGAGAAGCAGCCAGCAAACATACCCGGCCTTGCTGCCGCTTACAGACACTTGGTGTCCGTCAACCTGAGTTGCAGGAAGAAAGTCAGTTGTGTCATCGAAGAACTGAGGAAGGAGAGACCCCTGCAGTCGATTCAAGGGGAGATGGCGGAGGTGCGGAGAGTGCTCGCATTCCTGGAGGAGGTCACCACAGGCAGCACATCACAAGGGGCTGTTCCCACCGAGCCGGGAGGCCCGGCGCCAAGCCCTGCTGAGCCCTCTCCCAGGAGTGGGCCCTCGTGCCAAAGCCACGCTGCGCCCTCCCCTCCACCCAGGCCTCCCTGGCTGCCGGGCTGCGTGCGCTCACCCGGTCAGGTCTCCTCCTGCGCTGCACAGAGGCCAGTGGATGGACGGCAGTCCCCTCCTTTGGACCAGAGTCCCTCCAGCTGTACCCGTGAGCAGAACCGTGAACACCTGCACGGTCACCTTCTCCATCTCCAGTGTATCCGAATTCCCAGAACACACCAAGGAACGTGGGACTTTCTCGGTATTCACAGACTGCTTGGATTGTCTCTAATTGGCGGTGAAAGAAATGTGTTTAAGAGACTGATCTTTAACTCAGTTTGACTTTCCTTGCACCCCATTTCTCAAGGCAGTTTTAGTAACTGTTATACATCAGCTGTATAAGAGAACTGTATATACAGGTTTCTGTACACAAATATTGCAGTGTAATTTGATAATATGTGTAGTTTCTCAGTATTTGCTTTTAGTTGGCCATGGTATTTTTTCTAGAGTTAAAATCTTAAAAGTCATCAGTTGAAGCTGAAGAAATGTTTATTCCTGAGTTTTGTATTTAAAAAAACAAGACAATGTCTTTGAGATGATAATAGTGTATGCTTGTAAGAGTTTTTATTGAATGGTTATATTCTGTTGTAACGGTAGATATACTTAAAAATAAATTTGTTAAATTGCATGGAGACTGTTTCTTTTTCCTGCAATAACGCTGCAGTATGAGTTTTCTGACCAAGAACAAATCCACCTGGACAATTTCGGGAACCTCCACACCCCAGCCCCTTCTGTCTTGCTTGCCATCGTGCACTCACCCGTCAGTGGAAAGCCAGGGCAGGGTTGGGGTTTTCTTTTCGTGCATAGTTAAGTTTTAGGCCCGCAATTAGTACCATTATTCACAGGCGATGTGCTCTCCCTGTGGAGTGGGTGCACAGTGGTTTTGATCATGGCAGAAGGGCCGGAGCTCATAACACTTTTTTAATGGAGGGAATCACGTGAATAAATGACAGAGGGAGCACCATGATGAGGTGTATGACATTTCCTTGAATTGATTAAAAAAAAGTTGTCCTTGGGTTGGAGAAGATAAATTAAACCTAAAAAGTCGTCCTGTCTTCCTGTTGGGGAGGACAGGGTGATCCAAGCACGTTCCAGGTGAAACAGAAGCGATGGCGTTTCAGAGGTGACACACATACAAGTACAAAGAGGAGAAGCGGAAGCAGGGGAATGTGGACTGGTCTTGGCAGAAGTGGTCCTGAAGCCCTCTTCCAGGAAGGGACGTCTGAGCATGAGGGACACCTGGAGAGAAGCTCTGTGGGTTGAGGGGACAGTACAGCTGATAGCTCTGAAGGAGTTGTCATGGTCACACTATGTGTGAGGACCAGTCAAACTCAGAGTATCCAGGATGCAGTGAAAGAATGGGAGAAGTGAGGGTACGGCTACCAGGGGCCAGAAGATTGCAGGAGCTGACACCACGACACTTTGATTTCAATTTGAAAGGTTGTTGGCTACCAGCTTGGACAAAAAGATAAAATGGGTAGGATACCATGAGTGTTCTTTGAGGCTGATGACGGTGGTGGCTGGACCAGGGGAGCAATGGAAGTGCAGGTGAAGCAGTGGAACTGGATCCTCCTCGAGTCCTGCAGGCAGAGACCATGGGACATAATGAGGTTTGTGGGTTGAGGAAAGCGAAGAGTTGGGATGATGATGAGAAATCCTAGTGAAGCATCTGCATCAGAGGTGAAGACGTCCATTGAAACCGGGATGAAAACAGGAGTGTATTTGGAAGAGAAATTGGAAAGAGACAGTTATGAAGAAGACATTAAACAAGGTCCCGTGACAGCAGGGCAGGAATGCCCAGTGCTCGGGGGTACAAAGGTCGTGGGGTCAGGGAGCGATTAGAAGGGCAGCTACAGACTCAGCGAGGAGTGTTACTGTAGCAGAGACACAGTCCAAGGGCTGGGTCAACTTCACAGGGGAAACTCCACGGGCCTGTTTGTGCTCCCAGGTCAGCTTGGGTTTCTCAGTATCGACAATAAAACAAAGGGCCACAGTGGTGGTCTCCTTGAGTGTGTCCCCACGTGCTGCGGTTTGAGTTGTGCAGAATCCCCATCCTGGTCCCTTTTCACAACAAGGGAAGTGACACCTCAGGTAATCGCAGAGCCCTGGAGAGCCATGAGGAATGTGGTGTGAAGATCACACAAGAGTCATGGCACGGGAAGTGCTCCTGTTGTCTCTCGCTCTTGTAAAATGATGGCATCCTGTGTTGGACATGTGACTCAGCCTGAGATTGGGGTTTGAACTCAGGTCTACGTCCAGGCACCCTATTCCCCTCTCTATCAGGTGATCTTGGGGTGGTACGAGATCCTACTTTCCTTATGCTTCTGAGGGTGAATTCCACACTATCATCCTATGAACCTCTGAACCCATTACCTCCCACTTCCCAAGGCTGGGGTTGAGCGTCCTTTAGCCAGAACATTAGAGCCCATGCTAGCAGTGTCACATATGTCTTAACCCGGAGCAGGAGCCTCACCTCCCTTGGAAAATTAGAAATATGCTGGAATAAGGGACAGTGGTCGGATACCTGGATGCATAAAGGAGAATGTTCAAATTACTCTAAAAATGAGATACTTTCCTTTACATACATAAAGTGACTTAACTCACTAAGAAAGGAGAATCGACATTTGGGGGACATTTTTTGAGTATGAAAAGATCACTATCAATGTAGTCAGATCCTTTAAACAAATTCATTCATTCTTTCTTTCCTTCTTTCTTCCTTCTTTCTTCCTTCCTTCCTTTCTCCCTCTTTTCTTTTTTCTTTTCTTTTCTTTTCTTTTCTTTTCTTTTCTTTTCTTTTCTTTTCTTTTCTTTTTTCTTTCTTTCTCGCTTTTTTTTTTGCCTGGGGCCATGGGATTCAAGTACGTTAGATGGGAGGGTGGGGAGAGGGAGATGCACCCGCCCTCACTCTCCCTAGCATAGTGCAAAGTCGGCATGCCTCTGCCCATCCAGGTAGGGGTGGGGAACTGGGAGAGCCCACAGCCTCAGTCCTAGGGGCAAGCCGAGAGAGAGGTGGGGAGGTCTGTCTTCCTCATCACAGAGGCTCGGGACTCCCTCCACCTCGGCCCCTCCCCTACAGGCAGGCTCAGATGTCAGTGGGCTCCCGCCCTCAGTGCCAACACCCTCTGTCCTGACCTGGTCACCAGCAATGTGTGTTCTCCAAAGATCACCGACAGGAGCTTGAAGGGTATGTTCCTGTGGTGCTGTGGAAACCACAGGTGGCGCTGACCTGCTCAGATATGGTTCTGGCCATCTGCTTGTCATTCTCTAGATTCCCCAGGTGTCACCGGCACCGCGCCTTCACTCAGCACCAGGTAACGGAGCTGGTCTAGGATTCGCTTCAGTCCCGGGGTCAGGGTAGAGGCAACGCAGCCTTAGGTGCTGGAGGGCGCTTTCTGCCAGACTTGGCTTCCGGGTCCACTTCAATTTGAAAAGTTATTGAAGTAAAATTTAAGAGAAGAACCATAGAGCCCGAGGCAGCTCCCAGCCCCCACCTCTGTCAATTACTGATCTGTTCTTTGTAACTCACAGGCAGGTTTTGGTGTTTTGACAGTTTTGGGGGGGTTTTTGTTTGTGGTTTCTTTTTTGGTTCCACAATGTGAGCTCATGTGATATCTGTCTTTCTCAGTCTGACTTATTTCAATGATCATAAGACCCTCAAAGTCCATCTGTGTTGCTGCAAATGGCAAGATAGCTTTCTTTTTATGTCTGAAAAATATCCCATATATACTCAATCGGATACTGACTGTATCTGTGCATCCCCTTTTCACGCATGTGGAATATGTGTATCGTGTGTGTATATCACATTTTCTTTATCTGTTCATTTATTGTTGGAAACTTCAGATTACTTCCATGTTTTGGCTGTAGTAAAAATGCTGCATTAAGCAGGGGGGTGCAGACAGGTTTTTCAGTCAGTGTTTTTGTTTCCTTTGGGTAAACACCCAGAGGGGGATTGCTGGATCATACAGTAGTTCTTTCTATTTTAATGTTTTTAGGAACCTGCATACTGTATTCCATAGTGGCTGCTTCAATTTACATTCCCGTAGCGGTGCCGGAAGGTTCCCTTTCTACCCCGTCCCGGCCAGCACTTGTCATTTCCTGTCGTTCTGATAACAGCTGTTCCAGTAGGTGTGAGGTGCAATCCCATTGTGGTTTTGATTTGCATTTCCCAGATGATCTGTCACTTTGAAGATCCTTTCATGTGTCTGTTGACTGTCTGTATGTCTTCTTTGAAAAAATGCCTACTTAGATCATCTACCCAGTTTTAATCAGACTGTATTTTCTTTTTCTTTATTTTTTCTTTTTCCTTTTTTTTTTTGCTATTGAGTTGTAGAAGATCTTTATATATTTTGGATCTTAACTACTAATCATCTATGCGTTTACAACTAGTTTCTCCCATTCCATAGGTTGCCTTTCCATTCTGTTGATGGTTTCCTTTGTTATGCAAAAGTTTTTAGTTTGATGCAGTCCCATTTTTTTCATTTTTGCTTTTGTTGCCTTTGCTTGTGGTGTAAAATGTTAAAAATCAGTGTTAAGACCAATATCAAGGAGCTTATCACCTATGTTTTCTTCTGTAAGTTTTACATCTACATTCAAGTCTTTAATCTACTTTGAGTTAGTTTCCGTCTGCGGTGTAAGCCAGTGGTAAAGCTTCATTCCTTTGCATGTGGCTCTTCTGTTTTCCCAACACCATTTATTGAAGAGACTGTATTTTCCCCATTGTATATTCCTGGTCCCTTTAATGTAGATTGATTAATTCGTGGGTTTATTTCTAGGCTCTCTCTTCAGTTCCACTGTTCTATGTGTCTGTTTTTATGCCAGCACCATATTGTTTTAACTCCTGTAGCTTTGTAATAAAGTTTGAAGTGAGGAAGTATGATCCATCCAGCTTTGCTCTTCTTTCTTGATATTGCTTGTTCATTGAGGGCCTTTTTTCTCTTCTATAAAAATTTTTCTATCATTATTTTCTTTCTGTGTTCCCTCCCTGTATGTTGTTTGCCCTGAGGCTTCCCAGGCCTCAAGCCCACAGTCTGTTGGGTGGGGCGGGGTCTTGGTGCTGATGATCAAGTCAGGGTGTCAGCCTCCAGGGAAGCTCACTTACATGAACACTCTTGGAACGTCCGCCATCAGCTTTTGTGTCTCCAGGGTGAAGCACAGCCACCCCCTAGGTCCCCAGGAGACCCTTCAAAACCAGCAGGCAGGCCTGTCCCAGGTTCCTATGAAATCACTGCCTCTGCCCTTGGACCTGGCACATGCGAGCTTCTGTGTACGTGTCCCAAGAGAATGAAGTCTCTGTTTCCCCCAGTCACTTGGGGGTCCCGGAGGTAAGCGCCCGTGGCCTTCAAAACCAGATGTCCTGGGGTCTCCCCCTCCCACTGCCAGAGCCCCGGGCTGGGGAGCCTGACGTTGCGCTCAGAGATCTCCCTTCTGTGGGGGGGGGGGTCTCTGTGACTTAAATACTCTTCAGCTTGTGGGTCACCCACCCAGGGGGCACGGGGCCTGATTATATCATGACCACGCCTCTCCTACCATCCCCTGTGGTTCTCTCTTTATATTTCCAGTTGAAGATCTTTTGTGCTAGGTTCCAGTCTTTCCCGATGGTTGCTTAGCAGTCAGTTGTGGTTTGGTTGTAGCCATGAGAAGGGGTCAACACGTGGTCCTACGACTCTGCCATCTTGACCCCCCCGATACTCTGCTCTCTTTTAAGCAGACATGCAGAGCTGTGATGTAGGTCCGGTATAGCCAGTACTTTCCCACCCCACCCAGGCTGTGACTTTTTATCATGGGACCCAGTGCCTGACTCAGGTGCCCAGTCCCTGATACACTGCACTTCGGGAGAAGCCTGTTTTTTCACAATGTGAAATAACAAGACACTTACTTCCACAAGAAGATTCCCCCAAATCATTGACTCTTACAACCTTGGTTTGCATCTATCAGCGATTCTGTGAAGATGTCTTAAGTTTGAATGTAGCTTCTTTTGCAACAGAACCCGGGAGCGCTGAGCACGCCTGCCATTTTTAATGTGGCCATCAGAGGGCAGTGTGTGACAATAACGCTGCCCCACATCACAAGGTTTACAAGTTACTCTTCTTCAGAGCATGCTTTACAACGTTGGATAATTTCTTTAAGGATCATTTAATTTCCTTTTATTCTTAAGTCCTTTGGAATCTAATGACAACTCCTTACAAATAACAACTAAAAGTAATGCACTGAACGGGAGATGGCCCTCCTTACACATGCAGGCACATAAAATTATGAATGTCTAAATGAAGGTGGACCCTTCCTAACATAATATTTAAAAACTCATCCAAAATGGGTCAAAGACCTAAATATAAGAGCCAAAACTATAAAGTTTATAGAACACTTAGGAGCAACTCATGGCTTTGGTTTGGGCATCAGTTTCTTAAAAGTAATATCCAGTCCACAAAAGGAAAAACAGATGTATCGGGTAAAGCGTCACCAGCATGACTGCTTTCCATTCGGCTCTTAATGCGCCCCAGGCCCGGGGCAAGAATGACAAAGCATTTCTCCAGTAACGCTCCTAAAACCCACTAAGCAGAGCCAGTTCGTTTCTCCATTGTACAGATGGGGTCACTGAGGCTCAAAGCTTTAATGGGATCAGTCAGCTAAGGAGAGAGGACTCAGACTAGACTGCAGTCTCTCTGTCTTCACACTCTGTGCTCCTTCCACACTGCTCCTCCCTGGAACTCAGGGCTTCTGGATTCTTCAGAGATACATCCTGCGGCCTGGAGACCTCACTGACTTCTGGGGCAAGGCCACCAGCCTATGACTGGGGTTAGCCTCGCTGGCCAGGAATGGCCAGCCCTGGCCACTGTGGGCTCTCCCAGTACCAGCATCAGCCTGTATCTTCACAGGAGGAGGTTTCTCTGTGGGTGCCAAGAGCAAAGGGTCACGTATCCTCAGAGCTCAGCGGTCCCCCCGTAGCATCTGGTTGCAGCCTGCATGGCAGGTGGGCCCTGCGGGGTCTGCTGCACACTGGGTTGAAATCCTTCCTCTGCCTCTCTGCGGGGCAGAAAAGACGGCACTTTTTTAAGCTGCCAAATTTACGTCGTCAGCCAAATAGGGAAGTATTTCTACGTTCTTCCTGCAGTTGTTCTGAGATTGAGTGAGATGACCCCTGTCCAGAGGAGAGACCCAGGCAGGGACTCAGTAACCCTCAGGCGCACCTGCTGGTGCAGCCTCGCTGCGAGCCCGCTGCTGCCGCGGGCGCCCTGCCTCCGCCCACTCTGCTCCCCCTGCCGCCGGCCCAGACCCCTCAGGCTCAAATGGTTCTCCAGAAAGCCTTCTTTCCCACTCCCATTTGAGTGGGGCGGCCCTTGGCTGGCCGTGGGAAGCAGCAGTGGGGCTCACGCCGTCAGGCCCAGGGTGTCACTGGCACTGGACGTGACCGGCTGCTCAAGACCTTGTGCCTGTGATGTGGACATCGTGCATGTTGAGCGCTGACCCTGGAGCGCCCTGAACAGTGTTGTCTGCTCCTTGGGCCGTACGTCAGGGTGTCCAGTAAGGGGCTCCCTCTTCCAAGGCAGCCAAAGTGATCTGCCCTGAGCTCCCTGGGACCTGCCCTCCACCCTCACCTGTGCCCTCACCGGGAGACAGCATCTCAGGTTTCCACAGCTACCAGCTGCTTTTAGGTGCTCGATACTGAAAGTCAGCTTCTGGAGAAGAATTTAGTTTTTAATGGAAAAATTATTGGGAAGCATCTGGGCCACTTGTTATAAAGCAGCCCAGAGCCTGTGCCCCTAACCATCATGGCCCTGCCCCGCCTATGGTAACCCTTCCCCTTGGTGCCCACTGCCCTCCACTCTGGCCTGCTCCCTGTTCAGTCAGAGGCTTCTGTCTCTTTCCCCAGGGACAGCCCTGGGCGTCCTCCCTGTGCAAATCTATGTTCTCTGCATGGGAGTCCATCCCTTCGCAGAGGAGAGAGAGCAGGCTGACCTCCAGCCTCAGATGAAGTGCACTCCCTCTGACCTTCCTTTGAGGGAACTGAGGGCTCCCCTCTTCTCCTCACCTGGGGTCTTGGGCAGAAATCAGAGCCCCCTCCCATGCAGAAGCTGAATGTGACGGGTAGCAGGCTGGGAGGCTGGCACAGGGGCAGAGCCAGGGAACACTGCTGGAGGGGCCTGAGGGGTGACTAGGGCTGTGCCCACCTCAAAGCCCCCAGCCTGAGGCTCTGACCTTCCCACAACTTCCATGAGCCCCTGCTGTGCTTTCCTAAGGCCTCTCCTGCTCACAGAGCTAAAGTGGTTCTTGCTGCTGCAACTCAGAGCTTCACCTGGTCTGAACACATTCAAGGCCATGGCTGTAACTCACTGACCTGCCCTTGGAGGTGCTGTCTCGGGAAGGAGGAGCCCCGGCGTGCAGGGGGCAGGAACGGAAGGAGCGACTCAGCCTGAAGCCTCCGCTGCCTGGAAGCAGGGCCTGGTGTCCTTGCTCAGAGCTGACTTGTGGAGCTGGAAGGGCCCCGGTGGGTGGGGCCAGGGGCAGGGCCTGGGTGTGTCACGTAAAGAGGCCTGGGTGACATGTGCTCCAGGGAATGGAGCAGGGGTTGCTGTGGCAGGAAACCTGGGGGACAGGGACTCGAGTGGCCCTTCCCGGCTCCATGGGTCACTTTTAGATGCCCTGATGGCCTCCACTCCTGACCTGGCCTCCTCCCTGCCTCCAGTGTCAGCTCGAGTTTCTCTGGAGGCCCTGCTTCCCAAACAAAGCTCAAGCTTGATAAAGAGAGCACAGATACTAGAAACTGCAGCCAACGCTGTAAAATATAGGTTTAACTTGTGTTCCAGAACTTCCACTTATAGGGACCAGTCCTAAAAACTAGAGAGCTGTATGGATTCAGATGGACCCTTCAGGACAATTATGAGAGTGAACAAGTGGGAATGGCCTGGCTGTGCACAGCTGGGGCTGCAGAGCGAACTGTGGTGTGCGGCCACTGATGCAGCCTAAGGGAGACGGGACGACTGCGTGTCCACTTGTGGGGACATCAGGTTACCGAGGAGCACAGCCCAGGAGCCTCCCCACCCATCCCCTCCTGTGCACACACACGTGCACACAGATACACACACACACATGCACATACACACACCAACCACTGTACTTTCCAAGGGAAAAGACTGGAGAAATGGAAACCGCTTGTTAAGGACAATTCTTCTGTTTCAGCATTTTATTTGATTTTATCTTTTTCTAGTTTTACTGATATAGACATACAGGGTTACATAAATGTAAGGCCTACATCATCGTGACGAGACTTGTATACATTGGAAAGTGACTATTGCAATGACTTTAGTGAATATCCATCTCTTATGGATACAAGATAAAAGAAAGAGAAACATATGTGTGGGTGGGGAGGGCTGTGTGTGAACACGCTGTATTGTCTGCTCAATTCTGCTGTGAACCTGAAACTGCTCTAAAAGAATAAAGTCTATTTTTAAAAAGAAGAGAATGGATTCATTTGTGATGTAATCTTACAGGACAAATTATTCAGGCCGATAAGCAGATTGAATAGCATATTGAATTTAAAACATGTGTCTTTAAAAACATTACTTAGAGCAAAGGAGACAGACATCAAAGTGTACAGTGTGATTTATTTCATTTTCATCAAGTTCAGCCACCATCAGACTGATGGATGCATGTCGTCAGAGTGTGTGTGTTTCCGTTGAAATGTGACAGAGGTGTATATTCTGTGTTCATGGATATGATTCAAACGTATGGTTCATACATTGACTTTTTGGATACTGTTGAGGGTTAGGAATTTGAAAACTGTGAAATCATAATCTTAACATCGATACACTTCGCTATATTTTTATTCTATATAGAGATAAACACAAAAAGAGGTAAGAAAAATCACTATTGGACAGTAATGGAGAGAATGACACTTTGGCTACAGCCCCTCCCCTGACACAGCCCCTCCCCCACACGCTGGTAACTGACCCATCCCGGATGTCAGTTGCTGGCTGGGTTCCTGGTGGAATGTTGGGGTGCCGCCCGGGGCTTGTTGTGGCTGGGGCTCCACGGTAACTGGGCAGAGCCCTGGGAGGGTCTGTGCCATGGAGGGGCTGCTGTCCTCCATGGAGCTTGGCTTTGGGCTGATCCTGAGGGAGCTGAGCGCGGGCCTGGTGTGGCTGCTGCCCGATGGCCTGTCTGTTCAGCTCATGCTCCAGAGCCTCCAGTGGGAGACGTTGTTGAGTCTCCCTGTCCTCACCTCCTTGCTGGCTGTCTTATTTGGCTGCAGGGTCACTCACTCTGTTAGAAGCCGCCTGTATCACAGACACGAAAAGCAGCTGGCACAAAGACTGGCTGCCCAGGTCGAAATGAAGTGCCAGCTCATCGACCGGCTTTACGCGGGTAGACAGGAGTGTGCCGGGGGGAGACAGTTTTGAAGGACGCCGGGCGAGAGAAGCAGCCAGCAAACATACCCGGCCTCGCTGCCGCTTACAGACACTTGGTGTCCGTCAACCTGAGTTGCAGGAAGGAAGTCAGTTGTGTCATCGAAGAACTGAGGAAGGAGAGACCCCTGCAGTCGATTCAAGGGAAGATGGCGGAGGTGCGGAGAGTGCTCGCATTCCTGGAGGAGGTCACCACAGGCAGCACATCACAAGGGGCTGTTCCCACCGAGCCGGGAGGCCCGGTGCCAAGCCCTGCTGGGCCCTCTCTCAGGAGTGGGCCCTCGTGCCAAAGCCACGCTGCGCCCTCCCCTCCACCCAGGCCTCCCTGGCTGCCGGGCTGCGTGCGCTCACCCGGTCAGGTCTCCTCCTGCGCTGCACAGAGGCCAGTGGATGGACGGCAGTCCCCTCCTTTGGACCAGAGTCCCTCCAACTGTACCCGTGAGCACAGCCGTGAACACCTGCACGGTCACCTTCTCCATCTCCAATGTATCCGAATTCCCAGAACACACCAAGGAACGTGGGGCTTTCTCGGTATTCACAGACTGCTTGGATTGTCTCTAATTGGCGGTGAAAGAAATGTGTTTAAGAGACTGATCTTTTACTCAGTTTAACTTTCCTTGCACCCCATTTCTCAAGGCAGTTTTAGTAACTGTTATACATCAGCTGTATAAGAGAACTGTATATACAGGTTTCTGTACACAAATATTGCAGTGTAATTTGATAATATGTGTAGTTTCTCAGTATTTGCTTTTAGTTGGCCATGGTATTTTTTCTAGAGTTAAAATCTTAAAAGTCATCAGTTGAAGCTGAAGAAATGTTTATTCTTGAGTTTTGTATTTTAAAAAGAAAGAATGTCTTTGAGATGATAATAGTGTATGCTTGTAAGAGTTTTTATTGAATAGTTATATTCTGTTGTAACGGTAGATATACTTAAAAATAAATTTGTTAAATTGCATGGAGACTGTTTCTTTTTCCTGCAATAACGCTGCAGTATGAGTTTTCTGACCAAGAACAAATCCACCTGGACAATTTCGGGAACCTCCACACCCCAGCCCCTTCTGTCTTGCTTGCCATCGTGCACTCACCCGTCAGTGGAAAGCCAGGGCAGGGTTGGGGTTTTCTTTTCGTGCATAGTTAAGTTTTAGGCCCGCAATTAGTACCATTATTCACAGGCGATGTGCTCTCCCTGTGGAGTGGGTGCACAGTGGTTTTGATCATGGCAGAAGGGCCGGAGCTCATAACACTTTTTTAATGGAGGGAATCACGTGAATAAATGACAGAGGGAGCACCATGATGAGGTGTATGACATTTCCTTGAATTGATTAAAAAAAAGTTGTCCTTGGGTTGGAGAAGATAAATTAAACCTAAAAAGTCGTCCTGTCTTCCTGTTGGGGAGGACAGGGTGATCCAAGCACGTTCCAGGTGAAACAGAAGCGATGGCGTTTCAGAGGTGACACACATACAAGTACAAAGAGGAGAAGCGGAAGCAGGGGAATGTGGACTGGTCTTGGCAGAAGTGGTCCTGAAGCCCTCTTCCAGGAAGGGACGCCTGAGCATGAGGGACACCTGGAGAGAAGCTCTGTGGGTTGAGGGGACAGTAAGGTGATAGCTGTGAAGGAGTTGTCATGGTCACACTGTGTGTGAGGACCATCACATCCGGCGTCTCCAGGATGCAGTGACAGGATGGGAGGTCATGGCTGTAACTCACTGACCTGCCCATGGAGGTGCTGTCTCGGGAGGGAGGGGCCCCGGCGTGCAGGGGACAGGAACGGAAGGAGCGACTCAGCCTGAAGCCTCCGCTTCCCTGGAAGCAGGGCCTGGTGTCCTTGCTCAGAGCTGACTTGTGGAGCTGGAAGGGCCCCGGTGGGTGGGGCCAGGGGCAGGGCCTGGGTGTGTCACGTAAAGAGGCCTGGGTGACATGTGCTCCAGGGAATGGAGCAGGGGTTGCTGTGGCAGGAAACCTGGGGGACAGGGACTCGAGTGGCCCTTCCTGGCTCCATGGGTCACTTTTAGATGCCCTGATGGCCTCCACTCCTGACCTGGCCTCCTCCCTGCCTCCGGTGTCAGCTCGAGTTTCTCTGGAGGCCCTGCTTCCCAAACAAAGCTCAAGCTTGATAAAGAGAGCACAGATACTAGAAACTGCAGCCAACGCTGTAAAATATAGGTTTAACTTGTGTTCCAGAACTTCCACTTATAGGGACCAGTCCTAAAAACTAGAGAGATGTATAGATGCAGATGGACCCTTCAGGACAATTATGAGAGTGAACAAGTGGGAATGGCCTGGCTGTGCACAGCTGGGGCTGCAGAGCAAACTGTGGTGTGCGGCCACTGATGAAGCCTAAGGGAGACGGGACGACTGCGTGTCCACTTGTGGGGACATCAGGTTACCGAGGAGCACAGCCCAGGAGCCTCCCCACCCATCCCCTCCTGTGCACACACACGTGCACACAGATACACACACACACATGCACATACACACACCAACCACTGTACTTTCCAAGGGAAAAGACTGGAGAAATGGAAACCGCTTGTTAAGGACAATTCTTTTGTTTCAGGATTTTATTTGATTTTATCTTATTCTAATTTTAGTGATATAAACATACAGGTTTGCATAAATGTAAGGCCTACATCATCGTGACGAGACTTGTATACATTGGGAAGTGACTATTGCAATGACTTTAGTGAATATCGGTCTCTTATGGATACAAGATAAAAGAAAAAGAAAAATATGTTTTTTCTTGCGATGAGAACTCTTAGGATTTACTCCCTAATAACTTTCATATATAACATATAGGAGTGTTCATTCTGCTTATCAAGGTGTTCATGACATCCCTAGTACTTATTTATCTTATAACTGAAGGTTTGTGCTTTTGTCCACTTTCATCCAATTCCCCCTCCTGCCTCATGTAACCACAAATTTGATCTCTTTTTCTAAGAGTTTGTTTTACAAAGCATAATTGACCTACAACACTATGTTAGTTCTTGGTGCAGCACATCGTGATGTTCCTGTGCATTTCAAAATGATCATCTTGATGAGTGCATTTACCATCTGCCACCATAAAAGATGTTACGTTCTTATTACCCATATTCCCCACTCCGCACACTTCATGCCCACGACCCATTTATTTTGCAACTGGAAGTTTGTACCTCTAGGTCCCCCTCACCACCCGTTTCTGGCTTCCCCATACAACCCTCCTCTGACAACTTCTTGCATGTTCTCTGTATCTATGAGTCTGTTGCTGTTGTGTTGTTTGTTCTCTCATTTGCTTTGTTTTTTAGATTCCAGACAGAACTAAAATAAGTCTTTGTCTTTCTCTTTCTGACTTATTTCACCAAGTCCCTCTAGGTCTATCCATGTTGTCACAAATGTGAAGATTTCATTCTTTCTTTTTAGCAAAGTAATAGACCATCATATACATATACAATATCCTTTTAAATCTATTTATCTGTCAGGGGACATTTAGATTGCTTTCATAACTTTAAGTCTTTAATCCATTTAAATTTATTTTTGTATCTGGATTGAAAATGAGGACAATTATTTTTTGGTAGAAGGAGTGTATCTTCCTTTCATCTTCATATTTAAATTCTCATTTTACTAAATAAACATTAAGTATCTTGTCTATAACTTTAACAATATGTGTATGTACTTTATTACTTAATACATTAGACATAAATGGAAACATTTGATATATGACTTTAGTATTTTTATAATATGCACATTAGTAAAATTTAAGCATTGTCTATCCAGGAAAGTACAAGAATTCTTAAATGTCTCATTGACCAGACATTTCTTTTAAGGTTTCTGGTTCTCATATCATACTTAGAAAAGTGGTCCCTATCCCTATGTAATAAGAATATGTCACACTGGGTTTCATGTTTACACATGTTCTTTGTTGTAACGTGGTTTTCCCTAGTTAATTAAAAAAAAACGCTTTTGTAATTCTAGGTCTTTTGTGATTCCGTATAAAGGAGTATATTTGTTCTATTTCTGTGAAAAATATCCTTGGTAAGTTGATAGGGATCACGTTGAATCTGCAGATTGCTCTTGGTAATATGGCCATTTTAACAGTATTAGTTCTTCCAATCCAAGAACATGGGATATCTTTCTATTTAAGTCATCTTTAATTCCCTTGGTCAGTGTTCTGTAGTTCTCCACATATAAGTCTTTCATATCTTTGGTCAGATTTATTCCTATTTTATTTTTGGGGTGTGATTTTAAAAGGAATTGTTTCTTTATTTCCTTTTCTGATATTTCACTATTAGTGTAAAGAAATGCAACTGATTTCCTGTATGTTAATCTCATATCCTGCTACCTTGCCAAATTCTCTTATCAGCTCTAGTGGTTTTTATGTGGAGCCTTTAGGGTTTTCTATATATCGAATCATGTCATTCACATATAGTGACAATTTGAATCACTAAAGACCCAGAATTACCAAAGGAATACTGAAGAAAAAGAATGAAGCTGAAGGAATAACCCTCCCCAACTTCAGACAATACTACAGAGCTACATTCATCAAAACAACATGATATTGGCATAAAAATGGAAATATGGATCAACGGAACAGAATAAAGAGCCCAGAAATAAACTCACAGACTTACTGACAGTTAATCCTTGACAAAGGAAGTAAAAATATGCAATGGAGAAAAGACCATCTCTTCAGCAAGTGGTGTTGGGAAAGCTGGACAGCCACATGTAAACCCGTGAACTTAGAACACTTCCTCACACCATACACAAAAGTAAACTCAACATGGCTTAAAGACGTAAACATAAGACAAGACACTACAAACCTCCTAGAAGAAAACACAGACAAAACATTTTCGGACACAAATTTCAGCAATGTTGTGCTAGGACTGTCTACCCAGGCAGTTGAAATAAAAGCAAAAATAAACAAACGGGACCTAATTGAACGTACAAGCTCTTGCACAGCACAGGAAACCACAAGCAACACAAAACAACAGCCTACAGAATGAGGGGATATTTGCAAATGATGAGACTTATGAGGACTTAATTTCCAGAACACACAAACAGCTCATACAACTGAGTGATAAAAAAACAAACAACCCAATCCAAAAATGGGCAGAAGACCTAAACAAGCAATTCTCCAGTGAAGACATAGGAATGGCCAATAGGCACAAGAAAAATTGCTCAGTATCACTAATTACCAGAGAAATGCAGATCAAAACTACAATGAGGTATCACCTCACACCTGTCAGAATGTCCGTCATTCAAAAGTCTACAAAGGAGAGATGCTGGAGAAGGTGTGAAGAAAAGGGAACCCCCCTACTCTGTTGGTGGGAATGTAGTTTGGTGCAGCCATTATGGAAAATAGAATGGAGATTCCTCAAAAGACTAAAAATAGACTTACCATATGACCCACCAATCGCACTCCTGGGCATATATTAATTCAAAAAGATACATGCACCCCAATCTTCATAGCAGCACTCTTTACAATAGTCAAGACATGGAAGCAGCCTAAATGTCCATCGACAGATGACTGGATAAGGCAGTTGTGGTGTATTTACACAATGGAATACTACTCAGCCATAAAAAGTAATAAAATAATACCATTTCCAGCAACATGGATGGACCTGGAGATCATCATTCTAAGTGAAGTAAGCCAGAAAGAAAAAGAAAATACCATATGGTACCACTTATATATAGCACAGGGAGCTATATTCAATATCTTGTAGAAACCTATGATGAAAAACAATATGACTATGAATACAGGTTTGTATATTTATGTCTGAAAAATTGTGCTGTACACCAGAAACTGACACAGCATTGTAAACTGAGTATACCTCAATAAATAAATAAATTAAATTGATATTTGTGCCACTAATATTTTTCATTTATAACTTTTAATTATTTAATTTAAATTGTGATTTTAATCGCAAATTTTGTGAAGTTGGTGGAATGTAAAATGGTGTATTAATCATCGATTCCTGTATAACAAATTACCCCAAAATTTAGAGTCTTGTTTGAACATGTGCTCTCTCACCATTTCTCTGGTCCAGAAATCTGTGTGCATCTCAGCGGGTTATTTCTGGCTCATGGAGTTCCAGTCATGCTGTTGGCTGGGGCTGCAGTCTCATCTAAGGGGGTGACTGTAGGAATGCGTCAGTCTGATCAGGCTGCTTTAACAGAATGCCACACAAATGGTGGCTTATAAACGACAACAGAAATTCATGTCTCACAGTTTTGGAGTCTGGATAGTCCAGGATCACGGTGCTCGTAGGTTTGATGTCGGGTGAGACCTGCTTCCTAGCTGGCCCTCTGTCTGCTATAACCTCACATGGCAGAAGGGGCAAGGGAGCTTCCTCAGGTCTCTTCTACAAAGGCACTAATTTCACTCATTCATGACAGTCCCATCTCATTAACCACCTACTAATGGCCCCACATTTTAATACATCACAGTAAGTTTCAACATATGGATGAGGAGGGGGGACACAAATATTCAACCTATAGTGGGGGGGGATCTGTTTGCAAGCTCATTCAGGTGATTGCAGGCAGGACTGTGTTCCTCGGGTGTTGTTAGATTGAAGACCTCCATTCCTTCCTAGCTGTTGTCCGAAGCCTCCCCTAATGCCCTTGCCGCACAGGCCTCTCCATAGGGCATCTCATGTTAGGAACAGGGCCTGCAGGGAGGGGGCTGGCAGGCAAAGAGCAGCAAGAGACATGAAGCATTAAAGAAAGTTCCGGTCTAGTAGTGGTTTAGGGGACACGGGACCCGTGGCAGAGATGAAGGCCACCAGATGGCAAAGAGACTCAGTGTACTGCTAAGGTGTATGGACTTCACTTCATGACAAAGTTATCACTTTATGATAACCTCCGAAGATTTTTAAGTAGAAAAGTGATACAAGAAGCTTCCGCAACAGTATGCAGGTTGGACCGGAGGCCATGAGTGGCAGAAAGACCAGTTAAGGAGTTACAAACTAGGTCAATTCAAGAATTAACTAGGGCCTAAATTAAGCCTGGGATGAAGAGGTAAAGGAGAAAGTAAGGCTAGTGTTCAGAGCAAGTCAACCAGGCTTGGTAAGTCTTGGACATTGAAGGCCGGGGAAGACAACCAGAATTCTGTGTTGGACCATGTGGTGGGTAGTGGGGACATTCCTTATGGAAAACAGGACATGGACTGGGGGAAGGAAGGGCACCAGATCCATGGCAGTAAGTCTACAAACATATTTTTGGCTTCTATGGTGAATAAAGAACAGAGTATCTTTCTTTTAAAACAATTTTATAGCAACGTTCAAACCGGTTAGGTTAAGCTGGACAGAGAGATAACATGAAAGATTTTAGTGTTATTTCTGAATCACAAAGCAAATCTTGGCATGTTAAATTTGGATAGCCATTACATTTGCTGGAATTTTGTTTCTTGATCTAAACTATGACAGATTTTTGCCCTATACTTTTTTATGGTTCTAAGAACCTGTGATTTATTTAAGGAATTTTAAATTCCCAATTCTGATAATAGCCGTGGCTAGCCTTTCTCTTTACAGTCTGATTTTCACCGTGCTGCCAACTCTCCTCTTCTACTTTTGAATCTGTCTTCCCCATATCCCTTAGTTTTCATTTAAATACCTTTTTCAGATCTCCCAGGTCTTCTTTAATTTACAAAATTTTTAGTTTTTAAGGGAGTTTCTGGGGAAGATAAAATCAAGCAAAATGCTGCTTTTCATAGCTTACCCTCCCAAATTTGGGGCCAAAAGATGCATGTGCAGATATGCATAGGGTAAGTAAACAGCCTGGAATTATTCTAACTTAATAAGGTATATAAAGAATTAGAGACCCTGCACTACACAGTGAACGTTTAGCATTTTCCATTCTACTGTAAAGGGAGTTAAAAGTAGTAGAAGCTTGGAGGTGCAAGGGTGGTACCCTGGCACGCACCCAGGGTAATTGCTGAAAAGACTCTGGGAAACCACTGAGGATGTTACAAAATATCCCTAACAATAATGCTCTCCCTTTATATATTGAAGATAGTATTATCTGTTAGAGAACAGAAACTTTTCCCTGGAGTTAGATCACCATGATTTTCACAGACAAAAACTAGATTGGGACATTCAGGCATTGGTTAAAGTGATGTTTCCTGACCTATCATAGAATGGAAGCTCCCCGTGTACACAGCTTGTTAATATGCCACAAAGTAAGCACTTAGTGGATTATATTCTATGATAATGATGTAAAAACCATTGATTTAGTCTAGGAATTGAGATTATTTTTATCCCATGAATGACATCAATAAGGACCAAAAAGCTAAGGGTAACGGTGTGTCCAGTTTTGCTCAAGACAGACAGTGTCTATTCTGCTCACTCAAGTGATGTGCAAACCTGGGTGTGAACACTGAAGGGCAGAAATGCCTCTGCCGCAACAGAGTTCAGGGACATTCTCACACCTTCTTCTGTAATTTTCCAGGAATTGGCTGGCTGGCAAAGCGGGTTGTGAGACTACAAGCATACTATTGAGACTCAAGGAAAGACTTTTTAAAATGTCATATACATTATTTTTGTTTAAAAAAACTTTATTGAGATATAATTTACATATTATACAATTCACCCATTAAAAGTGTACAATTCAATGGGTTTTAGTATATCCACAGTTATGCAACCTTCAGCACAATCAATTTTAGAACATATTCATCACATGCTCCCAAAATCCATACCCATTAGCAGTCACTCCTCACTTTCCCCCACCCTCTCCCAGCCCCTGGCAATCACTAATCTGCTTTCTGTCTCTGTGGATTTGCCTCTTCTGTGCATTTTATATAAATGGGATCATATAATATGTAGAATCTTTTTGTTTTGAGGGAAGCGGTAGGGAAAGAATAATGTTCTGCTTTTCTATTATTGTAAATTTCTTGTCTTATTCATAATCTTTCTGTCCCTAAATATTATCTTCCAAAGTTCCATCACAGCTGGTAATAGAAGGGAGGCTGGTTCTGGTTTGATTGTGGTGTTTCCCAACATTGAGTCCCTGTGTCCTGCTGTCCAAGGTGCCTGCTCTGTGCTGGCTCTCTGGGCCTGGCACGCAAGCGCGTCTGCTCTTGTCAGGCTGCCTGCAGGATCCCCAGCAATCTAGCCCCCTGATAAGGTGCTCTGCAAGAGGAGCCAGGCATGCGAGTGCAAGCTGGAAGGCCGTGAGAAAGTTTTGAGAGTCAAACAGCAGAGAAATTAATTCCACATCAGGTAGAAGTAGACAAAAATGCAAGGCTGGAGTCATGGTGCAGCGTGTTTAGACAGAAATCAGCATTTAGACAGAAATCAGACCAGAATAAGAGTAGTAAGAAACAAGCAGTTAATGTCCACGGTGTTAGCCAACGTGTTCTGATAGTCTTAATCTAGAATGTAGGTGTTTGGTAGGAGACACTGAAGGACCAATGAATCTTTGTCACTGATTTAAGTCTTGTGCTCTTGGAGAAATGTTAGACATTTTTGGTTACCTTCAAAATACTCATCTCCCTCTTTCCCTCCTGCACAGCTCACACCCCCTCTTCCTTTCTGGCTCAGTATCGTTCTGAAAATGCAAGGTATCATACTCCCATTCCTTCTTCCAGGTAGGACTAAGCATGAGCTCCAACCACGGCAAGGTGGCCTGGTGGGAGATTGCTGGGCGACTTCTTAGAACAGATTCCCTCCCTAATAGAATAAAAAAAAATCATGAAAAAATGAACAGTGTTATGGCAAGACATTGTTTTTATTTGATCCTCGGAAGTGTGACAACCACCTTGAGACCACGAAGGGGCAGGTCAAGGACGGCACAACGCGAGTACGGAATCCGGCCAGGCGCGGGGTGGCGCTGCTGTACTTCCGAGACAATCAATCCGCGATGCCGTTTCTCGGCTTTTTGCTGTGCGAGTTTAATAGCCTTCAGTCAGGTGTCCTGATATTTGTTTAGGAAGTACCCTAGGAGGATGTACTAGAATGAATAAACTACTTTCAGAGGATCATTGATGATAAATCTCGGCACCAAGCAGGTACGCAGCTGTACTTCCTTTGTGATTTTAAGCCCTTTGATTTCTCCTGGGAACGATCCTCCCAGCGGGCGCCATGCTTGGTCGGTATTCCATGGACTGGGGGTGTCGCTGTAGAATGGGAGACCCTGAGAACCAGGGCAGCGCTTGTGGTGTTACTGGGCCGTGGGTGTGTCCGCGGGGACAGCGGGCTCACGGAAACCCAGGTTCAGCGCCAGAAGCGGGCGGTCTGTGCGGGAGCGCGTCAGCTCCTCGAGGCGGGGAGTGGGGTGAGAGCAGTTAGGCAGGCGGGTTTTCTTTGTGATGTGGGCCTTAATTACCAGGCTCCCGTAGATAACGCATTCGGCTGAATTACAGCTGGGCCCCCGAACCAGGGCCTCGTCTAGACATTTCAATTTTCCATAATCCACCTCAGTAAAGATTTTAAGGCAAGCCTTAGCTGGAAACCAGAACATATCATTTTGATTAAGGTTGTAGACTTAACAAAGATCAAAAGCAGGGCCCCAAACTCCCCGTGATGAACACACTGTGACATCGCCCGGAAGCAGTTTTGATAGCTCTTGAGCCAGAAATTTACATGTCTTTTTAAGTTAAGATGATACAGTGCTACCTGGTGGTGCCACCCCTTCCGGAAAGTGATTGGGTCTTATGCCAAGTAACTCTGCTATACCTGTCTGAATCCTCTATCTGCTCATTAGGGAAAATCAAGAACCAGAAAGGGTGTATACCCTCCCTTAAAGCAAGTACTTCCATCTTCAAGCAAGAGTTTGTTCTGCAAAAGCCGCTTTGGACCACCCCAGCTAAATGCAGAGTTCTCCTACCTGTGTCCTGAATGACCCGCTGTGCTGTCAGTTGTCCCGATGAAAACTCTGCCTTTGCACAACCAGGGAGGCAACAGAAACACCATGCTTTTAGGCCTCCACATAAATCAAGGGCTCTGTGTGTTTGTTTTTTAAAGTGCAAACACAAACAAAACAAAACAGGAAAACTAAGCACGGCAGCTTGCTGGGTTGCATGTGAGCTCTTGGTTGTGGGCAGTAGGAACGAAAGTGGGATCTTACAGCATCTTTGAATAGCAGGCAAGTGGCTCCACCCAAGTATCCGATTGGTTGGACAACACATTGGGCTCCAGATATTAGGAATTTGTATTTCTTTTGTCCATGCCATACTTCCCAAGGTCAGGGATTAATACATCACTACAAACTTATCCCTTTTGCCAAGGACATGTGGAAGTGTCCCTGAAGCAACAGTTTAGAGGGAAATGTCCAATTCCCCTTTCTTGGTAGGTCAAGCTGGCTGGACCAACATGCTCGGCTAACAGTGGTGCTTGCCCAGACCTTGCAGGGCAAGGGGATTCCTATCAGAGGTAATCTGGAGTGGAAGAAGGCAGAGAAGAAAGCCAGATCCTGAGGTCAAAGATGCAAATAACACAGAACAGGGTAGGGGTGGGCTGGGTAGATAAATAGCCATATTACCATAAGGCAAGATGCCACGTATAGAAGATCCAACAGGAGGAAGTGAGGAACACTGGAGAGGACGGAAGTGGGATGATCTGAGAAGTCTTCATGGAAGAAGTGGTACTGGAATAATACTCAGCCATCAAAAAGAATGAAATAATGAAGGTGTGTGTGTGTGTGTGTGTGTGTACACAATAGAATATTACTGTCATAAAAAAGAATAAAACATTACCATTTGCAGCAACATACATGGACCTAGAGATGATCATACTAAGTGAAGCAAGTCAGAGAAAGGCAAATATCATATGCTATCACTTACATGTGGAATCTAAAAAAATGACACAAATTAATGTATTTACAAAACAGAGACAGACTCAGAGACATAGAAGACAAACTTATGGTTACCAAAGGGGAGGTGGGGGAGGAATAAATTAGGAATTTGGGATTAACAGATACATACAACTATATATAAAATAGACAAACAACAAGGACCTACTGTATAGCCCAGAGAACTATATTCAATATCTTGTAATAACTTGGAAAACAACCTGGAAAAGAATATATATGTGTGTAACTGAATCACTTTGCTGTACACCTGACACATTGTATGTAAGTCAGCTAGAGAAGTGATATTAGAACTGACAGGAAGGATGTGGACATTTGCCCTGGAGTATCTGGTACTACTGAGAAGGCCCTTTGGGCGAGGCGAATCAGTAGTATGCATAAACTCATACATATCGACATATATACATTGTATTTAGTTAGGCACAATGAGTATTTTAGATAGATAACAGTGTACTTTATATTTGGGGAAAGGCTAGTGTTTGGGAAAGGAAACAGGAGGATGATGGTAGGGAGCAGAGAAAGATAAGTGGAGAAAGATAAGATGATGAGAAAGATAAGATGGAAGGATAATCCTTTCAGGGAACTATATTCAGTATCTTGTTGTAGCCTGTGAATGAAAAGAGTATGAAAATGAATGTATGTATGTGCACATATGACTGAAATAGTGTGCTGCACACCAGAAATTGACACCACTGTGTAAACTGACTATACTTCGATAAAATATTTTTGAAAAGTCAGTTGAAACATAGGTATAGGCATTTCTTCTGTAATGCAATAAGGATGTTCCTGAAAAAAAAAAAAAGATAGGCTAATTCCTTGTAAAGGCTCTGACTGGCATGCGCAGGAAAACAGCCTTGGAACTATTGACCACTTCTAACCTGGTGGTGGGACTAGACCCCGTCCACAGCAGGGGTCTCTAATCGTGAGCCTGCAGAGCCAGGCTCTTAATGTGAAGGATGAAGAAGATGATGTGAAGATGGTGATGAACTACGCCATCTAAAGGGGGCCGTGCTGCCCAGCTCCCGGGGATTTTTGTCATTTGAGAATATAGGCCAATGTTCTCAGCTCTTCAAGAAAAATTTTATGAAAACATACTTGACATATAACATTGTGTAAATTTAAGGTGTACAACATGTCAATTTGACACATTTTATGATTGCTATTGTAGTGATAATTTAGCACCTCTGTCATGTTACATAACTACCATTTCTTTTTAATGGTTGAAATAATTAAGTTTTAGTCTCTTAGCAAGTTTGATGATTAAAATACAATATTGTCTACATCCACTACACTATACATCACATCAGATTTTTAAGATTTTAAGAAGCCAGAAAGCCAGCTACACAAAACTTCTAATTTTTCAATGTTGGCAACTAATTTAAAGCCAAAGTTTCCAACAGTTTGTTGGCCAAACCAAAGTATTTCTAAAGCTGAATTTGAGGGCATCTAGATTTTTAATCAGCACTAAACAACGCTACAAAAAGTACGTAAATTACACATGTGTTACCTGTTTTTGTGGTTTAATCACATTGAATTTTTAAACCAGATTTGAAAACTCAAAGTATTTAACAATCTATTAATGGCAACTCAGCTCAGGAGGCAGGCTCCACATATTGAGTCTAAAGTTAGACGTCTGGTCCTAGGACTGAAACTTATTTATTCGGTGACCTTGAATAAGGTCATTAACCAGAAGTTCACCTCAGCCGCTGGGTCTGCAATACAAAGGTAGCAACTGCTAAGATGCTGTGAGAAGAGCTAACCAAAGGGATTTAATACATTTAACTCCCTTCCCAAAAGTGACTCAAGAATTTGGGGGTACCCTCTGTCTGTAATTTTAAACTCTGTCTCATTTGGACAGTTCCCATGAATTTTGCCAAAATTATCAGCATTCTCTGAAATCTAAAAATGACAGTTAAGCACTATTAGCTGAATGCAACCTTTTGCAACATTGTGAAACAAAAACCAAAACAAAATCCTGTTATTCCTCTTATAAATTACAACACAGATTTTCCTGGAAACAATAGTTCTGTTTAAGTCCATTGTTTTTCAGTCTTTTAAGCTCTGAAACTAACTTCCTTACAAAGCACAGTAGAAAAATGAAAATGTAGTCAATATTTTAAGCCTCAGAAGCAAATGAGTTGGTGGAAGAAACTAGTATTTACTCCTTTGCTTATCCACTCATGTCTGTATATGGTCCTTGAGTGGAAGCTATGAAGAGTGCTCATTTATACATGCCTTACGCGGGAAATGCACTCAGTTAAGTATGATGGGCTCTTTTTAACTTTGATGCCAAAGTACATTTAATGTTCTTATGCAGTATTTTATCAACCTAGATGTGTGCTGCACAGATATGCAAAATAATTATAAATTTAACAGGGTCAGTCCAACTAATAAATTTATACACGCCAAAGTTGTTTGATACATGGTACCATATTTTCCCTACTCATCCATCTGAAATTCTTCTTCCCTTTGCTATGGTTTAGTGTGGGTCCTTAGTACCTCCTTCAGTCTCAAACAACCTATTCATGGCATTAAAAACAAATCCTTATGTTTCTCATTTGCAAACTTTGTGGGTTTTCTTCAGCATTAAAAATAAATTGAGGGAGGAGGATATAGCTCAGTGGTAGAGTGCCTGCTTAGCATGCATGAGGTCCTGGGTTCAATCCCCGGTACCTCCACTAACAAATAAATAAATAAATACATAAACCTAATTATCCCCCCCAAATTAGTTGATTTCTCCTCTTGAACCACTATGGCTATTTTCTCAGAGGAATATACAGCATTGATCTTACCAAATCAATGTGCATACTTCACTTTTGTGCATCAAAGTATCATGACATGTTCTCCAACTCATCCTCACTGTTCACCTCTCCCCCTTCCTCTTCGGCGACAAATCACCTGCTCCAGTAATTCTGCCCTTTTTTGCTCCATTCTTATCTGCTCCCTTTTCTCGGCATCCCCAGCTTCACACTGACCTGACTCATTTGGCATCTGTGTGCATTTCTGACCCTCCAGCCTCCTCCACACGGCTCATGCATGACTCTGCCCAAGCCCACCCTCTGACTGCACGCTTTGTCTCCCTCACCCACTCCAAAAAACCCTCCCTTGTTATTATTGACCTTTATGTCCAGAACTGCCTCCCACGAACATTCATAAACCTCCTTACTATGCTCCCTCGGGTCATTTCTCCAGCAGGGCTTCCTAAGCTGCAGGCAGCCCCACTTCTGTGTCTGCCTCTCACACTCTTACTGTTCCTGGCTTATTCGTAGCAACTCACTTTTCTCCCTGGAAGATTTTATTTGAAGCCTTAATTTTTTTCTGGATACTTTCTTTATAGAAATAGTCAAGGAAATTGCAGCAGTATATATTAAATAAACATGCATAATTTTAACATTTTTTTAATTTTATTTTTTATTTATTTGTTCATTTTGGAGGGGAGGTAATTAGGTTTATTTATTTTTAATGGAAGTAGTGAAGATTGAACCCGGGACCTTGTGCATGCTAGGCATGCACGCTACCACTGAGCTATATCTCCCCACTGTAATATTTATTTTTAACTAAGTTAGGCAGACCCTTGGGCAGGAGTAATAATACTATTGCCTGATGATTATATTATATGGAGCAATGATGGCAGAACAAAATTGTTTCTCTTACATGAGAAACTTACATCTTTGCTATATAGTATTTTAATTAACCCTGTAATCAGGAATTTTGAACTTTTTAATAAAGATGCCAAGTCAACATTTAGAATGTTAAAATTTAATCTTTGTTAAAAAGGGTTTTTAAAGCTGCCTTTATCATAGATGTCAGAATACATGATCTTTAGAATCTTTGAGTAGTTTCACTCTGTATAGTATATGAGACTTGAATTGAATGAAAATGTTTGCTTTTAAATATTTCTGAAGGAAAACACTATTATGATGTCTATTTCAACTAGACTATTTTACTAAACTAGCTTTTGGAGAAACCATTTGTCACCTCCTTGGTGTGATAAAGCTTCATGCAGTTTCCAAAAACAGAAATTCTGTATCTGTCTACATCCCCTGTGACCAGATATGAACTGATGCAAAAATAACAATAACTCATAGAAATTACAGGCTTTGAACTCACTGCACTAAGGTCCTAAGGCAGGCTGCCAAAGCTCTCGACGTATGATAGCTCCCAGTCTTGGAAAAGATTGATGCTAAATAAGTAGTTCACTGCGTTGCCTAAAGGCTCAAAAAAGACCCTTTGTCCTCAACTACAAAAATCACGAAAAGAAAATGTGGGGGTTCAAGGTCTTCATTTTGTTTCCTCAAATATTCCATCAAGCATGGTCTCCCCTCTTTAAACTTCAGTTGCGTGACACTCAGTCACACTCTCGCAGTTCACTACACGGTCTTTTCTTTCGCTGTGTCTTCCTGCCACAGTTTTATGTGCATTGCTGGGGGCAGGGACCAGGACATTAGTGCAGCGCAGATGGGAGGCACGTGAATTCGTTCAACAAAAAACTGCTTCATATCTCCTATGCTCCAGGCACTATGACTACAGATACAGCGCTGAACAAGACAAGGTCCTGCTCCCAGAGAACTGAAATCTAGAGGGAGGCCGACAGGCAAGCAAACAGGCAAGCTTAAGATGTGGTGTGTGACCGCTGCAGCAGCGCGGGGGCCTAAGGCACGTTCGGAGGGGTCTGAGCTGGTCGTGTAACCAAGCGAGATCCTTCCCCATCTGCCCTCTGTAGCTCCTCTCGGAAGACCCACGTAATAGTCTCTGATGCTTCCCTGTGGCATTTTGCAGACTGAACCCCTCCCCACACACTAAATGGAAGACACTAACTACTTGACAACCTTGAGCACATGACCCCCTGGCCTCCTGGAGCCTAAGGATGGATGATGTTAACCCTGGTGACCCCGCCCTGTGACCTCACCAGCAACCAACCAGAAGACTGTGCACAAGCTGGTCACATGCCCTGCGACCTCCCTCATCCGGCCTTTAACAGTGTTTTACTGAAACCCTTCGGGGATTTCAGGGCTTCGGAGCAGGGGCCGCCCCTGCTCCTTGTACCGGGGCCTTTCCCACAAACACGGCACCTTCCCTCACTGCTGCCCCGCGTCAGTAGATGGACTTTACTGCACGTGGGCGGGTGGTCCCAAGTTTGGTTCAGTGACGTTGGAAAGAGTCCAGGATGAGCTCTGGATGAAGTGACTTCTAAGAAGCATTTGGAGATGAGGAAGACTTAGCTCAGTAAACAAGGGCTGGGGGAAGCAGAGGACTTTTCCAGAGAGTTTAACTTGCATCCCAGGGGTGAGAAAGACAGAGCACATTAAAGGAATGTTGACTGGGAAAAAAATGCACTACCTAAAAGCTGAGAATGATGTATTACTAGGCAGACATTTTTGAGGATGTAAGCCCAGGGGGGTGCCTCTCAGATCACTCTAAGAGATTGCTCTGAAGAGGCAGGGGAGGAGCCAGGAGTTTTGCAACTAAGACCAGGTAGTTGGAACATCAAAAAATTACTGTTAGTTAAAGAAAACCAGATATCTCAAGTTAAGGAATTTAACTTATCAATGTATGGGAAGGCGCAAGAGTCTGGGCTCATTGAAACCATCCCTTTGATGTGCACCTTAGCCATACCGGGCTAGTGTCCCGAGCTTCCCATCCTGCGTTTCCTGAGGGAGCACCTTGTAGGCCGCTGCAGTGGCTGAGAGCATGACAGCACGTGGCCTGCTTGTCTCCATCCTGCATTCCCTCTGCCTCACCCTCAGGGGCGGTGGGAGTGGCTGATGGCTTGATGGCTGCGACATCCTTTGTTTACTGGTGTGACAGGCAGTAAGTTTCATTACAGGAACAATAAATACTTCAGTATATTTGGAGTCTGTAGAGGCAGTGTGGATTGGAGATGGGGAATGACGTTCTAAGAAATGAGCAGAGGCCAAGAGACACAAGAAGAAATTTGGTCTGGCATCTTCAGGATAAGGGAGGGTTGGGGGAGGTTCTAAGCTAGTGTGTGATGATAGATCGATTGTGGCTGCACTGTAGGGAGGTGGATGGAGGGAGGCCCGGCAGGGGTGGCAGCGGCCCTGGGGAGAGCACTGGGTAATGGTGGGGGCTGGAGAGAATTGGTTTCACTCGCTTCTTATGCAGCATGTGGAGTAAGTGGAAAAGATGGTGCACTTATGCGTGCAGGATATGGGGGAAGGAGGCGGGTCAAGAGGGTACCCGCGTTTCCAGCTTAGTCAACTGGATGTAGGCTTACAATCCTAGAGCAGTGCTGGAGTCCTCAGGTGTGGGCCAGCAGCATTCGCACCACCTGGGTGCTGATGGAAAATGCAAATTCCCCGGCTTGACTCCAGACCAGGAGAATGAGCAATCTGTGGGGAGGGGACCAGTGGTCTGTGTCTCACAAGGTCAGGTGATCCTGATGCACGCTTACATTTGAAAAGCAATGTTTTAGCTCATGGGCCTTCCGACTATTTTGCTCAGGACTCTGAAAAATGTTTGCAAAAATATGTACAATTCACGTATTTTAAATTTGATATCCAAATGTTTTCTTTTTAAGTATAGTAGTTGCAAAGGATGTAATTTCCATCATATTAAAAATATTGTATCTTTTAAATACAGTCAATGAAATCAAAATACTGTAGCAGTTTGGTGCAACCTCCACACACTGAGAAGATAAACAGCTAAAACAAGAAATGAACAAGCTTTTTTTTAAACAATTTAGCAACTTCAAAATGCTTCATTCCTCAAACATTCATACCCTTTTAATTTCCGAGTTTTATACTACATTCTGTTAGTCAACCTACTGTACTTATCTGCAACAAAAATATGACTGTAATAAAATATTCATCCTCAATCTAGATAGAACTGTTTTATTACATAATTGATAAAAGAGCATAACTTTTTATAATTTTGATAGTAATTATTAAACGTAATAAGTAAAACATTATTGAAACATATCTCTTAATGAGATGAGTAGGACTTGACAGTTTAATTCATGTATCTGTAGATAAATGTGACATATTAATAAGACAAACATCAGCATCAGTTCTATTCATATTTGATTTTTTCTAATGAAAATTAAAAAAAAACCCAAACACCCTATTCATATAATAAACAGAGGGAATGAAAGGAGTTTTATTATAGAAATTCTGCCTAACTGTTCTGAACTCTTTCCAGGATGTATGCCAAAATATCACAGAATAACCTTGCATCAAAAATGTTTAGTGCTGTAGCTCCCCTCTGCAATTCTTTTGAAAGCAAAGGAGTAGAAATTCCCTGACTTACAATGGAATTTGCAACTCAGTCTCTGAAGTTATCAGAATTTTTCATGACATCTCGAGTATACAAACAGACAATGGCCAGACCGTATGTGACCACAGTCCTCTGGCCCACAACCTCTGCAGAAACCCGTCCAAGAAACCAAACCACAACCTCTGTAGCAACTGGCCCAGAACAATCAGGACTGTGCGGTGGCCAGCGACTTCAGCTTCCCTATTCCTGCCACCCTTGCTCGCCTTTCAACTCAGGGCTAACCGGAGAGTCAGGTACAGGCGTACCTTAGAGATATTGTGGACTGAATTCCAGACCACCTCAATAAAGCAAAAAAAAGTGAGTGAGTTGCACGAATTTTTTGTTCCCCAGTACATATAAAAGTTATGTTTAGACTATGCTGTAGTCTGTTAAGTGTGCAATAGCATTGTCTTTTAAAAAAGCACATAGTTTCATTTAAAAATACTTTATTGCCAAAGATGTCAAAACAATTACCACAGCAACATCACAGATCACTGATCACAGATCACCATAAATAATGAAAAAGTTTGAGATATTGCAAGAATTACCAAAATGTGGCACCATGCCCAAAGTGAGCAAATGCTGTTGGAAAAAAATGACACTTGTTCAATGCAGGGTTGCCACAAACCTTCAATTTGTAGAAAATGCAATATCTGCAGAGCACAATAAAATGAAGCACCATGGAAGGAGCTGCGGTTGTCTGCCCCTGACACCATTCCCATAAGATGCCCATCTCCAGCGTCCCTGGGCCGACAGCCTCTAATCAGAGCACACCTGAAGATTTCCTTTTCCACCACGAAGCTTTCCTTCTCCTTTGTCTGACTTCCAGTCTCTACCAAATGCAAGTCATGTGGCGGAGTCCCTTGCTAGAGCAAGCTCTCAAAAAATAGCCTGTGTGTTCTCACTTGGATGCTGTATTAGTCAGAGTTTTCCAGCGAAACAGAACCAAAGGAGATATACATATATATATATATAAATCTATAGAAAGAGATTTATTATAAAGGATTGGATCATGCAGGCACGGAGGCTAAGTCCCACCACGTGCCGTCTGCAAGCTGGAAGCCCAGGAGAGC
The DNA here is from genome assembly GCF_048564905.1 of Vicugna pacos. Taxonomy (NCBI): domain Eukaryota; kingdom Metazoa; phylum Chordata; class Mammalia; order Artiodactyla; family Camelidae; genus Vicugna; species Vicugna pacos. The sequence goes on along the minus strand of NC_132997.1, from coordinate 29,175,398 downwards.
TGTGGTGTAGTTTTAATCCACATCCAAAGGTGAGAGCCAGGCATGCAGAGGCCCCACAGCAGGAAAGGATGGATGTCCCAGCTTAAACAGGGAGAGTAAATTCACCCGTCCTTGCCCGTCTTTGTCCTATTCTTGCCCTCAGAGGCTTGGATGATGTCCACCCACACTGCTGACGGTGATCTTCGTTACTCAAAGGTCTACTAATTCAAATGCTAACCCCATCCTGAAACACCCCTACAAACACCCAGCAATGTTTGCCAACTGCTTGGGAGTCCCCCAGCCCAGTCAAGGTGACACAAAACCAGCATCTCAGATGTTCTTTATCTTCACACTCACTTCTCCACACCACCAGCCACATCTGGAATTGTCCCTCGCTGAACGTGCCAAGGCTGTTACCCACTGGGAGCAAAGCCACACATGAAGATTCAGGCTGGGTAGGAGCTCTATTGTCTTTTGTAAAGAGAGGAAAGGGTAACTGTGAGAGGGAGGTGGAGGGGAAGGGAGGACATCCTGACTCCGAAGTGTGGCCTCAGACGGATAATCTTAAAGAGGAATACACACGGAAGTTTAAGATCAGGAAGATGGCTCCTAAAAACGCACTTGCCCCAGAAGCCTTTGGAAAGTCTTCAGTTATTCCCGAAGACAGGCTGCCACAATGAAGACTCCTAATCCAGAGCAAAGGTGGAGGGCTCCCTTAAGCCAGGGCAGAGAGAACGGAAAAGGATGGGGGTCCTTGCAAGTCAGCATGTCTATTTGAGCCATCGTGGTCTTCTCTGCCTGCTGTGCTTTCCATAGCAGGCTGGTTCTTCTTTTTCTTCTTCTTTTTTTTTTTTTTCAAATTTTTAAAATAAGGTCATTTTTCACTTTTGGGGGGGAAGGAGGTGGAGGTAATTTGGTTTATTTATTTATTCATTTAGCTTAATGGAAGGACTGGGAATTGAACCCAGGACCTCACGCATGCTAAGCATGTGCTCTACCTCTGAGCTATACCCTCCCCCCAAAGCAGGGTTTTTCCTTCAGTTCACATCTCAACTTAAAAGCCATCTCTACAGAGGAGCTGCCCTGACCACTCCCTCTTAAGTCGCTGTCTAGTCCATTGTTGTATATTCTCAGCACAGCATTTTTTTACTGTCTGATTTCCCCCCTCCCTCCCTCCTCTTCCCTCTCCTCTCCTTATTTCTCTGCTGATTTTTCCCAGCTTGAATGTCAGCTCCTTGCAGGAGCCACTTTACCTTGCAAGTCTGGTTACAGGGCTTAGCTCATAGTGTGACATCCAATATATATTTGCTGAATAAATAAATGTCAAGAAAAGAATGTCAAGAAGTTGAGGATATTTCTATTGAGTGGGTTGTAATTTCTTTGTGAACTAGGAGGCCAAAGCATTTGTCGAGAGTAAAGATGAAATGGTGGGGGGGTGCACATTGAAGGGAGTGGAGTTTGGAGGGTGGGAATGGAAGAGAGTGAGGACAAAAAGCATCAATAAACGGTTCGGCAGCATTTAGACCCCAAAATACTGAAGATACAGGTGATGGCATCAAAGAATGAATGAGAGCATGTCATTTACTTGCCACTGTTTTGAAACAGATTTCTGATAAACTGAGCTAAGTTGAGTCACACAGTATTTGTTACAGACAGGATAATGGCCCCTCAAAGATGCCCATGTGAATCCCAGAACCTGTGAATATGGTACTACACATGCCAAAAGGGACTTTTGTATGAGTGATTAAAGTCTAAGGGACTGGAGATGGGCAGAGTCTCCTGGATGACTCAGGTGGTGCAGTGTAGCCACGAAGGTCCTTCTTAGTGAAAGCAGGAGGCCGCGGAGTCAGAGTCAGAGAAGAAGACACGAGGACAGAAGCAGTGGTGGGAGGGATGGAGGAAGGGGCCATGAGCCAAGGAATGGAGGTGGCCTCTAGAAGCTGGAGAAGTCAAGGAAACTAATCCTCCCCTGGAGCTTGACAAAGCAGCAGCCCTGCCCATACACTGGTTTTAGGACCTCTGACCTCTTAGACTGTAAGATAATACGTTTTTGTTGATTTAAGCCCTGAATTTGTGGTAATATATTACAGTAGCAATAAGACATGAACACACTCACTCCTTCCATTTTATGTAGACAGTGCTCCTCAAACTGCAATGTGCAGCCATCTGGGATCTTGTTAAAGTGTAGCCTCGGATTCAGTGGGTCTGGCGTGGTGAGGCTGGGACTCTGCACCTTCGGCAGGCACCCAGAAGGGGCTGGGGCTGCTGAGCCAGGGACCACGCCCTGAGTAGGAAGGATCCAGAAGGCAATGTCAAGACCAAAGAGAGAAATAGTTCCTGTGAGCACATGGCCTGTGTCTTTCATCTGCATAGTCTCCCCGAATTTACATGTTGTGATTGTATTTTATAAGCACAGAGCTGCCATGAGGTAGATTCTGGCATCATCTTCTACTGACAAGTAAAGTGATATTCAGAGACGGTGGGCAGCTGGCCCAGGCTGCGCAGCTGCTCGGCTGTATTTGGCTGCTGTCAGGATCAGGACTTGAGCTCAAGTTCCTTCTTTCCAACTTCTTTTCACTACAGCGAAGATAATGTGTAAAATCAAGATGCAGAAAGAACCCATGAATTCAGAAGCCTCAGTGTTACTCAAGCACAGGGAGCACAAAGTGCCATCAAAAGCCCCGTGGAATCTAACTGACGCAAGAATGGGTGGGAAGGAGAGGTGAGCTGCTACATGTTGTTTTCACTTGGAGACTTGACCAAAATGCTAATCATGCTTCAGGCCATCTCAGATGCACTTTTAGCGTGAGGCACATTGCTTTGATACAAGTATCTTGATAATGAATTAATAGAAATGTGAGCCATTTTGTCACACTCTGCCACCTTTTTCAGAAACTTTGTATCACATTCAGCATTTATTGAGCACTTACTGTGTGCCAAAGCATTCTGCCAGACACTACAGAATCAAATATAAATGAGACATTCTCCCCATGCTTTGGAATTTCTCTGTAAGATAGTAAAGAGGTAAATGCAAAAAAACAAACAAACAACAACAAAAAAAACCCCAAAGCCTATCTGTTGATCGATACAATTACAGAAGGTTGAAAGTTTCAAGGAAGGGTTGGCTTCCAGGCGTGGCAGTTACGCAGTTTGGGGAACCTTTGGCCTGGTGGTCTCCTGGTGGTCCCGGCCACCTGAGAGGAGGAGAGTTTGAGCACGAGCACGGCAGAAGGGGACACCCTGGTATCAGCGGATTGTGAAGCTTTTGGGAAGGTGCGTGGGGTGTTCTGCAAGGACACTCAGGCTGAGGGTGAGGTGCTTGGATGAGTTAGCTGGGTCCAGAACACTGACCAGGGCACAGTGCAAGCACAACTGCAAGATCCCACCTCCCAAGTACAACATATGCAGACGTGGCATGAGGCAAGAGGCAGTCCCAGATGACACATCAACAGCACAAGCTTCAACAATGAGAAAGTCACCTTAAAGTTGGATTACTCAGATTTCCAAATTGTGAAATAATTGTCTGAATTGAAATTTTCTGAGATACCCAGTGGTTTTGTTTTTTATTGTTAATAGAGATAGAGCTATTCTGTGTTCAATATTAGAATCGGTCAATAAGTTATTTTAATATCAGATATTTGATAGTTACTGTATGTTATGTGTATGATGGAAGGGTTACAACTGTACGCAGTTCTAATCAATAGAAACAGAGAAGCTTCTGTGTAGGAAACTTAAAAAAAAGACGAAAGGAAGGATTGATTTACTCTAGGGAAAAAAGGTGTTACATACAAGAAGTTGGTTTTGTTTTGCCTCAGAGGCAGTTGCATCTATTCCAAAAAGTCTATTGAGATTTTTAAAATAAATGTTCAAATAATTAAAGTCACAGATTCAGAACCCTAGCTCTTCCCAAAGTTTTAAAGTCCGTATTACAATAATCATTTTATTTTGAGCAATTATTAACTGTCAGTTGTAGAGGGGCTATTATTCCTGCTAAATCTGGCCCTGTTTACATATTTTATGCTTTTATATCTGTATACACATTTTTATACCTTTAACTGCATTTGCAAATTTAATACACTCCATTTCCTTCAGAAGTATTTTGACCTAAGAAACAAAACCTAACTAAGTACTAGATAATTCTTACAAATGTAAATACAGTGAAGTTTCAAGTCACATAAATGTCCCAAGTCAGAAAGATTTCAACTTAAGATCACAAGTTCAAATCAATTGCTTGACCTCACATTTTAGTTTTAGTTCTGATAAGAGAAATTCTACATTAAAATGCACACATGTTCCTTAACACAATAATATTATTGCTATGATTTTGATTATCTTAAATATTTAGAATCTTCCTGAAACTAAGAAGATGCTTACCTACTAGGAAAAACAACCGCGCCTGGCAGTGCAGGGCAGTGTCCTCAGTTGTGACAGAAGGACCAGTGGGAGCAGGATGTCCACAGTGGGGGAAGCTGTATGTTTGGGGACAAAGAATATATGAGAAAACTCTACACTTTCTGCCCAATTTTGCTGTGAATCTAACCACCCTAAAAAATATAATCTATTAACTCATTTTTTAAAAAATAAAAGAAAGACAGTTACCATCTCTATTAAAAGAAGATTTTGGTTGAGATGCAATGTTCTGGTCCACAATCCTCAATCCCATTTATAGTTGTTATGTCCATGACTGTAATTTCAAGAGGTAGGCTTTGTCTCTGGATCCAAGTCATACTCACCACCTAAACCTTGAGTCTTGTCCAGAACTCTACAGTCTATGAAAGTTGATCTCTTGATTGGATTTTGCATGATTTTGGCTTTTAAGATATGTTAATGTTTCTTCTTTACATGTAAAGATCTCTGAAACTTACTAAAAACCTGCATTATTTTCATTTTATATGTTTTACAGGCCCACAGAAAACAGATATTAAAAGTATCCTTCTTTAAACACAGTGTTTCACGAGGTTTTCACTGACAGGTGGTGGTGAATTTACAGTCATTTGGTAACAACGCTCCCCCAACTCTAAAGCCTCCAGAGAAGAGGTGTAACTAAAGAATGGTCTGTATGGTGCAACACTCAAGCAGAGAAGAAGCTCACATAAATGAGAATATCAGAGGACGTACTGCCTCTTGGTGGGCCGGGGTACTATGTACGTGTTCAGAGCACTTGATGACCGACAAGAGTTTAGAATGTTAAACAGGCATATGCCTGGCAACGGATGGGGAAAGTCCAGTAAGAATGAAGCAAGTCCAAGTGCATACAGAATATTTTGGCCTAACCTATTGTATAGTGCTCAATAATCACGTCCTGGGTAAATGAATAAATACATGAATTGTGAACGGATACAGCGTAAAGTGATCATGCTCAAAGATGTTAGTTTGGTTGTTCTAGTGTGTAAAGCACAAGGCAGGGTTACGGATTTTGACTTACAGTAAAATAAAACCCATTCCTTCCCCTAAAAATCCTCTGTGCTCCACCTATGTCTTCATTCCTCCCCTCCCAGAACCCCTGGGGACAGCTGATCATTTTGCAACCCATATAGTTTTTGTTTTCCAGAAAGGCATACATTTGGACAAGGCAATACATAGCTTTTCCACACTGGCTTCTTTCACCTAGCAATATTCATTTACGATTTCTTCATGCCTTTTCACAGCTTCTTTTTTACGATGAATTACATTCCATTTTCTGGTTGTATCACAGTCTGTTTATCCATGCACCTATTGAAGGACACCTTAGTTGCTTCCAGTTTTAGGAAATTAAGACTTAAGTTGGTATAGACAATTGTTTGCAGGATTTCATGTGAACCTAGGTTTTCAAATAAATTGGAAAAATAAGACTGCTGGATTGTATGGCATGGTAAGACTATTTTAGCTTTGTAAGAGACAGCCAAACAGTTCTCCAAAGGGCCTGTCCCATTTGCATCCCTGACCAGCAGTGAATGAGAATGCCTATTGCATGCTCCCCAGCATTTGGTGTGGCCAGTGTTTGGGATTTTAGCCATTCTAAAAGATATGAAGTGGTATCTCATTGTTTTATGAAATTCCCTTATGACGGATGATGGCGAGCATCTTTTCATACACTCACTTGCCATCCTCCTTAGTAAGCTGACTGTTCAGATCTTTTGCCCATTTTTTAAGTGGGCTACCTGTTCTCCCACCTGTTGAGTTTTAAGAGTTCTTTGCACTTTTTGATGAAAGTCCTTTAACAAATGTATATTTTGCAAGTATTTTCTTGCTGTGATATGTCTCTTGAATCACTGAGTAAAAGTTTTGAAATTTTAAAATACAATTTTATTTAAATTAAAAAAAAACAACCCACAGAAACAGCTTACCCATTTCTCCCACCCTCCACACCTACCTCTGGCAACCACCAGTCTGTTCTCTGTATCCAGGAGCTTAGTTACGTTTTTGTTTTTATGTACCACATGTAAGTGAGATCGCATGGTATCTGTCTTTCTCTGCCTGGCTTATTTCACTTAGCATAATGCCCTTTAGGTCTGTCCATGTTTTATTTTTTATGAATGACTAATATTCCATTATATATATATATACACACCACAGATTCTTTATCCATTCATCCACTGGTGGTTACTTGGGTTGTTCCTATATCTTGGCTATTGTAAATAATGCTGCAATAAGCATGGGGGTGCCTATATCTTTTCCATTTTAAAAAAATTTCCTTCAGGTAAATACCCAGAAGCAGAATCGCTCAATCGTATGGTACTTCCATTTTTAATTTCCTGAGGAAACTCCATGCTGTTTTCCATAGTGATGGCACCAATTTACATTCCGACTATTCTAAGTGTGAGATGATATCTCACTGTGGCTTTGAGTTGCGTTTCCCTGATGATTAATGCTACAGAGCATTGTTTTCATGTACATGTTGACCATCTGTATGTTTTCATGGAGAAAATGTCCACTCATATCTTCTGCTCATTTTTTAATCAAATTATTTTTTTGCTGTTTAGTTATATGAATTCTTTATATAATTTGGATATTAGCACCATATCAGATATTTGATTTGCAAATATTTTCCCATTCAGTAGGTTGCTTTTTCATTTGTTTGATGGTTTCCTTTGCTGTGAAGAATCTTTGATGTAGTCCCACTATTTTTTTTTTTTTTTTGCTTGTATTAGTTTTACTTTTGGTGTGAGGGTCCAAAATCATTGCCAAGACCCATGTCAGGGAGTTTATTGCGATGTTTTCTTCTAGGAGTTTTACGGTTTGAGGTCACATGTTCAAGTCTTTACTCCATTTCGAGTTAATTCTTTGTGCATGGTGTTAGGGTTGTGGCCCGCTTTCATTCTTTTGCTTCTGGCTGTCTAATTTTTCCAGCACTCTCTATTAGACTATCCTTTTCCCATTGCATATTCTTGGTTCCTTAATCATAAATTAATTGAATAAGAAGTTTTTAATTTTAATTAAGTATAATTTATCATTTTTTTCTTGCATGGAATGTACTCTTGAGGTTATACCTAAAAACTCAAGGCCAAACCCAAGGTCACATAAATTTCCTCCTATATTTTCTTACAGAAGTTTTATAGTATTGTGCTTAATATTTAGGTCTATAATTGTTAAATACAGACCCGGGGAGACTAGGGATATATTATAATCTCCAGTTTCCCAGTTTCTGGCACAGAGTTCTTGAGACTTTTATACTACCCTGGATAATAAGAACATTTTTTGTTCAATGAGAAATCTCTTGGTGGATTCCTGGATGGGGAGGCTTGTCACCAGAAAGACAAAGCCGTGACTAAAAGCTTGAATTTGCAGTGCCCTCCCCCCACCCCATTCTCTGGAGAGAGGAGAGAGAGGAGAAATGAAGTTGATGTAACATGCCTATGTGATGAAGTCTCCAAAAATCCCAAAAGTATGAGGTCTGAGGCACTTCTGGGTCTGTGAATTTATCCAAATGCTGGAGGGTGACACACCGCACCTCCAAGTGGACAGAGGCTCCTGTGCTCAGGACCCTTCTGGACCTCACACTACATATTTCTTCACCTGGCTACTCACCTGTATCCTTTATTATATAATAAACCTGTAAATTTAAGTGTTTCCTTGAGTTCTGTGAGCTGCTCTAGTAAGGGGCTGGACCTTAGGAGAGAGGTGTGGAAGCTGATTTAGAGCCAGTAGGTCAGAAGCACAGGTGACAACTGGGACTTGCAATTAGCATCTAAAGTGGGGCCAGGCAATCTCATGGGATCTGGGCTAAGTCTGGGTTAGTGTCAGAATTAATTGAATAGGAGGACACCCAGCATGTGTTGGAGAATTGCTTGGCATGGAAAACCCACACATCTGGTTGCAAAAATGTTCTGTGCATGAGTAGAGGAAAACTGTGTTTCTTTACAATAATCCATTCTGGGTTAATTTTTCTGACAGGTGTAAGGTCTGTGTCTACATTTTTTTCCTTTTTTTGCATGTGGAAGTTCAAGTGTTCCAGCACACTGAAAAGACTATTTTTGAAAAGACTATTTTTCTCCACAGAATTGCCTTTGTTTCTTTTCTTTGTCCAAGATCAGTTGCCTATATTTAGGTGGATCTATTTTTGAAATCTTTTCTTTTCTGATAATCCATATGTCTTTTTTAAAAATCAATATCACACTGTCTTAATGGCCGTAGTTTATAGTAAGTCTCGCAATCTGATAGTGTCTATCTCTTAACTTTATTCTTTTTCAGTATTTATAGAAATAAAATTTGCATCTCTAATTATCAGAGAAATGTAAATCAAAACTACCATGAGATATCACCTCACACCTGTCAGAATGGCCGTCATTCAGACATCCACAAATGACAAATGCTGGAGATGGTGTAGAGAAAAGGGAGCCTTCCTACGCTGCTGGTGGGAATGTAGTTTGGTGCAGTCATTATGGGAAACAGTATGGAGATTCCTCAAAAGACTAAAAATAGACTTACCATATGATCCAGCCATCCCACTCCTGGGCATATATCCAGAGGGAACCTTAATTCAAGAAGATACATGCACCCCAATGTTCACAGCAGCGCTATTTACAATAGCCAAGACATAGAAACAACCTAAATGTCCACTGACAGATGACTGGATGAAGAAGTTGTGGTATATTTATGGGTAGTGGAATACTATTCAGCCATAAAAAAGAAAATGCCATTTGCAGTGACATGGATGGACCTGGAGACTGTCATCCTAAGTGAAGTAAGCCAGAAAGAGAAAGAAAAATACCATATGATATCACTTATATGTGGAATCTTAAAAAAAGACGATAAATGAACTTACTTACAAAACAGAAATAGACTCACAGACATAGAAAACAAACTTACAACTACTGGGGGAAAGAGGGTGGGAAGGGATAAATTGGCAGTTTGAGAATTACAGATACTAATATACATATATTGTATATATATAAATATGATATATATATAGATAAGTTCATAGTGTACAGCACAGGGAATTATATTCAATATCTTTTAGTAACATGGTGAAAAAGAATATGAAAATGAATATCTGTATATTCTTGTATGACTGAAGTATTATTCTATATACCAGAAATGGACACAACTTTGTAAACTGACTATACTTCAATAAAAAAAATATATATATATACCAATAAATAAATAAACTAATCAGGTTTAAAACAACAAAAAATAATATTAATAATAATCTGCATCAAACTTTAGAAAAGAAAGAAAGAAAATTTGCAAATGAGTAAGTCTTGGAGGCTAAATTTTAAATCCTCCTGAGGATAATCCACGCAATACAGAATTCACTTATTCAAACACTGTATTAGTTTTCTAATTGCTGTTGTAACAAAGTACCACAAATTTAGTGGCTTAAAATAGCATCGATGTATTAATTTACAGATCTAGAGTTCAGAAGTCCTAAAATCAGCAGGGCTTCGTTCCTCCTGGAGGCTCTTGGAGCAGTCAGATCTGGGGTACTGTCCTGTCCAGTTGGAAATTCTTGGTTAAACACTCTGCCCCTGGGGTGGACTCACAGCTCGGCTCAGGCCATCTTCTGGTTAGGAGTCCTGGGTACACTGACTCAGGACTCAGGCTCTCCTAACCCATGCCTTTGAGGCTGCAGTGGATAATACCCAGCATTTAGGGGCAGGAGAACCCTGAGCCAATCAGAAAAGCACTCAGCCCTTGGCACGCATCTGAGGGTGGCATAAGTAAAAGGTCTTTGTTGACAAGATGACAACAGTTCAGAACACCTAGCAACAAAACCTGAGGATGTCCAGCTTCCCATGCCTGGCAGGCTTCCTCAGTCTCAGTGAATTAACAATTCTGCCTTTCTGTGTTTCTAGGATGCCTGGAAGAAGTTGTAAAAGGTCTGGGGATGTTTGGATTACATAACTCTCTTTTATTTCCTTTGTTCAACATTTATTGAGCAACTAATGTATGCTAGGCCCCTTGTATACATTATCTAATTCAACCCTAGCAATGATCTTATAAAATAGATGCTATTAAAGTTGTTTCACAGATGGGGACATAGAACCTCAGAGAGATTATTTGCCCCAAATCACTCAAGCTAAATGGTAAAGCCAAGATTTGAATCCATTTTTTCTAAGGTCAATTCTCCCTACACACTAAAGCTCCTTTGAGCAAGTAATATTAAAGAAAGGAGGGGAGATGATTGATTATGGTAGAATGGTGAGGCAGGAGGTCGGAGAGGGTTAAAATAGATCTTTTCCAGTGGTTTGTGGGACAGAAAAAGGACAGAGGCTGGATACCTGTCAGAATCATAATAACGATGGGGATCCATTTGACGGTGCCTCCAAGGTGATTCCATTCACCCCTGTGCCCCCATTCCGTGCCATTGCTTGCCGCATCCCTTAGCTACATAAATAATCTCAGGATCAGCTAGTTTTTAAAAGATGTTAAATAATTAATATTCCATTCTGTTATATTGAAGATAGGTGACAAACGGAAATAAAAAATGTTAAGAGACTTCCCAGGAACTTAGGCGCTGTGGAAGTCAAAGATGCTGGGGCCGGAAACTGCCTCACCAGTTGCTTTTATCAGTAAACTGCTGGGCTTCCTAATCCTGATTGACACCTTTTCCTTTGCCCAAATTCTCTTCTCACAGACACTTTGCTTGCTTGAATCCTTTTCAACCTCCATCTCTCGTCATGCATAACAAGCCCTTGGAGGGGCCTTCCCCAACCCCTCCCCTCATTTTAAAGCGGGTTATTCCCATTCTTAGACAAAGCACCTGGTCTCCTCCTCCAAGTCCACAGGAAATCACAGTTTGTAACTATGTCGTTTATTGGCTTGTTCAGTGTCTGCCTTGCCTCACCCATTGCACTGTAAATTTCCTGAGAGTAGGGAGCAAGTCTGTTAAAAAGAAAATCAGCAGTAAGACAGGTCAGGCTTCAAGATTGCTTCCACACCGGCTCACAAGCCCCTTCAGCAGCGAATTGCTGCTTTTTGGAAGTTCATGCCTTTTGTAGACCAGCAGGCCGCCAGGTACCCAGGAGCCAAGCCGCAGCCCACTGGCTTCAATCTGCCCCTGAGAGCGGTTCAGCAGGATGCACTCCAACCTGTCATTGCCTGAGGCTAATAAAGCTATTGGCTCTGTGGGGACAAGTTGGCACACCCTGGGCCTTTCTCCCCGGGCACCTCAGGTTCAACAACTCCAGAAAGTCCCGGGAAGGGACATGTTAAATTGTGAAAAGAGCCACTCAACTGTTCAACAAGTCCCGGGAAGGGACATGTTAAATTGTGAAAAGAGCCACTCAACTGTTAATTTTTGTTGTCATTTTTAAATTTTGTAAATTTAAATTCACACAAAGCTGCCTTAAGTGAAGTCCCAGGAGCTTTACTGGGGCTGAGGGAGAGATGCTTAGAGAATGTTTCCTTAGCCAGGAAGCATCTAGAAGCCACGAGGAGACTGATGTGCCACAGAGCTCTCGCGGTCCTTAATGGCGCGTCCCAGGCCAGGCCAGGCAGCCTTCCAAGCCTCTTTTCCTGCCTCTCTAGCCTCTGAGGTAGGAGGGATCTCAAGTGTTTCTTAGCAAACGCATTTGCGTGCCCGGCGCTCAGCGAAGCCGAACAAACCGGAACAACTGAGTTTGGCGCAGAGAAAGGTTTACCTCAGGGCCAAGCAAGGAGGGTGGGTGGCTCGTGCCCAGGAAAACCCAGAAGTCCTCGAAGGCTTTCAGCAAAGCATATTTAAAGACCAGGTGAGGGAGGTGGGCCGCAGGGTGTGCGATCAGCTCGTGCACAGTCCTGACTGGCTGGTGTAGAGGGACCAGGGCAACAGGGTGGTCAACGCTATCAACCCCGAGGTGCCAGAAGGTCTGGGGCCATGTGCTCACGATCATCAAGTAGTTGATTTCTTCCCTTTGGTGGTGGGTTTTAGCATCTAAAAATCTCAGGAAATATACCCGAGATACTATGATCTGGGTCCTTCAGGCAGGAGCTACAGCAGAGGGTGTGGGGGAGGGATCTGACCCTGGAAGCCCCACAGGGCCCTGCTCCGTTATGTGTTGGGATAGACACAAATTAATTCCCAGTAAGCAAGTAATGCAGTCACTTTGCCCTGAAACTCTACTGACAGTTGTTTCTATACTATTACAAGAAAACCTAGTTGTGCTGTCAGAGGTAACAGTTTCCCCTTCCCCAGCAAGCACCCTAAGCACAGGTTTGCACAGCTGGAGCCCCAACACAGGTGAATAGAGTCTAATTGCCCACCAGCCCTCATCTGCTCTCCTGAGGAAGATGAACTGATGCAAAGTATCTCAAGGAAACCCCTACTTCGTGCTGCCCCGTCAAAACTGGCAAGTAGCCGTTTCCTAGGGAAGTGTAAATTACCTGTGGACAATTCTCTGGAAGGATCTGCTTGGGGAGATGCAAATTTCAAATTAACTTTGGATTCACTTCTTGTCAGAACAAGTGCCCTTAATTTCTGTGTGGAGGTGCAAAGCTTTTGTAATGAACAGGCAAGCCGTTGCCTCTGAACTAAAATATATCTTTTCACTCTTTTTGGCTTTTTTCCATATCGTGATAATTAGCCAAATTGATTCTTACATTCTAGGAGAAAATGCTGACACTTAGAACTCAATGTAAAAGCATCTTTTAAATACATACGCAATATAAATATATAGTGAAGATTTGAGGGAACAATCTGGTTTAAATCAACATTAAGATTATCTTCTGGAATGTGCATGGACAAAGTAACATTTATTAGGAAAACGATGTGTGCATGCTATTTGTGGAGCCTTGGCTTAATAAAAATTCATGTGTTTGGCCTAATTTTTATGGACAGTTCTTATTTTAGTAGTTAAGGCAGAAAAAAGATTACTAAACCTGGAGTGCTCCCTGGAACATGGTTTCCTCTCTTCTGCCTGTTGACTGAAATAAAGTGCACAATATAAGAGTAGTGAGTTTCAGTTTTATTCAGGCACCTGAGAACTCCGGCCCAGGAGACAGCCTCTCAGATAGCTCTGAGGAACTGCTCTGAAGAGGTAGGGGAGGAGCCAGTAAACACATGATTTTTTTTTTTTTTGGCTAGGAAATGCAAATAGTCAAGCATTGGTAAAAGATTAGCTTGATTAATCACAAAGAACAAATATCTCAAGTTAACATTTTAGTTATTTTCTATGTATGGGAAGATGCAAGAATCTGGGGTCATTGAAATTCTTCCTTAGATGTGCACCTTCACTATCTCGGGGCCCATATATCCAAAAGCACAGGGTGCTTCTCTGGTTTCCCACCCTGAATTCCCCGCAGGGCACACTGTCTGCAGTGGGCTGTGGTTTAACCCTGATGAGCCACACTCTTTGTTCTGTTTGTTTACATGTCCATATATATGCTGGAATCTTTAACCATGGTCCCTCCTGTTCTGTGAATTCTTTATTGAACTGATGGTAAGCTCTGTCTAGAGCAAGGACTTACCCCCATTAAACCTCTAATAGACTGTATATTTTTCCTTACAGGATGTTAAATAAGAAATGTTATCTTACAAGTGAAAACAGTAGTGCTTGAATACCTGCATGTCATTTTAAGTCCATCAAAATATGTAATACTGTTTTTAACGACTCGGTAACAGTTTGGATCAGCCTTTGCAGAAGAGTTGCTCAAGAAGCTCTGAGAAATCAAAGTTAAGGCCTTTTGTCCGAAAAGAGCCACCATTCACTACATGTGGCTGTTGTGCAAGTGAGTGAGGCTGGTCTGGACTGAAATATGGCTGTTGAGGTAAAATTGATGCTGGATCTTTTTCTTTTTAAATCAGCATAATAAAAACAAACTAAATTTTATTAGGGTTGGTGACTAACAGCCTAGGGGTTTGAAAAAACTTGACTGTCCCTGTGCTGCGGAAGCAGCACACCTGTTTTAAGATATGGTCCTGAACAAAAGCTAAAAGGGCAGAGAATTAATGACTCATCAAGCGGAAGCTAACACAGTTTTACTAACAAGGTGTCAGTGTAAATCTCCACAAACTTTTTAACTCACAAATTTGATTCTGAAAATTCACTCAGTGAAAACTGCTGATGTCTTTTTGCCTGCAAAGTGGCTTTTCTCACCCCATGCCACTCAAGGAAGTACTTTCCCTCTTACAGGAAACAGAAAATGCCTCCCGCTTTAGGGTCACAGCATGAGGTCTTTTTGCTGCTGCTAGTCTTGTGGTCCAGGCTGGATCTTTCTTTAGATTCTAAAACTCTGAACTTTCCACAAGATAAAAAATGTAGTCAAGTGTTACTTTGCACCACCTGACAGACACCACCATGCTTAGCAGTGAAAATGTCCAGATTATGGAATAAATGTGCATACAATGGCAGTTTACCTCCCTTGGTTCATAGGATGAATGGTTTCTGGAAAGTTACTTTTGGGATATCTCTCCAGATACCCATGATGAATTTACCCAAAGGGCAATCCTGTTTATGTTTTGGCCCAGAAAGAAAATGCAATGACTATGAGACATGTATGGTTTGTACCCAAGAATTAGGCTGGATTTCATGAGAATAGACATAGAAATAGAGGTAAGTGGTTACTTAGCTGCAATATATCATTTGTAGTCCAGGTGGGAGCTTCCAAAATGGAATCTAAGATATTAAAGGATACACATCCAAGTGCATGTGGAACATTCTTCAGGATACAGCATATGCTGGGTCATAAAACTCTTTAAAAAAAATGTAGAAGTACAAAAAAAGTATGTTCTCCAACCACAAGGGAATTAAATTAGAAATCAAATTTTGAAAATCCAAATATCTGGACACCCTCCCTAAAGAACTTTCATTTTGGAATTCTTAGGCAGTTTGCTTATTGTGTCTTCATGGTGTCACGAGGGTGGGTATGTACTATAAAGAAAATGAGGCAGAGGGATAAGTATGTTGTCCTAGATAAAGTGACGCATGGGGTCGGATGTAAGCCTGGGAGGCTCGCCTCAAGGACTGAAATTTGCCATCAATTTCCCTGGGTGGTTTGTCTCAATTGTAATTGATGCTGGATTTTAAAGACTTCATATGAAAAAAAAAAAATCTCCTTAATTACTTTTATTGATTTTTTTTTTCTTGAAGTAGTTTTGGATATTTTGGGTTAAATAAAATATATTATTAAAATTAATTTCATCTGTTTCTTTTTACCTTTTTAAAGAGTACTACTAGAAAATTAAAAATTACCAATAGCACTTAAACATTCTATTTCTACTGACTGAGTCTTTTGGTCTTTGACTGTTTTCAGCTGAAAATAATCTGCATGCCAAGGGATTTTAGGGTGGCAAATTTCGCCTGCCTACACAAACAATCTGAAAACTTCTGGCTTAATATGTGTGGAAAGCTCACGCATGCCTATGAATTTAAGAAGGAGGTTTATGTTCTATTTGCAGCAACAAGGAATACACGCAATTTAGAATTCTTTGCCTTAACTCTTTCCTAATGTAGGAACAAATTTGTAGTGCACTCTGTATTGCTTGAAGAAGTATTATTTGACTTTTTCTCTGTTTTGTAAACATTTTATTTTCAAATACTGCGTTGGTGATAAAATGAAAGACAGTAGTAAAAACTGAAAGCTACGTAACTACTAGTTTGTGATGCACATAATTATCTCTGTAAACAGAGCTCTAGGAATTCTTTCCTGCTTTCCAGAAAATTTCTGGTTAAAAGCAAGGACTTGTTATAATGTTACCAATTTTGTGGAGAGCTGGAATATTGAGACAGATGTATTGTTTCATGGAAGTGCTTTATGTACAAATATCTCCAGGAAGAGTTAATTCTCCATGCAAGATATTTGGTGCCATAGATACAGTGCTTAAAAGCTCATTTTTCCTGTTAGGTTCTGCCTTCAAATTTTTGATTTGGCTTGATTAATTGAAAACTATAATTTTGAAAGAATCTTTATTTTTTACTCATTCAGTAAACATTTACTATTGTTGTTGAGCCCAAATCCATGTGCCGAATGCAGTGAGGCCAAGCCAACCGAAACACTGGAGGAGTTTGGAGCAGAGGAAGGTTTGCTGCCCGGCCAAGCAAGGAGAGCTCCCTGATGCTTTTGGGGGGAGGGTTTGCACAGGCACAGTGTAGGGGAGAGTTTCAGGGTGTGTGACCTTCCTCTGATTGGCTGTTGCTGCAGTAACAGGGTGATGATCCGGGAATCTCAATCCTCGGCCTCTGGCTCCAAGCAGTCTGCAGTCCATGTGCTTGTGGTCAGAATGCAGCCACCATCCTCCACTGGGGGGGGGGGGTCTTAGCTTCTGCAGAATAACTCAAAGGCATGTCAAACTGTCATCTCCATCCCTTCAGGAGAAATGAAGAGTCCTCTGACTCTGCTGTCCTAGTAACTGATGAGTCTGCTCTTTGGAACTCAGGGAGGGCCTAGGAGGCTAAGGTGCTTTCCCTACAAACAAGAAACAGGGGACACAGAAAGGCTTTTGTGCCCTGGAGGGCCCCACGGAGTCCTTTCCAGTTTCGGTCCTTCCTTTCCTTTGATACTCCTCAATCCTTAGGGGAACGGGTTAGGACAAGAAAGGGAATTACATATTGGATAGAGAAGTTAATCATAAACTTGGCAGAGGAACTCAGTTTTAGGGGGACAGGGGACACGGAAAGGCTTTTGTGCCCAGGAGGGCCCAGTAGGTTCCTGCTCAGTTTCACTATTAGCTCTGTGACAGGGTTCATGATAATGCAGGGGTCTCCACCACAGCACTACTGACATTTTGGGCTGCATCACTCTTGGTTTTTGGGGGGTGCTGTCCTGTGCATGATGTTTAGTGGGCTACTTTGTGCCAACCCCCACATTCTGACAACCAAAAAAGTGGCAGTTGGGATAAGAGACCTGAATGGACGGGCTTAGGAGACATTAAGGAAGAAGAATGGAGAAGTCTAACTGGTAGATTGTGGGGACAGGGAGGGAGGGGGGAGTCAGCAACAAGTCTATCTGGGGCAACTGGAGAGATCGTGGTGTGTTTACTGAATGAAAAAATAAAGGAGAGTGAAATATGTAAGAGAAGACGAGTTCAGTTTCAGACCTGTTGGGTTCGAATGCAGCCATGGTGGGAGACTTGCCTTCCAGGCAGTGGGTTCAGGGCTCAAGACTGTAGGACTGAGAGGTAGATTTGGGTCTTAGTCTTAGAAGTTGATGTCAAGGTAGAGCTGTTTTTTAAGAGGCACCTGCTGGAGAAAAGGATGAATTGGATAATTAAAATGCAATTTGATTTTTTTTTTTTAGAGATTCTTGAACATTTCACCAAGGCTAAGCAGAAAGGAAACGGAAAAAGCTTATCAACAACATTTTGGTATATATTAGAGGCAATTGAGAGAGTGATGAAGGATGAAGAGAGCTGAAACAAGACAGAAGAAGAAATAACATGGTGTTCAGACAAACAGGTAGGTGAAAGTGAAGAAAGGAAGATTGATGAGACTCACTTAGTGTTTGCTGAGTGTCATTAACCAATATGCAATGCTACTTTCAAACAAGTGGGAAATTTCACACATTCTTGCAACCCACTTTCTTACCCAACATTTTAGCCTGAAAAATTTCAAACATACAGAAAAGTTCAAAGAATTTTACAGAGACACATATATCCATCACCTAAACTTTACAATTAAAATTTTACTATACTTTATTATCTATCTGTCCATGTATCCATCCATGACAGCATCTTGTTTATTTGATGCATTTTAGAATAACATGCAGAGATTGGTACATTTATCCAAAGTATGTCTGTGTATATATGTATATATTATATGCATATACATATATATATATAAAGAACTGGAGTTCATCATTTGAACTCCAATACACTTTTTCTTATATTATCTTTAAAGGTTATATCCAATTTTCTCTGTTGGAAAATGGGTAGCACCACCTTTTATTTTACCTGCAGTGCTTGCGACCTTTCCGGGGTGCTAATACTGAAGACTTTTACCAACAATTATGCTAGATTCGACCCTTGAATATAGAGATTGGCCACATTTGCCTATTTGTCTTCTGTATCCTCGTACCTAGTATGTGTCCAGGCACAAGGTAGCATCTTTGATGTTTGTTTATTAATTAAATTGGATGGAAAGTACCTACCTACCCTTGTGAGTTTTAAATAAGCCTTTGCATGTGATAGAGCTTTGTCATCTGTGACCTGCTGCACAACTGTCAGCTATTGTTTCACATTCAAAGGATGTGAAAAAATCAGCAGTCTTCTCTCTCCATTTCCTTCTCTTTCTTCTCCCTCTTTGCTTTCTTCTCTCCTCTTTTATTTTCAGAACTTGTAATTTATCTCAGAAAAAATAGTAAGGAAACAAATAGCTCAGAATCAAAGATGTCTTATTAAAGAAAAAGCAAAAATAAGATCCATAGTACCTCAGTACTCAAAGCAGAAAATTCTTAAAGCCTCAGGCAAAATATGCCCTCTGAGGAGCCTGGATTCTAGAAGAGAGCAGTCTTGTGAAAGACGTGAAACAAAGGCTTTTCAAGGACTCTGGAATTGCTCAGAGACTGCGATAGTACCCTGGCAGTTATTAAAGTTGCTTTCTCAGGACCATTTACTCAAAAGGGCCACCTAAGGGTAACTGGCCAGCAGGCCATAAGTTATCATCTATTTTAAGAAAATAATTAGAAAAAGGCTAGTAATTATTGCTGCATGATGTTTTTACACCACAGAATTATAGGACCTTAAAAAATGTATTTTTGATAAAATGGTTAAGGAGGGAGGTTTAAAATGTTGGTTCTCAATAAAATTTGCTTGCTACATTTAAAACGCATCATATAATATATAGTGTTTTTTCCTCCTTTGGGCTTTAAAAATACTAACATGTTGGCTGGGAATTTTGTGTTTGCAAAGTAATTAACAATTAACTTCTAACTTGAATACTTGTAACATTATTGATTTATGCCACTTTAACCTTATTTTAATTTACTGCTTGGAGCTTCTTTAAATGCCAATGTTTAAACAGGCCCTTTAAATATAGATAACTAAATTTCTAAGTAACTAAAATAGTGACAAGATTTGCAATGAGGAAAATTTTTTATCTTAATACTGAAGAAGAACGTTAAGAAAATCAGGAAGGAAGAAATTTTTCTCTACCCTTCTAGGTTCTTCTGGCTGGTCTAAGAATTATATTGACAGAGTAATGGGAGAATATCAGACAAAAGTTTAATAACATGTATAGGAGAGACCCAGGAAAACTGAGTGATTTGCCAGAATGGCTGAAGCCCTCACCTTAAATACTGTCTTCAGCCACAGACAGCAGAGGATGCTGGGAATAGCAGTCTGGGACTTCAAAACAGAGCAAGGGAATTCACGTGGAGATAGAAAAGCAGAAGTGTTTGGTAAATGAATGTTTGCTGGGCCATGCAGAGACAAGGGACTGAGTGGACTCTGATCTCTAGGCTCACTGACTTTCCCCATCATACCCAGCACTCACTCCTTGCAGATACCACTAGTCATAGCTCTATTCAGCTCTGTTTGAATTCTTTAGGCAGCAAAGTGGGAGGTAAAAAGAAAGACTTCCTTAGTCTTCTGTTTCTTAAAAATAATCAGCCATAATTAATCCTAATGCCATAGACACACATTTTGGGGTGGCAAATTTTGCTCCCCTATTCAGTGAACTATTGCAAACTTTCATAGTAAAGGCAGGGACAAAGTCTGTCTTGAAGGGTTTGCTTGGGAGAGTGGTGGTTTATGGCATACCATGTGATTTCTTGTGTTAGTGCCAAGGGTGTTTCCTTTTGTCTTTTCCTTTTTTGTAGGAGGCAACAATAGGGACATGTTTAATATTGATGAGCCTGACCTCCTGGGAGTTAAGTATGTGCACCCTTTTTGAATATAAATGCTGTTTGCTTTATATGGTAAATACAGAGAAATTTAGAGATTAGCATTTCAATCAAGTCTAATCTCAGTATTTTGATTCCCCTACCTTGCCATTTTGTCAAAAAAAGTTTGAAAAATGAAATTTTGAAATGACAGCCAGTGTTCTCTCATGGAGATGCAAGCTCTGCATGAACATAAAAGCAGCACTATGTGTAAGTAACCTTTCCCAAACCATACGTCAAGTACATTAAGGGTTTAAGGTGATCAATTATTAAAGAAAAGAACAACCCATTCAACCAATATTTATTGAAGAGCCATGTTTCTGCAGGCAGGTTGGAGGGGGCAGTGTATGTGGCCTTACGTTATTGCACTTCTAAACGGGAATTTGGCTTCCCTTTTTCCCTTTAAAAATTTTCGTTTTTGTTCAGTGTGCATCTTCCAGCTGCCAAGCTGTTTGGCAGTCGATTCCGGCGGCGGCGGAGCTTAAGGTCCCAGAGCCAGAGGGGCGCTCTTCCCGCTTCAGAGGCTGGGGGCGGGGCCAAGGGACCTAGCGGGGGCGGGGCCTGGGGCGGGGCCCGGTGCGTTCCCCGCGGCCATTGGCGGCGCTGCGTGAGCGTGTTCGCTCCGGCCCGGGCGGGCGCAGCCGCGGCGCCCAGTGCGAAGCGCGGCAGGTGCGCGAGGCGGCCTCCTTCCCTCCCAACGGCTCGCGGGCCGCCGGACTTGCCGGGAGCCCGGCGCGGCCGGGCTGAGGGGCCAGTATGGCCTGAGCGCCCGCGGCGGGAGGCAGCAGCAGCATGGGGAACCAGGACGCGAAGCCGAGGAGGAGCGCAGGCGATGCCCCGCACGGAGGTGGCGGCGGCGAGGACGCTGCCGGGCTCCGCGACGCGGAGGGCACAAAGAAGGGGGGCGGGGGCAAGAAGGCGCCGGGCAGGCACGGCAAGGGGGCCGGCGGCGGCGGGGAGCCGGGCAGGAAGAAGAGCAAGTCGGACCCCAGAGCCTCGGTCTTTTCCAATCTGCGAATCAGGAAGACCCTGTCTAAGGGGAGAGGTTCCGGCGGCTCCCGTGAGGATGTGCTGGACCCCCAGGCCCTGCAGGCCGGAGAACTGGACAGCGCCCACTCCCTGGTCACCAAAACCCCAGACCTCAGCCTCTCGGCCGACGAGACGGGCCTGTCAGATACCGAGTGTGCTGACCCTTCCGAGGTGACGCGACCCGGTGGCCCCGGGTCGGCCAAGGCCGGGGTCGGGGGCCCGGCGGTCGCCGAGGATTCAGAGACTGCGGCAGGGGCGCAGGATGGACAAAGGACCAGCTCGGGGTCGGACACAGACCTCTACAGCTTTCACTCGGCTACGGAGCAGGAGGATCTGCTCTCGGATATCCAGCAGGCGATTCGCCTCCAGCAGCTGCAGCATCAGTCCCAGGGCCTCGAGTCGCCCGCAGCGTCGCCCCCGTCCGCCACTCCCCAGCCCGCGGCCCTGTTGGGCCTGGACCGACCCCTGCCAGGTCCCAGTGCCGAGGAGGCGCTGCCCGCGCGCCCTGACCGGCCCCCGGCTGCAGACCCGCCCGCGACCGCCGCCTTGCCGTCTCCTGGGTCTGCACCCGGGGAGCGCGCGGCCAGAGTCCCTGTGCGAGGGGCTGGGGACACGGACGAGGAAGGCGAGGAGGACGCTTTCGAGGACGCCCCGCGAGGGTCCCCGGGGGCGGAGTGCGGCCCGGTGGTGGGAGAAGCACCGCGGAGGCCGGGGGCGTCGTACGAGGAGGGGGCGCCGAGGCCCGGCGCCCCCTCGGCCGCCTCCGTGCCCGGCAGCCCCTCGCGCAGCCCGCGCTGCCTCAGGCCCCGCCCGCTCCTCGCCCCTTGCTACGTCAGGACCACCACCCGGCAGCTCAGCTCGCCCGGGCCTTCCCCGTCTCCGTCCCCCAGCCACAGCCCCAGGGTCCAGAGACGGCCGGAGTCCTCCCTGGACCGGGGGACCAGACCTGTCACGGCCGCCGCGGCCGTCCCGGCCAGGAAGCCCCGAGCGGGCCGCAGCCGGTCGGCCGACTGGACCGCGGAGCTGGGCCGCGCACCCGGGGCTGGGGGCTCCGCTCACCTGCCGCAGCGCCGGGCAGGCGGCCTCCAGGATGTGTTCGCAGGTGAGCGCCGGGCCTGGAGGGTCCAGGGCGCCTGCCTATCGGGAAAATGTCTGTTTTCATGCAGGATCTTAAAGGAGCAGCTTAGTCGTATCTAGCCTAAGTCCTCTCGAGAAAGGGCCACTCTGTTCACTTCGCCAAAATATCTGTGCTTCTCTATGTCCAGGGTCACGCCAGGCAGATAATCTCCTTTTTTGCACCGTTTGAAAAGCCATCGTTCTCTTTCCTTCCTCATCCCACAGCATTAAAAATAACAAGATTGTTGATGGTCCTTGGACAAATCGTCTATTCTAGGACAGCTCTGATTCACATGTGTATGTGCACGCATGTACTTCGTGATTTCTCAGGGATCTGGGTGGACTCCTTAGTGAACTAAGTGGTCACTCTTGTTTGCTGATGCAACCAAATCTGATACATGCTTGTAGAAAAGTATTAAATAGTGGTATAGAATATTAGGGATCGTTTGCGTTTACGTTTGGTTTTGGTCAATCAAAACAGGGTGTGGCTTGGGGATAGTGAGGGTGAGCTAGCCAAAAGCTACACGTGATCCTGCTGGTACATTCCCTAGCCGCTGGTATGGGCTCTGCCAGGCATCACAAAGCTAGCTGAAGGGTCAGCTCATTGTGGTAGATGTCAAGTAGTATGATGAGTTTATGCTTACTTAGGTCCCAGGGCCTTACCTGAAGTACTCACTGGTAGAATGTCAGTTTGTTTCATGTTTACTAACTTCTCTTAATTTTTAGATGGAATATTGAGGGTAGGAATTTAAGGAGCAAGGGAAAATGAAGATTTATGCAAATATAAGTAGGTTGTGATAAGTATTTGAATAATTATAATTTTCAAACGTGATTTGAAAAGCTTAATATCTTATATTCTATTACTTTAATAAATAGGTTTTCTTTAGAACAGTAGGTGATGCTTCTCAACAAGCATGCTACTTCTTAGGTGGCTAAATGCTGTTAATGTTGTGGTACGACCACATTTTAATTTTGATCTCCAGGCTCTCTTATTTTACATTTATTTTTATATTCTTACAACTAACAGTAGCCTCTTGTATTGATTCTGCTTGCTTATCCCCCCTCTTTTACTTCTCCCTTCCCTTTATTGAGTAGGTTAAGTTAAAAGGAATGTTTACAGTCTAATATCTAAGAGATAAATTGTGAAAAAACAAAAAACAAAACTGATTTCTAAGGAAGAGAATTGGAAAGTTCCTATTTAGTTTTTGTGAATTTAATGATGGTGAGAAATTGAGTATTTCATCTATATCTAGGTAAAATTCATAATGTATAAATTATTTTTTAGTGAAAATGTCACCGTGATCAGGTCTATCATTCATTAATATTAATGGTGGTTCTTAGCAGCGTTAGAGTTTGGAAATATATTTATACCAGGCAGCCATATTGTGCCAGGCAATATGTTAGATGCTAGGTGATATAAAGACCTTTTTAAATCATGGTTCTGCCTCTCCGAGGATCACACACACAGAGAAATGCAGTACGGTACTCAGGGTGCATCAAGTGTGTGACTGATCTCCTTGGCAAGGGATGAGGAAAGAGGAATTCATAGGAGGATTGACTTGTCCTAAAGATCATAGGACTCCAGATAGGTTGAAGTTTTGTTTTCCTTAAGGGAAAAAAAACATGTGTTCCTGGAACTAGCATTTCATTTTAATTTGCTAAGTATTTCCAAATATGAAATTTGGGACTCATAAAGGAGTCCTGTTCAGAAGGGACCCGGGCTTTGTTGACCTCTCCAAGTGAAATTTTATTTACTGTGCAGAGGTGGTTGCTGTAATATGGGCATCACCTCCTTTATATTTGATGCTTGGATATAGTTGGTCAGTGACCAGTAGATATTTGTGTAGCAGCTTCCGTACATTTACCTCACCTACTCACTTTCTTTAAAAATTAAAAAAAAATTGGTAGATTTAACCTAATCTTGTAATTGGTTGGCAAATGGAGGTAAATAAAGAGATGAAACTTTT
Source organism: Vicugna pacos (assembly GCF_048564905.1). NCBI lineage: Eukaryota > Metazoa > Chordata > Mammalia > Artiodactyla > Camelidae > Vicugna > Vicugna pacos. The sequence continues at coordinate 29,151,093 of NC_132997.1, read as the reverse complement.
CAAGGTCATGCTGTGATTCATTCAGAGGCAGAGCCAGAAATAGGAGCTGAGTCCACCGATTCAAGTCTGAATGTTCTTGCTTGTTACTCATTTTTGGATGTTCAACACTGAGACATCCCATAGAATAAAAACTTCTAACAATTATAGAATTTAAGGCCTTCACTTATGAGATTTTCTAGTTTCTGTTATTAATAAGGTGCATCCCTTTAATTGTTGAACATCTGGCTGGCTTTCCTTGGGCTGGATGCAGAGTGATTGCTGATCAGGATGAAGCAGATTTTCTCCAGGCAGCTCTCATGGAAGCTATTCTTAAGGTGGTAGATTGAAAGCAGATTGATGCAGGCCTCTGTTTCTCAGCTGTTGTCTGTTTTCTCGTCATCTGGCTTCACAATTGGTTCTTTACCATCCTCCACTGTTTTATGGGTGTCTTGGAAATTACTAGAGCCCTGGGGAGCACTAGCATTGTCCTTAGGAAATTGTTTTCTGGCCTTAATTTGCATATCTTTGGATCAATTAATTGCCAGCTGCCTTTGAAGCAGGTGATCTTTATAGCTATAAGCTTCTATGAACATCTTTTATTTTTAGACCATAGAATGAGGGTTGTCAGCTCTGCCGGAAGGAACAGATGTTTTTTGCTTTCTACTGCCTTCTAAATGTAGGCAGAAAATTCAAGTGAAAAGAGACCTCCAGGGCACATGTTTGTTTCTTTGGCAGATACGGAAACCTTTAGCGATAATGGGGACCAGTATTTTATCTTGTTTTAGCTGTTAAGGAACTGATGCTGCCTCTGCACAGAAATTTTACAGTGAATGTTTGAAAAGACATCTTTTTCAGTGTTTAGTGGAAGAAGTGCTCTGAAATTTGAGAGATTCCTTTGCACAGTAAGAGTAGCAGAAGCTTGTTACTCGAATTTTGCAGTTAAAGTTCAGACAAATAAAATGTTAAATTTGTGATGCTAAGTCACCTTTGGTAAGAATCTTTCCAAAGTCAATTATGTGCTTATCTGTCTTTTTTTTAAACACATGGAATAAATGGTTCATCTGTTTTCAGTGGCTTAATGACATCTTTAGGCACATCATGGTTACATCCTGTGAAAACATTGGTGTTGCCCTGATCAGCTATTGGAGTGTAATGGACTGGTGACTCCAGTTGGCTGTTTCTGAAGTTTTTGTATCTGTGTGGTTTTCTGGACTTTTTCCTTCTTTTGAGCTATTTATTCTTAGAACTATCTTTGGTCTCTTCTTCCTGTACCAACCCCCATTACTTCTAATTTGATTTTTCTGATCAATTTGTCATTGGCTTATAAATCCTGTGATTATGACGATAGCCATATTTATTGCACTTCTACTAAATGCCAGGCTCTGTGTTGGTGCATCATATAATTATCTCCAATCCTTTTGACAGTCTTGAGGTGTAGCTGTTTATCCTCATTTTCCCAATGAGTTAACTACCCAAAGTCAGGAGAGTGAAGTAACTTGCTTAAGGGCATTAAGCTTAATCAAGTCTGTTGTTAATGTGAATAAAATAATGCAGTGTGTCAGTTGAGCCTTGGAGGACTGGCTAATCTATAAAGCGCTTGGGCTTTGAATTTAGATTATGTGATTCTCATTTTGGATTTTCTAAAGGTTATCTTGATTTTTGTATCAAAGTAGAAGGACCCACTCTAGGAGTACAGACTTTCTCACGTAGCTTCTTAAATGAGTTATTAGGCTGTGAACGTTTTAAAGCCAGGAGCTGTCTTCCTTGTAGCAGTAGCATTGGACAGAGTGTAGCTGTCCAGTTACTGTCCAGCAAACGAGCGAAGGTCAGAAGCCACCCCTGCTCTGTATGATGTGTCCGTGTTACCATAACAGGAAGAGGGATGAAGAGAGGGCTGTTCTTTCCCCTGTGTCTTGCCTCACTGGGTTTCATATATCTGAATAGTAATCGGCATCATAAGCTGGGACCGGGAGCACTGTCCTCAAATCATTTCAGTTTGGTCTAAAGCATCCTTTCTCATGGTTTCTTTAAGGCTGTGGTTTGGACTGAAGTCAAGTACTCCAGTAGCTTCAGTGATGGGTTTTAGTGACTGCTTTTATGAGCTGAGGACTGGCCTGGTTTTTAGTGCACTGAGGCATTCAGATGCAAGCCATGAAATTGAAATTGAGCAGGTGCACTTAGAGCAGTGTTTCCTTCTGATTCTATTAAAAAGATGCTAACATGCATAGTTGGGTGATGGCAGCAGTAGGTACTATAACTACTGTTATTCCAGGTATATCTGCATCCGAGCTTGCTGTTTAGTTAGGTGACTCTACAGTAATTATTTCTCATATGCATGAAGGTGGAGGAACAATTTCAAATTAATGATGCTAGGATTAAATGAAATAGTCAATGTAAAGCCCCTACAGCTGTGCCTGGTGTGTAGGGGATGCACAGTTGGTGCTGTTTGCATTCCTGGGCTGATTTATTGCCCTAATAGACTACATTGTTCAAAGAGGTCCAGACCACATTTGTCAAAGCATAACAAAATGACTCTGAAATTGTGTACAAATACTGCAAAGGATATAATCAGATACTAGTTGGAAATTATTATTTCTAGTCAGTAGGTTTTTTTGCAAATTGTTTATACATCAGTTTTTTTTCTTTTTTTTGCATTTTCTATGTAAACCTTTTTGTCATTTTATCAGAAATGTTGGATTTTGGGGGAATTTGGATTTAAAAAGCATATGAAGGTAGTATGACTGTGTAATTACGGGGAGGTGCTGATTTTTAAAGGAGGGGTGGGGTAGACGAGGTGCAAGCTGACCCCCTCAGCATTTATGTTCTGCAGTGTCTGGCTACACTCGCCTGACTTTGCAGCCTTAACCTCCCAGGTTCCTTCATAAACTCTCTACTTTAGATGAACTAGTCCGCTTACTGCTCTATGAACGTTCTTTTCATTTTCCTGACTTTGTGCTTTTGTCTAGCAGTTTTTACTCTCTTGCAACACACTATTTGTCTCTCTTGGTTTAGCATCTGAGAAAGCATCCGTTTTCCTGTTTTGTATCTTTACCAGGAGACCTGGCTGGCAGTCACCCACCCCCGTGTCTCTGGATTTACTGTCTGTATCATACCAGATACACTTTTTGGATTTGGGGATCCTTTAGGTCTTCTTTCTCACTTCCTTCTGCTTTTCCTTTCTCCTTGCTTGCTCACCTGATTCTATCCGTTCATCACCCACTTCTGTCAATCCGTCCACGAGTCCCTATTCTGTGCCTGCTCTGTGCCAGTCAATAAGATCGGCACTGAGCATATTGAGGCCTTTAGGAATACTTGTTTGCCATTTTTTCAAACAGGCAAGTTGGGTACCCAGGCTTCCTATTGCTAACTAAATCTAGTTGAATTTAAGCTGGAAAATTACTGACATTTTAGAAATTATTTTTATTGAGGTATGATTGAATCAGCAGTGAAGGGAGAATGACACTTTCATAGAACTTGTGTTGAGAGAACATCTATTTCTATTTCTCTGGGTTGATTTAAACTAGCAATGATAATACAGTGACTCTCAGCTTCCAAACATCAATGTTATTGGTCGTGAAAGAGGAAAATGTTATCAGTCTGTTCATTTCTACTTTTGCATTAGAAGTGACAATCTGGTGTTAATGAAAGTTAGCATTACGGAAACTTAAGAAGAAACAAATAAGTACTGCCTTGTGACTTGATAGTTTTTGGATATAATTTTAGTGACTGAAAACTTCTGAGGCTTTTTTAATATTAAAAATACAAATGCATGGAAAATATAACTTCCAGTCAATTTGAAATTGTAGTTAGTAAAACAAGGTATAACATCAGAAGTGTAAGAACCAAGAATAGCAGTTACTAGATGCTGTAGGAGGATGCCAACCATGCTAGAGATTGTTACCCTGCTCCACTGTGGGGAAGAGAGAGGGAAAAATTTCTATCTTCCTCCCTTCCAAGGATGTACTCGGGAGCATTGTTGGATACGAAAATACTGCCATCCTTCTGTGATTGAGTCAGTCTGCAGCGTACTGGAAGCTTGATTATCTGTTACGCCAGAGCCGCAATGGGCTATTTTTATTTTCAAAGGGAGTAGAATAATATCTTGAGAAAATTAAGCCTTTGTGGTGTTTTAAAGTTATACTTAAAAATTCTTACACCGTACTCCTTGGGGCCTCTTGTTATCCCTCAAGCAGAAGGATTCTTGGTTGTAGTTCTGTCGTGTAGTGGACATGTATGGAGCATTCTGTGTCATTTAAGTTGTTGCTCTACATACACAGTAGCAGCACGATGGCAGTAGTGCAGACTGAGAGGTCTTCCGATGGGGCTCCCCTTTCAAGTGGCCCACAGATTTCCTGTAGGACAGGAGGCAGTAGTGTCTTACTCTTCCTAGTTCCCTGGTTTCCCAGGCTGTAGAAGTGAATGCAGTCATGCTGGGAAGCTGCTTCCTCCACGTCTTATCCAACCCTGCGAATCTACAGGAGTGACGGTTCCAGGAGGTAGCCTTTTCTCCTGATAGTGATACTTTGCATATTTAGAATTATTCTTTGCTATTAGAGTGGAAGAAAACCACATGTTGGAGGATTTGTTCCCACCATGGAGTAAAGATGCTTTGGATATTGATAATAGCTAGTGGTAAGATTTTGATGGTTTTGATCAGTTGTTACTTGATGCTAAAGGAGATCTGAATTGGTTGGAATGCTGTTCTGTGATGTGCGCTTAGGAGCCTGTGCTTTTGAACACCAAGGCAGTGACTGGGTGTAGCGGGCGGTTGACCTGTTTTATGGAAATCTACAAAAGGGAAGTCTGTGTTGTGCAGCGTTATGACCCAAGCACTTAGAGTATACGGAGTCTTTCTAATACTGGTACCAAATACATCAAGCAGGTCCCTTTAGATTCATTATCTACAATAAAAGTAATCTTCTATCCTTGAATGGATTATAGGCTTTGCATTTTTCCTTTAGTTTAAACTTCTCAATAAAAGTAGTACTACTAATTCTCTTATTTCAGTGTACTTTATTTTTTAACATTTTTTAATTGAGGTATAGTTGATTTACAAAGTTGTGTTAGTTTCTGGTGTGCAGCATAGTGATTATATATATATATTCTTTTTCATTACGGGTCACTACAAGCCATTGAATATAGTTCCCTGTGATTTACAGTAGGACTTTGTTGTTTATCTATTCTGTACATAGCCATTTTATCCCTCTTTCTCCCCTTCCCCTCTTGGTAACCATAAGTTTGTTTTCTATGTCTGTGAGTCACTTTCTAGTTTGTAAATAAGTTCACTTGTGTCATTTTAGATTCTATGTGTAAATAATATATGATATTTGTCTTTCTCTGTGTGATTTACTTCACTTCATATGATAAGCTCTAGGTCCATCTATGTTGCTACAAATGGCATATTTCATTTCTTTCTATTGCTGAGTAGTATTCCATTTTTTATATATCATCTGTCGATGGACATTTAGGTTGTTTCCACATCTTGGGTATTGTAAATAGTGCTGCTATGAACATTAGGATGAGTGTATCTTCTTGAATTAAGGTTCCTTCCAGATGTATGCCCAGGAAAAGGATGCTGGATCATATGGTAACACTATTTTTAGTTTTTTAAGGAATGTCCATACTGTTCTCCATAGTGGCTGCACCAAATTGCATTCCCACCAACAGTGTAGGAGGATTCCTTTTCCTCCACACCCTTTCCAACATTTATAATTTGTAGACTTTTTGGTGATGGCCATTCTAACTGGTGTGAGGTGATACCTCATTGTAGTTTTGATTTGCATTTCTCAAATAATTAATGATGTTAAGCATTTTTAATGTGCCTCTTGGCCACCTGTATGTCTTCTTTGGAGAAATGCCTATTTAGATCTTCTACCCATTTTTTGATTAGGTGGTGGTGGTGGTTGTTTTGATATTGAGCTGTGTGAATTGCTTAGATATCTTGGAAATTTGTCCCTTGTCAGTTGCATCATTTGCAAATATTTTCTCCCATTTTGTAGGTTGTCTTTTTGTTTTGTTTATGGTTTTCTTTGCTGTTCAAAAGCTTTAAGTTGAATTATGTCCCATTTGTTTATTTTTGTTTTTTATTTCCACTACTCTAGGGACAGATTGCAAAAAATATTGCTGCAAAGTATGTCAAAGAGTTCTGCCTATGTTTTCTTCTAGGAGTTTTATGCTATCTGATCTTACATTGAGGGCTTTGATCCATTTTGAGTTTATTTTTGTGTATGATGTTAGAGAACCTTCTAATTTCAGTCTTTTTCATGTAGCTGTCCAGTTTCCCCAGCACCACTTATTGAAGAGACTGTCTTTTCTCTATTGTATATTCTTGCCTCCTTTGTCGTAAATTAATTGGCTATAAGTGTGTGGGTTTATTTCTGGAGTTTCTATATTGTTCCATTGATCTGTGTGTCTGTTTTTGTGCTAGTACCATGCTGTTTTGATTACTGTGGCTTTGTAGTATATTCTGAAGTCAGGGCGCCTGATTCCTCAGCTCTGTTCTTCTTTCTCAAGATTGTTTTGGCTACTCGTATTGCTTGGGTAGTATGGTCATTTTAACAATATCAATTCTTCCAATCCAAGAACACTTTATGTCTTCCCATTTGTTTGTGTTGCCTTTAGTTTCTTAAATCAGCATGTTTTTTGTTTAATTGAGATAAAGTCAGTTTACAATGTTGTGTCAATTTCTGGTGTACAGCACAATTCTTCAGTCATACATGAATATACATATATTTATTTTCATATTCTTTTTCACCATAAGCTACTACAAGGTATTGAGTATATTTCCCTGTGCTATACAGTATAAACTTACCTATTTTACATATACCAGTCAGTATCTGCAAATGTCAAATTCCCAGTTTATCCCATCCCACCCCCCTTCCCCTGGCAACCACAAGTCTGTATTTTATGTCTGTTAGTCTGTTTCTGTTTTATATATAAGTTCATTTGTCTTTTTTTTTTATATTGCACATATGAGTGATTATCATATGGCATTTTTCTTTCACTTTCTGGCTTACTTCACTTAGAATGACATTATCCAGGGCCACCCATGTTGCTGCAAATGGCATTATTTTATCATTTTTTACAGCTGAGTAGTATTCCATTTAAATCAGCATCTTATAGTTTTACAGGTCTTTTGCTTCCTTAGGTAGGTTTATTCCTAAGTATTTTATTCTTTTTGCTGTGATGGTAAATGTGATTACTTCCTTAATTTCTCTTTCTGATATTTGTTAGTTTATAGAATTGCAACAGATTTCTGAGTATTAATTTTGTATCCTGCAACTTTACTGAATTCATTGATGAGCTCTAGTTTTCTGGTAGTATCTTTAGGATTTTCTGTGTAAAGTATCATGTTATCTGCAAACAGTGACAGTTGTACGTCTTCTTTTCTAATTTGGATTTTTAAAAATTTCTTTGTCTTCTCAGATTGCTGTGGCTAGGACTTCGAAAACTGTGCGAAATAAAAGTGGTGAGAGTGGGCATCCTTGTCTCGTTTCTGATCTTAGAAGAGATGCTTTCAGTTTTTCACCATTGAGTATGATGTTAGCTGTGGGTGTGTCATAAATGATCTTTATTATGTTGGGGTATATTACCTCTATGCCCACTTCCTCGTGAATTTTTATCATAAATGGATGTTGAATTTTTCAGAAGCTTTTTCTGCATCTATTGAGATGATCTTTTTTTTCATTTTCATATTCTTTTTCATTATAGGTTACTACAAGATACTGAATATAGTTCCCTGTGCTATATGGAAGAAACTTGGCTTTTTTTCCCTCAACATCTAGGATCTTCCTTATTTTTGTTTTTTTAAATATTTTTTATTGAGTTATAGTCATTTTACAATGTTGTGTCAAATTCCAGCGTAGAGCACAATTTTTCAGTTATACGTGAACATATACATATTCATTGTCACATTTTTTTCTCTGTGAGCTACCACAAGATCTTGTATATATTTCCCTGTGCTGTACAGTATAATCTTGTTTATCTATTCTACATATGCCTGTCAGTATCTACAAATTTTGAACTCCCAGTCTATCCTATTTTACCCCTCTCCCCCAAAGAAACTTGTTTTTTATCTATTTTATACGTAGTAGTTAGTATCTGTAAATCTCAGACTCTCAAGTTATCCCTTCCCATCCCCTTTCATCCCTGGTAACCATAAATTTATTTTCTGTGTCTGTGAGTCTGTTTCTGTTCTGTAAGTAAGTTCATTTGTGGTGTGTCTTTTTTGTTGAGATTCCACATATGAGTGATAGCACGTGGTATTTTTCTTTCTCTGACTCACTTCACTTAGAATGATGATCTCCAGGTTCATCCATGTTGCTGCAAATGGCATTATTTTATTCTTTTTCGTGGCTGAGTAGTAGATCATATGGTTTTTATTCTTCAGTTTGTTAATGTGGTGTATAACATTGATTGATTTGTGGATACGGAATAATCCTTGTGTCCCTGAGATAAATTCCACTTGATCATGGTGTATGATCCTTTTAATGTATTGTTGGAGTCAGGTTTTATTTTTTGGACAAATTAGGGAATATATTTATATTTCACCTTTTAAAAGCCAAAGATAACAATGCCACTTTCTGGAAAGTCATCTTATTAAAAATACATGAAGTTTCTTTGTTGAGGATTTTTGCATCTATGTTCGTCAGTGATATCGGTCTGTAGTTTTTTTTGTCATAGCTTTACTTGGTTTTGGTATCAGAGGGATGGTGGCCTCATAGAATGAGTTTGGAAGTGTTCCTTCCTCTTCAATTTTCTGAAGTAGTTTCAGTCAATGTACTTCAATGTATTGGGTTTTATTTTCAGTTTTCCCTACTATTGTATATACTTACTCAAATAACTTTTGGGTCCATGGTATTTCACTTAGAAGTTTGCGTTGACATGAAAAATTTCTTGAAAGGCTCTTTTTAAAATTTTATTGGCCTTAAACAAGCTTGTTTAAGTTCATTAAGAAGCAAATGGACTAGAGAAGAACTATTTCAGGATTCCATATAAATGCATTTGAATACTCTGTGGAAAGTTTTATAATGAGTCTCTTCATTATTAACATACAAGTCTTACCTTTGAAAAGAGTAATATAAACAATGGGATAACAAAAGAGATATTCTTTTGTGAGTAAATACTTGTGGATAATTGCCACCTACCCCAGTACCCTTCAAACCTGTAGGCCAATGCTTGCCTGTGTGGAGAGGTAAGGCATGTGAATTCTCTATGGGAGGTGCTACAATTTGCAGCCACCCAAGATGCTCTGCGGTTGTTTTTTACTGTCCTGGCACTGCTATTTTGGTTAAATGGCTTTGAGGGCGTAAAACGTTTGGATAGTATCCTGGCACTTTATTTCAGGATGTAGGGTTTGATATGTCTTAGAAAAATTTAAAAATGTGTTGACGCTGTTGGATCCGATATATTGTTGGTGGGCAAATAAGTTTGAATAAAAACTGCAGTGATTTAGGTGGAGAGAAATTTGCCTCTGGGCTGAAAATGTAATATATGTGAAAAAGTGATCCTGGAAGCCTTTTATCTCTGACTTGGATTATTTCTCTAAGGAGCCTCATTTGACTCTAAATTCGCAGATCATTTTCACTACCATCTGCTTGGGGATAATAATAAGAGCTGGGTATGTGGCCTTAGTTTAGCTTTAGGCTAAACCTCTGAGGTTGAGTCACCGGCTCCCTTTTGTGTTTGCCCTCCGGGCTTCGTTACTGAGTAGCTCAAAGGCCTGCTGGGTCTGCACCTCTGGCTCCTCTGTTTCCCGGCGCAGGCACATCCCACTTGGCTGTGACAGGGCTAGGAGAGCCACTGTGTCTAAAACATTCTTACTCTTTTCGTCACCCTCTAAACACTCGCCTCCTGGGCTTCCCAGTCAAGGCGCGGCTCTCCAGCCTTGATTCTTCCATCCTTCTCAAACTTGACATCAGTTAGTCTTTCCATTTCCTCTCTTCTGAGTTTCTCTTTGATAACTCTTCTAGTTTCTGTTCTCGTTGCCTCTACATTTCCTACAACAGATCATCCAACACTGAGATCCTAAACATTCTCTCTGCCCCCCTCTGGGTCTTTTCCAGTAATTCTGTACAAGACAAGAGAGTAAACTAAATACCGAAATGAGCTGGCCAGTCCCAGATGGAACCATTTCAGTGGTTCCATATTGCCCTGAGTCTAAAGTTTTAATTTATGCACACGTACAAACATATTATGTATAAATATATATTACGCATATATATGTACTTTTGTATATTATTACTTAACCCTCTGCAGTCTGGTCCCCTCCTTGCTCAGTCTCTGCCCCCCACCTGTCCTGAATGTCTGGAGCCCTTCTTCAGATAGCTCATGTTCGCCCTAGTAGTTTTAGGTATTATTGACACTCTGTCCCTGGTCTTCAGGAAAGAAAAAGTGGCATTTACTCACATCCCTGAGGGCGTCATTAGTCAGTGCAGATCTCTTCCCTTTGTCCTTGTATTTTCGTTTCCTATTCTGACCCCCCTCAAGGACAGAGAAAACTGCTTTTATGTGTTTAATTGATATCCTTAACATTATATGTACCTTTGTAAAGCATATAGTGTTTCTGTGTATATTTAATTTTATGTCATACAAACACTCAGAGTTGTAAACTTCATTCTTTTGCTTTTTTTTTTTTTAATTCAGGAGCCTTTGGGGAAAAAATATACAGATTTTTCCTGATAAATATTTATCAAGTTGATCGCTTCTTACTGCTTTATCACATTCCAGAGAGAGTTCCGCTGGGGTGTAGAGCATAGGGGACACTGTGCACCACCTACTGTATGTGAGTAATGCCCCCTAGAGACGTGCGTTGTGGTGGCTGCGGCTGTGCGTCACGGTTAACCATCCTGCGCGGGGTGGCCGTCTAGATGCCACCGTAGACAGCGCTCTGATGAGTATTCCCATATGGGTCCTGTGTGAGAATTTCTCTGAAGTGTATGTTCAGGGGAGAGATTGCTAGGTCAGAAAATGAAGATTTACTTAATTTGTGTGTTACTGCCCGTTCTGTTTTTAAAATGTTTCCCGCAGCCTGTATTCCATGAGCACAGCAAATCAGCACTCATCTAAGTTTTGAATCTTTACCAATCCAGTGAGAGAAAGTGGTATGTCATTGACTTACTGTTTACTTTGTATGTATCTGATGGCTAATCCCCTTGAGGAAAACTTAGTGTGTTTTTAGCCATTTGGGTTTACCCATCTGTGAGTTGCCGGTTCATATCATTTTACCTTTTTCTAGAGGGTTTCCTGAGTTTTCTTGTTTATTCACTGGGTTCTTTGTATATTCCTGATACGATTCTACTACCAGGGTTAAGGATGCAATGGAGTGTTGCTAAATCTCCTCCTGGTCTTCTTTCCTGACATCAGAGGCTAGTGGAAAATTGACGTTTCTCACAGTCCTTTGTGGGTTGTGTTTCAGATGTGATTTAGGTTTGTTGAGTTTGTGCCACACTTGGAAGACCTCAGCAAGGCCCGGGATTGAGCTCTGATGTTTGCTGTCGCGAGCCCAGCTGAGCAGCTGTCGCGTCTTCTGGGGCGGTGTCAGCAGAGGCCTGATGTCCAGGCGCTTGTTCACAGAGGCCCAGGTGGGCAGGCCCCTCCCTGCACTGGTGTGGCTGGCAGCGAGCACAGCGCAGTTCTGGGACTGGCAGCAGAGGTGGCGCCCAGCTGTGAGGCCTACTGACACCAGATGTGGAAATGTGGTCGCGGAGCCCAGGGCCTGAGGTCAGAAAGAGGCAGCCACTTCTTCGGCGGCCTGGTTCTAAGGTGTGGCTCTGTCAGTAGTGTCCACTTTTTCTTCAGCCTGTCCAAGATTCTGTAAAACAAGTGATAACCTACAGTAGGTCTCTTGCTATTTAAACTGTCTGTAGTGAATTTGATTTTATATAGTTGTTGAAATATTAACATATCGAATCAATTTTAGATATTATAAATACCTCCCCCTAGTATTTTATCCCTCTTTTAAATTTGTTGTGTCCTTGGTTCAACAAAAATATTTAATTTTGATATAATCAGATCTGGTTTTCATCTTTGGTTTCTGCAATTTTCTTCTCATTTAAGAAATTCTTTCTTACACCCAGGTCACAGGCATTCTCTCCTCCATGGTCTTCTATTAGCTGTATCATGTTCACCATTTACATTTAAACGTTTGCTCTGTCCAGGGTCCTCTTGAAAGTGTGGTGTGACTAGGGGTTCAGTTGCACTTCTCTGTACAGGGCAAGCCAGTGTTTTCAACGTCAGCCACTAAACAGTTTTCACACACTGATTTTTAATCTTTTAAACTTTTATCATTTCCATATATGGATAAGTCCGTTTGTGAGGGTATTTTCTTTTCCTTTCATGCGTGTTTTTCTGTCTTCAGTCAATACCGAAGAGCTCTCATAAATGTGCTTTGCAGTATGTCTTATTACCTGGAAGGGAAGTGCCCTCTTTTTTCAAACTTTCAGCATTATCAGGGCTTAACTCTTGATGGACCTTGTAGTCTTCTATATAAATTTAAAATAAGTGGTTGAGTTTATTAAAAAGTCCTAATGGTGTTCACTTTATTAAATTTGTAGATGATATTGAGGACTATTATCATAATAATATTATCCAAGGTTATGAAAGACCTCCATTTGTTCAGGTCATCTTTTATGCCTTTTTAATAGAGTTTTAGAGTTTTAGACTTCTTTATAGAGGGTTTGTGTTTTCTTTGCTGAGCTAGTTTCTGGGTACTTCATATGTTTCATCGCTAATGGGAATGGTATTTTATTTTTATTGTTTCTGGTTATTGTTGGGGTAAAGAAATATTTTCAGTGTCTTTCAGTTGTAAGAATAATTTGATCTCCCTTATAAATGTTCTTAAACCTAAAGGTCAGTTAATAATATCTATACTTTATAGTTAAAAGAGTCTAACACTAACTCAAATGTGTGGGTTTTTCCACCTACACCAGTGAGCAATTCTCTGTGACACCAGCTGGGTGTTTACAGTTCAACTAAATTCTGACAGTGTCTACCTGGAGATGGTGTTGGGTCCCACAGATGAAGGGCTTGGTCCTACAAGACCGCCCACTCTTCAGACACCAATCAAAAGTTCTGACTGAGCAGCTTATAGGTTCCAACAGTCCCCTCCTTGGGTGTCGTTAACTCTGTAGAGAAGCTTATAGGATTCAAAGAAACATTTCACTCACCAGATTACCAGTTTATTATATAAGATACAACCCAGGGATAGTTAAATGGAAGAAATGCACAGGGCAAGGTATGGGGAAAGGATGTGGAGCTCCTGTGTGCCACTCTCCCTGAATCTCCACGTGTTCACCAATCCAGAAGCCCTTTGAACCCAGTCCTTCTGGGTTTTTATGGAGGCTTCATTACACAGGCTCGACTGATTAAATCATTGGCCATCGATGATCGGCTCAGTCTCCAGCTCCTCTCCTCTCCCTGGAGGTCAGGGAGATGACTTGGTTCCCCTGACCACCAACCCTCATCCTTAGATGCTTTCCAGAAGTCACCTCATTAACACAAAATGCAGGTGTAGCTTGTTATGAATATCAAGACAACTTTTTCACTCCAATCACTTAGGAAATTCCAGGGGTTTAGGAGATCTGTTCCAGAAATTGGTCGAAGACCAAATATGTATTTCTTATTATAAATCACAATATCACAATAGTCATATGGGATTTTAAAAGCAGAACTTTTATTTTTTTTACTGCAAAATAATTGAAACAATCATAGAATCTAGTATACATTTTGTAGACTCTTTTGAATTTACTGTGGCTTTCGTTTTGTCCTTACGTATGATCGGTTTTTGTGAATCTGTGCCCTTTTCGGGGAGCTATAATCCTAAAATCCAGAAACATTACTAATATTTTAATTTAGAAGGTTGTGTTTTACACTCAACATTAATAAAAATCTCTGATTATGTAAAATACTTCAAAAGCATCATTTAAACAACTGTGTATTTAATCCAAACAGAAAAACACCTCTATTTCTTGGTTTCCATTACTTACTTCTCCCTGGTTTGCCTTCTATATTTTGGGCTGGCTTTTGTGTACCTTCTTCTAGTCCTCTTCTTCCACCTGACCCTTGTTAACTAAGTGCCACTTCCCCTGAGCTTCATACATGTCCTCAGGAATCCTTTCCTGCATTTTGATGACTCCAGATTCAAATTTCTGGCTCAGATCTCCCTGTGAATTCCAGACTCAAATTTCCGTTGCCTTTAAAAATTCTTTATATGGATATGGGAGGTGATCCAAACTGAGCTTCTCTTTCATCCAAACCCACTCTGCTCCACTGTTCATTGCCCTCCCTGGTGGGTGGTAATAGCATCTGCACAACCCTTTACCCAGTCTCTTAGCCAAAAACCTGGGATGTGTACAAGTTGGCAAGTTCCTCACATTTCCTTCCTGTATCCAGTGAGCCAGTTTCGCTAATTTCCTGCTAAAATATACCTCCAAATTTAAAACAAAAACAAAAACCTCATCTCCTTTCCAGGTGAATTATTAACATTCTTCCCAGAAGTATTCTACGGCTCTCCGTTAACTGCCAGGACAAATGTTGAGCTGAGATTTATGCTCAAGGAGAAGATTGACTGTGTTCAGGATGGAGGTGCTAGATTTGCTAATATTTGTGACTCAGTGCAGCCCTAAGGGAGGCATCCTCCTAGATTGTCCAGCCTTGGAATGGCTGGTCCTGGGAGGAGCGACTGCACTATTCACTGGAGATGTTCAGAGACTGGCTGGAGATCTACTGAGGTGACCACAACCCTGGAGAGGCTGAACTTGACCACTGACTTTCCTTCCAACTGCGAGAGTCAATCTGATGTTTGACTTGAAAAGTTAAGAGTGGCAACTATGGTCTGTGTGTCTCATTCCTTTTATGAGACTGCTTTAAATATGTTTTTTAAAAAACCCTCCAACCAGAGTTATTTTAAAGCTAACATTTATTAGACTCACTTTTATGGGTTTAACTTAATAGATTGAAATTAAGTTTTCAAGGGCATTTTCCTTTTGACATTTCTATAATTTTTCCTTTGAACTTTGATTTAGTTCATGATCTTTGAAGAAATTACTGGAGAAATCCGTAATCTAACATAGGTCCTGAGAGGGGTTGTTTGTCATTGTCACATAATGTTCTATGATATTCCTTGGGCGAGTTTATTAGACTCATTAGATTAAGTTCCTCAGCTTGTTCTTGTCATATTCCAGTCCTTGATCAATTGAAGTTTCATAGATTCTTTATTATTGTTTACAATGTGTCAATTTCTGGTGTAAAGCACAGTGTCCCAGTCATGCATATATATACATATATTTGTTTTCATATCCTTTTTCGTTATAGGTTACGGCAAGATATTGAATACAGTTCCCTGTGATATACAGAAGAAACTTGTTGTTTATCTATTTTATATACAGTTGAAGTTGCATAGTGTCTTTTTTCTTTTCCCCCACAAAAAGCTTTCATGGATGCCAAAATTGAACTTTAAACTTATACAAATTTTAGTAGGTTGTGTAGTGACTATAGTCAGAGCTCTCTCTGACTTTGAATGCTCTGTCTCTGACAGGTCACTTTTTGAATGTGTGATGTTTTATTGTAATTGATTTGAACACGTTTTTTGCTACTTTTTCTCCATGTTCTGTGTCAGGTAAAAAAAATACATCACATGTGAGTCCCAGTTCATCACACAAAACAGTCACCTTCTTCAGAAAGATTATGAAGATACATTATGGGCACTTACTTTTAAGGACTAGATAGAAAACCAGCAAATCTGTACCCAATCTATATTTTATAAGTTTAAAATATCTAAGTCTTCCTTCTTTATCTGGAGTTTTGAGCCTGGGGGTGGGAGCCTTCCTGTAAGAGTGTCTGGATCAGCACCAGCCACGGGCTCGGTGGGTTCTGAGTCCTGGGAAGCAGGGAGCCTGCCCCCTTGTGCTGAGTCCCTTCCTGAGCTGTGGGTGTCATCTCTGCAGGTGGGGCCCACGTGGGTCCTTGCTCCTCCTGTGACCGTCTAGCCATTTGACCACTCACTTGCCTTCTTTTCTTGAGAAAGTGCTAGATGTTTATTCTCATAAGAGCCATTCTTCCTCTGTAAAACTTGCGGCATTTTGGATCTGACACTAGACATGTTAATTTCCACATGATTGTAAGTGGCCTTGTCTCTTTTTACTTATTTATCCAGCATAGGCCATCAGTATGTGATGATACGTAATATGTGATTTCTCTCTATTCACTACATCATAAACTTAAGTAATTATCATTAATGTCTAACTCTGAATTTGCTGGTCAACCTCATTTTTTCTTATTTTTTCAATTGATAGATAATATAGGATTTCAGGAGAAATTTACTAAATAGACATGTCTGAGCTATGAAATCAGAAAAAAATTTAACACAATGAGACTTGTTTAATTCTCATTTTGCATAAGAAATGTGACCTGTAGAAATAAAAACTTATATTGATGCCTTTCAAAATGTAGCAATTATATCCATCCTTCAACCATTAAAAAATACACAGAAGGCGAAAATATCCATTATATGTTTCTAGGCTGTTAAAATATAAACTGAAAACAGTTTATTACAAATTAATGATATTATGGTACATAAAATAACCCAAAACTCACATGTAACCTTCCCCTGTGTATGACCTGGGATATGTTACCCAAGTATTTGGGTCTTCATGTCTTTGCAGGGAAAATTAGAGGATTAAGCCAAATAATCTCTAAGGTTTCTGGCTCTAAAATATTGAAAATTAAGTGGTGAATTGTCACTGAGTCATTAACCCTAGTAACGACAAAAAGTTGTTAGTATTTGGGTACAATAAAAACAGGAAAGTTGCATGCATCGTCAAGGCTAGTGGGAAAAAAGTCTCTTGTTGTCTCTAAGGGAAAGTTTCAGTATGAAAAGTTTCTCTTCCTGTTTGGACACTTTATTGTCTCCAGTAGATGGAGAAGGAGCCAGGGGCTCTCCCTGCTTTGTGTTATCACTAGCCAGGAGCCCATACTCTGCATCTCTTCTACAAAAGTGTCCTGCCTACATTATCCTGTTATATTGTCATTAATTAAGGACAGGGAACATGTTTTCCTCATGATGATATCCTTTGGTGGACCCAGGACATTCTTTGGCACATGATGACTCCTAAGAGCTTGGTTATATCTTGTCTTTGCTATGTCCTGCACCCCAGTTCCACTAGAGATGTTTAATTAAGATAATATGTTCTGAATAGAATGCGCTTAAAGTGTTCCTTCTTGAGCTTTGGTCATTGTGACTAGTTGTTAGCCCCTGCAGGCACAGACCTCGTGGTCTCTTTTGTATCTTAGTACAGAATGTTGGTCAGAAGTTTTCCCAGAGCTGCCGGCCCACACAGAAGTGGAAGATGCCTGGAATAAAAATTAGGAGAGCAGAGTACGTGTCCAGTTTTGGCGCTGCCAAGTCTATGACATCAGGCAGATTCTAGAATCTTTTCATTCCTCAGTTGGTTTCTTTGAAATCATGATAAGTTCTTTTCTTTTTGGCTTGGTTTTTTGGGGATTTAGAAATATTCATCTTTTTTATTGAAGCATAGTCAGTTTACAATGTTGTGTCAGTTTCTGGTATACAGTGTAATGTTTCAGTCATACATATACATACATATGTTCATTTTCATATTCTTTTTCATTGTAGGTGACCATAAGATACTGAATACAGTTCCCTGTGCTATCCAGAAGAAACTCGTTTATCTGTTTTACATATAGTAGTCAGTATGTGCAAATCTTGAACTCCCAATTTATCCCTTCCCACCCCCTTTCCCCTCTGGTAACCATAGGTTTGTTTTCTATGTCTGTGAGTCTTGTTTCTGTTTTGTAAATAAGTTCATTTGTGTCTTTTTTTTTTTTTTTTAGATTCCACATAGAAGTGATATCATATGGTATTTTTCTTTCTCTTTCTGGCTTATTTCACTTTGACAATCTCCAGGTCCATCCATGTTGCTGCAGATGGCATTATTTTATTCTTTTTTATGGTTGAATAGTATTCTGTTGTATAAATATACCACAACTTCTTTATCCAGTCATCTGTTGATGGACATTTAGGTGGTTTCCATGTCTTGACTATTGTAAATAGTGCTGCTGTGAACATTGGATTCCATGTTAAATCATGATGATAAATTCTTGCTCTGCTTCACAAAGCTGACCATAGGTGTGGATATGCCTTTTACATTGTAAAGTTCTGCTCATATAGAAGGTTTTTTGCTTTTTCTAGTGTCCCTGCTTCTCCACCCAACAGCACTCCAGTGCAGGAACTGATGATTTTACTTCATTGTGCAAGATCACTGCATGTGTTGTGATGGTAAATGGTCCTTCTGGATTTTCCCCTGGCTGTTGTTACCATGTTTATCTAGCCATGTGATGTTTGCTTAGCAGTGCTAGAGGAATATTTATAGATAAAGTCGGCCCTTTGTATCCATAGGTTCTCTGTATCCACCAATTCAACTAACTGCAGGCCGAAAATTTAAAAAAATTTTCCAGATAGTTCCAAAAAGCAAAACTTAAATTTGCTGGGTCCAGCAACTATTTACAGAGTATTTACATTGTATTAGGTATTATTAAATAATCCAGAGATGATTTAAAGTTTAAGAGGGGATGTGTATAGGTAATATGCAAATATTAAACCATTTGACGTAAGGGACTTGAACATCTGCAGATTTTGGTATCTGAGGGGATCTTGGAACAAATCCGCCACAGATGCTGTGGGACAACTGTAGCTTAAGCCTGCAAAGCGATTCCACGTGCCAAAGTTAATAGTGTGTAAGTGTGTGTGGGAGGAGGGAATTAGTGCAGAAATAAAATAATTGGAGAACATTAATGATAGTACTAAGTTCCCTGACTGTCACTGGGTGAATATTATTTTTAGCATGAATCTAATAAAATAGTAAAACAGACAATGAAAGTGTTTTTTTAAACAGAAGTTAGGGATTCTAGCAAGGAGAGTCATAAATATTTACCTTGTCGATATAATTAAAATACACTAAATGTAAAAAAAAACACTTGATGGTTGAAGGTATTTTAATCTGTGATAACCTTGCTTATATTTTTTCTTTTAGATTGTGGGTACATTCTTATGATTCCATTATTTACTTATGACTTCCATTAAGTTGAGACAAATTTTTATTTATCCAAGTACAGAGCCTTTGAGGAAAAAGAAAGGTAATAGGTAACATTTACTGGGCACTGTGTTAAGCCCATTACAAAAATTATTTCACTTAATTTTTCAAACTGTTGTAGGAGGTAAGGAGAATGACTATTCCAGGTATAGGTGAGGAAACTGAAGCTTAAGAGGGGTCGAGTCAGTTGTCTGAGGCCACAGCTGGGGCGGTGGCAGCATCAGGAGGCCCCAAGCAGGGGCTCCACAGCCTAAGCTCCTGGTTGCCCATGCTGCACTGCCTTGCCTGGATGGCTTCATGGAGTCTAGTGACAGATGTTTACAGTGGAAAGGGTTGGGCAGAAAGGACACCATTCTATAAAAAAAGAGAAAGAACTCCCCTAGATTTCTTCAGCCATCCATTAGGTATGTGATGTATGTGATCACTGAGATGAGCTTTCCTAGGTAGATAGTGTGACCTAGCATTCCTGGGCCTGCATTTCCTAATTTATAAAGTGACAGTTGGAGGCTGGATTTGAAGAATAGAAAGACTGCCCCTCCCACTGGGTCTTCTGTTATTGGGAGGGAGGGAGGGGCAGGGAAGGGAGAGCCTGAGAAGCCGCACCCCTCTCCTGCCCACTTACTTGGAGTCGTAGATTCACCAGAAGGTGCTTCCTGGGTGCCTGTGGAGTTTATACCAACCTGTTAATGCTGCTTTGTATGTAGTAAGAGCTCTGTAAATGTTGATTACATAATGAATGGAAATATGAAGTCAAATGGTTTAAATACCAGAGCACTTAGAAAAGCTATGCTTATTCATATTCTAGGGCCAATTATTTTGATTAGTTAGTGTGATCGACACATCCAGTCTAGAAACAGGTGCTTTGACCAAAGAGCAGAGTAGAAGGCCCAGGAGTTGGGGGGCCCCCTGAACTGGGTGTCAGGGTTGGGTGTGTGGGGGGGTAGGGAAGGGGGTGCCAGAGGGAACCCGGGGGCCTCTGTTTCCTGGTCACAGCCAGCTAGTTTGTTCAGTTAAGAAGTAAGCTTTGGTTCAGAAGCTTTAGGTCAGCCTATTCTCCCCAGTTGAGATGCAAGACATCTGATGTCTGATAGGGCCAGTGGGTCCCAGTTAAATCCCCGGTCATCAACTGTAGGAAGCAGAACAGAAGGTCATGTCTCTGTCCACTCCCCCTGCTCTGGTCAAACTACC
The DNA here is from genome assembly GCF_048564905.1 of Vicugna pacos. Classification (NCBI taxonomy): domain Eukaryota; kingdom Metazoa; phylum Chordata; class Mammalia; order Artiodactyla; family Camelidae; genus Vicugna; species Vicugna pacos. The sequence continues at coordinate 29,130,817 of NC_132997.1, read as the reverse complement.
TTCACTGGTCAGAAAGGGAGATTGGTGCAATCCAGCTAGTGTGCAGGTCCTAGAAACAAGGAAAACTTTCCATGTTCTCATCACAGTGGTGTGACCAATAAGCGAAGTCACGTCTGCTGTTTTTGCAGAATCAGGAGCATGCCTTGCTGAGCTTTGTAATCTTGATTATTTCCCATAATATTTCTGACATATTTTCCATGTCGTTAAATCGTTTTAATAGCATGGTTGAAGATATTTATTGTGAAAATTTGATCATACATAAAAGTAGAGGTACGATGACATCCCATGTACCCAGCTTCAATAATTATCAGTATTATTGACACCATAATAGCTTCGTCTCCCTCTCTCCCCCAACCTGCCACCCTTCTTTTATGAACTAATTTGAGTTATTTTAATCTCAAACACTTGAGAATGCACCTCAAAAATGTACTTTTTATTATGCCATAATGTCATTATTATACTGAACGTGTATAGAATTTATTTAGTGTTATCTGTTAATCAGCGTATTCACAGAACTCTCTGATACCCGAGACGAGAGGTTAGGTCCAACCTGACATGATTTGACCCGTGCTCAATCCCCCCTCCTCTTTTCCTGGAGGGACAGCACGCGTGCTTGATGGGCAGCGCTGTGCACTTTGTAACCCACCCCCATCAAGAGGCTCACCGTGTTTGCCTGTCTCAATTGTGTTGACTCTGTGAAGGACTTGTAGGTTTGGAGATGACAGTTTGATCTCTTCTTTGCAAATTTTTCAATTGGTCTTTTTCTAATGTGTTTCCCATCTATTCATTAAGTGAATCATTATAGATTGCAGTTTTCTAATTTTGTCATTTTTTTTGCATTTTTTGGCTGGAATTTTTCTGTACTGGAAACTTCTTTAATCACTAGGTACATTTTATTACCCCAAAATACAATTCATACTAGGAAAGGCAGGTTAAATGCTTTATTTATTTCCCATCAGTTATCAGTGATGACTGGTGCACTGGCTTCTCCAGTGATATCTGTTGAGTGTTACTTTTCTTATTCCTTTCCAAATAGCAATGTGTTTACATTAATTAAGTTGTTCTTTCTATAATAGCATGACTTGGTGGCTGTATAGTAGGCCATCATCTATATATATATTCTCTTTTTAAATTGAAGTATAGTCAGTTACAACAGTCAATCTCTGGTGTACAGCATAATGTTCCAGTCATACATATACATACATGTATTCGTTTCCATATTGTTTTTCATTAAGGGTTATTACAAGATATTGAATATAGTTCCCTGTGCTATACAGAAGAAATTTGTTTTTTAATCTATTTTTATTTATAGTAGTTAATATTTGCAAATCTCAAACTCCTAAATTTATCCTTCCATCATATATATACAGCTATCTTTTAAAAAATCTGTCTTTATTGTTGGACATTTTAGTTTCTTTCATGTTTTTTCCCCTAGTAACAGTCCATTTATTACAGTACCAGAAACTGTGCTAAGCACTTTACATGCATTTTCTCATTTAATCTTCACAATAATCCTGCGATGTATCACTTTTTGAATATACCCCTGAATATTTACCTAGGATAGATTTTCCAAAGTTGAATTTTTGGGTCAAGGGGTGAAATTTTTAAGATTATTGACACACATTGTCAGATTGTCCCCCTAAAGCTTTCTTTCACAGTCAGTGCTGATACCCACTTCTGGGTTTTGGGTCCTTGAGTCCAGGTTGAGGGATACTGGGGGAAGAAATCTCACTGCCGATTTGGTGGTTCTTTGAACTCTCATCTTCTTCCCCAGGCCTTCTGCCACTATGCTACAGCCTTGAGGATCTTCACAGAGCTGTCTCATGCCTTCTAAGCGCCATGTTGCTTCTGCCACAGTCTAGTAGTTGATGCAGTCACAAAAGCTTTCCCAGTTTTAGGGAGAGAAGTATAGACTGAGTGAGACCACAGGAGAGGATATGAGAAGAGTGGGGAGAATGCCATAGGATGAGCTCAGACGCACTCACATGTTAACATTTAATAGAGAAGCCAGTACACGGGCCTTGAGAGACAGTGGCCAGGAAGGTAGAGAAAACAGAGGGCAGCATCAGGAAGATGCCGGGAAAGTGTTCTTGGAGAGATTAAGGAATTGAGTAAGATAAACACACAAGTGTTTTTGGTACCATGCTGACTACCAGTTTCTGTTAATTTGTGGGGATGGAAGTCAAATTAGACTTGTCAGATGAGAGTGGGCTGGGTCCAGAGTGAGGGGCTCGAGGTAGCAGGTATAGGTAATTCTAGCCAGTTGTCTTCTCTAACTGAGGTATAGTTGATTTACAATATTGTGTTAGTTTCAGGTGTACAGCACAGCGATTTGGTATTTTTGCAGGTTGTACTCCATTATGGGTTATGACAAGATACTGGGTATAATTCCCTGTGCTCTACAGTAAATCCTTGTTGCTTATCTTTTTTATTTATAGTAGTTTGTATCTGTTACCCCCATGCCCCTAATGTGTCCCTCCCCCCACTATGTGGTAAGCACACATTTGTTTTCTATGTCTGTGAGTCTGTTTCTGTTTTGTATACACTCATTTGTATTATTTTTTAGATTCCCCATCTGACTGGTATCGTATAGTATTTGTGTTTCTCTTTTCTCAATGTCTGACTTATTTATTTATGCATTAAATATTCTCTAGGTTTATCCACATTGCTGCAAATGCAATATTTCATTCTTTTTTATGGCTGAATAATATTCCATCGTGTGTGTGTGTGTGTGTGTGTGTGTGTGTGTGTGTGTATCACATTGTCTTTATCCATTCATCTGTTGATGGACACTTAAGTTGCTTATATACCTTGGCTATTATAAATAATGTGGCTATGAACACTGGGAGGTATGTATCTTTTAGAATTAGAGTTTTTGTTTTTTTCTGGTTATAAATGCAGGAGTGGAATTTCTTGATCATATAGTAAGTAGTTTTATTTTAGTTTTTTAAGGAATCTCCATACTGTTTTTCATTGTGGCTGCACCAGTTTACATTCCCACCTACAGTGTATGAGGGTTCCCTGTTCTCCACATCTTCATCAACATTTATTTGTAGACTTTTTGATGATCTAGCTGGTAGTTTTGATGTAAAAGGAAACCAGGAAATGGGACAGTAGCTAGGGGTAGGGAGGGATGTGGGCTCAGGGAGATTTTTCATAAAATTAAGCATGTACTTGTGATTCTGGAAATGTCTAGCAAAGAAGGAGAGGTTCATGATTCAGAGAGAGAGGGAGTGGCTAAAGAAGTGAAGTTCCAAGTGTGCAACATGAAATTTGATCCAGAACACAAAGGGAAGAGCTTGCTTTTGTTTAGAACAGGAGTGCCCACCATGAGGTAGAAGGTGGGGTGAGGTCAGTGTTTTGCATATGTACAGTTTGCCCTGGATTCTTCTATTTTCTCAGTAAATTATTTGAGATGATCATCTCATCACTGGAAAGAGTGGGTTAAGGGGGAGAAGGGTATACAGTTTTGCGGGAGACTGGAAGCTCAGGGAATGCAGAGCAGTGCTGGGCTAACTAGGTTTGCAGTCAAGATGTTAAAGTGGAAATAGGCAGCTCGTGTGTCTTTCTTTACGCTGTTGAGTTGCTCATACAAGTGCAGAGGAGGTGGACGGCTAGGCTGGAATGCACTGTGGTTTTCCCAGGCGAACCTGATGGGGAGAGAGGACGAGGGGCTGATGTGCCTGAAGGGTTAGGCTGCAGTGGGGGAACCTGGGGTTTACGCTGGCCAAGAGAGAAGGATGCGTGGTGTGAGAGGGACTGATCCCAGTTCCATGTGGAGAGACGGAACTTAAGAGGGGATTCTGTCATCAGAGCTGAAAGGATGGTGGTCGGGGATTAGATACACATTCCAGGCATTGGCACATATGTGGATTCATTTATGACTGAAGATTAATTGATTACCTGCTCTGCGCCAGGCCTTCCTTGAGGCGCTGGGGAAAGTGGGGAAACAAACAGCGCATCTGCTAAAACGGGGTCTCCCTCCATGGGAAGAAGTCGGCCCCAGATGGACCTAAACTCAAGGGCTGAGCTCTGTGCAGGGTGAAGGCGAGTAAGGGGGAAAGGGTGACAGGGTGGTCAGGACGTCCTCTCCGGCAGTGACGACTGAGCAGAGGCGTGAATGAAGTGACAGTGGGTGAGTGGGTCATTCAGGTATTTAGGGGAAGGGTGTTCTGGTGCAGGAGCTCCGAGGTGGGGCACTCAGGGTGCTGGAGGAGGAGGAGGCCGGCAGGGGAGCCTGGAGTGGGCGGAGCAGGAGGCGCCGGGCAGCCAGGATGCTCCTCAGTCAGGGCTTTACTCTGAGGGTGATGGGGAGCCCTGGAGGGTGGGAGTGAACTTGGACGTTGGCCTCGCGCAGGCGGGGCAGGTGCTGGTAGTGGCACTGGAACGGTTTGCTGCGGGGGGTGGAGGAAGCTCAGGACGCAGGATTCAAGGTCACAGGTGAGTTATCTCCCTGAGTGTCCGTGACGAGGATGAGAGGAGTCGAGGTGGAAACGAAGGCAGTGAGTCAGGAGGTGAAGGGTTAGTGAAGGGGAGGGAAGGACAAGAAGTCTGTGGATGGCAGGGGGTCTTGTCAGTGGCGAGAGTTTCAAGGGAGCTGATCGGTTTGAAGGAGTCAAACCAGTTGAAAGTGCGGATGGGGATCAGAGATCACCACTGACTTCTGGTCGCTGAGATAGGTGGGGTTTGACATAAAACGTCTCCACTGAGAGGTCTGTACGAGGAAGGCCCCGGGGCAGCCGGGCTGTTGCTAATGCGAGGAGGTGGACTTCCTGTCAGAGAGGCTAGGGCAGGGGTTCTCAGCCCAGGGCCATTTTGCCACACAGGGGACGTTTGGCATTGTCTGGACGCACATCGGGCTGTTAGAACCAGAAGAGTTGTGGCAGGGCTGCGGGCATCCCGGGCGTCTGGGTCGGGGTGCAGCGCACTGGACTGGCCCGGGGGGGAGCTGTGGCTGAGGAGCCCTGGTGTGTGGGGGGGTGTGCTCCTCAGGGAACGGAAGCTCTGGGGTTGCGCTCCCCCTCTAGCCACTTCTGATAGTTTTTGGCTCGATATACAAACACACATTTATTTGCTCCCGAACACACATGCGCGTGCGCGCCAAGTCCTGTCTCCCTTGTTTTCTGTCATATACAATGTTGAGTTTCAGAAAAGAACTCACTAGCTCTCTGGCTGTTTTCCGGCCTGCTGTAAGGTGTGTAACATGGGTGCGCTGTCGTGATAATTAACCACCTGAGGGTTGAGGGATGTGGTTTCCTAGGTGTTCAGGTCCAGTCAGGTTTGCAGGCAAACTTAAGTTCTGTAGGGAAAAAAGTCTTTCATTTCTCCTTAGAAAAGTCCTGGGAGACCAACAAGTGTTCTCTGGTGGCCTGCAGGAGTGGAGAGAACAGCTCCTTCGCCCTGCTCTGACGTTCTACACGTCACAGGTAGATTTGGAGTTTAGTTTTGTTTTAAACTGGGAGGAGGCACGAAAATTGCACGGCTCCTACCCTGCACAGAACTGAGCATTTACACTTTTGAAATTTCGACATTGTGACTGATGCACAGACCTGGGCCTGGCTTTGCCCAGCCGCAAGCTAAGAACGCTTTTTACATTTTTTGAGTTGTTAAAACAAAGCAAAACAAAGCCAAAGAAGAACACGCAGCAGACACCTTGCATGGCTCGTAAAGGGTAAAATATTTACGATTTGGCCCTGTACAGAGAGAGTCTGCTGACCATTTACACTTCCGACCATGGTGCGAATGAATCTTCGTCAGAGAATCATGGCATTGTATTCATTCAGAAATCCTAAAAATATGTTTTGATACTTCGTATGTGCAAGTGGCTGGATTTGCAGGATGTGTGCTGGCTGTCAGAGAGGTGGTTTTAGTAAGGAAGGCAGATGCTAAATTAATAATTGCACAAATAATGGACTAAAATAATTAATTACACAAAGGGGCTTTGAAGGGTGCCATGAGAGTGTGGAAGGGGGTCATTGGAGGCTTTTCTGGATGAGTGACTTTAAGTCTGAGGACTGACTGCTGGCGGGAGGGCGGGCGGGAGCAGGGCTGGGGCTGAGCGACCAGCAGGCGGCCCTGGACGGACCCGGGAGACTTATTTCTTTTACTGTAGGCGATTAATGCAGAAGCCAGCTAAATAACTTCCCGAAGGATGATAAGTCAGAGTGAGAAGCTTCAGAAATGCAGCTCTCAGCTCTGGCTGAGGTTGGAATCAGTTGGTGACCAGTGAGGTGCTGATGCCTGAGTCCCGCTCCCCTTCATCCTGCTCTCCCCGGTGAGACTGAGGGACAGCCAGGACCGGGACCGAGAACCGTGGGACAGGTGGGCCCCGGCCCTAAGCCGGTGTCCTCCTCTCCTTGTGCCTCTCTTTTCTTGTCTCTTTTAGGGAAATAATAAAAAACCTGCTGTGTAGACCTACCCTAGAGTTATGTTTTTGAGGTGCATATGAGAAAAATTTGAGTTTCTGTCATTTTCCTCTTCGGGGTGAGTTTTTCTTCTGGCCAAACCCCTCCCCTTCTCAGAGGCTGGTGCCTGCCTCCCTGTTACCTCATTCCTCCCCCTCCCCATTGCCACACGCCAGACTGAATGTCAGCCACTGACATTTCTTAGCCCAAATGGTGGCTACTGACTTCTTCCTCAGAGAGCCATGGGCAGGGTTAACACAGAGCAGGAGGAGGGTTTCCAATGAAATTTGAAAGCTCGGGCGCTTCTGCAGATGGAAGAAGACGCAGGGCCCATAACGGGGCCCATCCTTCTTTGGGGCAGGAGTTGTTTTGGAGGATGGGGGAGTAAACCAGAGCTCCCCTGTCCCGTGTGGTGTCCCAGGCCTGACTGCAGAGTTTTCTCTGCGCAAGTCCGTAGCCTTGGCAACCGTGCTCCGTAGGCTGTTTGCTGGCCTCTCTCCTCAGGGGAGTTCTGAGCCAGGGGACACACCAGTGCTCCCGCCTAATGACCGTGTCTCACCTGCAGGGCGAACTCTGTTGGAGAAGCTGTTCAGCCAGCAGGAGAACGGGCCTCCAGAAGAAGCAGAGAAGTTTTGCTCACGGATCATTGCCATGGGTCTCCTCCTTCCTTTCAGTGACTGCTTCAGGGAACCGTGCGGGCAGAGTGCCCAGTCCAGCTCAGCTCCGTTTGATGTAAGTAGGAGACTCCACAGAACTCACTGGCTCGAAGGCCGACCGCAGTGGGAACAGCAGCTGTGCTGTGTGTGTGTCGGCCCCAGTCACCCCCTAATTTAAAAGCCCACGTGTGATGCAGGCCTCCCTCCCCTCTGCCGCTCAGCTTGTTTCCCTTCTCACTAGGGTTTTCTTACCTATAATTGCCAAACGCCCTTTTCTTAACAGATGGCCCCTCTTGACAGTTTGCTAGCCTGATGGTTTTAAGGTAGTTCTGGGTCAGTATTTCTGACTTTGCTGGTCACAGACATGCCTTCAAAAACAGCTCCACAGGGCAAGAGCTTTGTTCCCCATGGACGGGGGTTTTCCCAGGGCCCGGAATGCGATCTCAGTGTGTTCATAGCTCATCCGTGTACTACTGGTGACGTGAAGCAGCGCTGTCTGCTTTCCCCCCGGCTGCCTTTCACCAAGAGGGTTAATACTGCCGAACAGTAATTCCAAAGCCATTTCATAATTCATAATGAATAACAGAGCAGCTGGATTGTCGTTTTCAGGCCGGAGTATTGCTGACCTTTCTCAGGTGTGTGGTACGTGTGTGACCTTGGGGGTTGTGATGAGTGTGCCTCTAAACCCACGTGGGTAAGAATTCTCACCTAGGGCGTTCTCCTGAGGAAACTGGCTCACTCGTGTGGCGCCCGGTGTCTGGGAGGCAGAGCGCTGGCTCTCACCCGCGCGGGTTAGTTACGGTTACTCAGGGCTTCTGACGCCAGTCTCCTCTCCGTGGACCCGCTGTTGAACAAGACGGGCGATAATGTGCGTTTTGGAAGACAATGGGAATGACCCTGGCTGGGATCAGGAAGTGACAGGAAGTAATAAAATGTATGTGCCTGCTTTCCTTCTTCCTCTTCTTTCCTCGTCACAACTGTGGTCTCCTTTCAGTATTAGGGAAATAAGTCACATAAAATATTGTGAGATCTTTTTGATACTTCCCACCTGAAAGGAGATTCCTCAGGACGTACTGGGACTTGTGAAGCCTTCTTCTTAAGACTGATCGAGTGGCCTGTCCATTTATGACGTGGCAGCTAATCACTGCTCGGTAGATCTTTTTCTTCTATGAGAAGAATTAACAATGAATTTTTTTTTCTCCCTTTTCCTTTTTGAGGGTGTGTGTTATTAGAGAGAGAGAACCCGTGGAATGTGGTGGGCTGAAAGCTTTATGGAGCTGTATTCTAGGGGATTTATCTGTTTGCAACTAGGAAGTAAAATAAATATGGTACAGAGAAAGGCAAACACTAGCCATGTCTAACACTTGCTTTGGGGGGGGCCAGTTGATAAATAAGTTAATATACTTACTTACTTTTGGAGGAGGTACTGAGGATTGAGCCCAGGACCTTGTGCATGCTAAGCATGTACTTTCCCATTTGAGCTATACCCTCCCCCTAACAGTTGCTTTTTGATTAAAACTGTGCCCAAGTTGACTGCATTTTCCTCCCTTAGAGCTCAAATAGTCTTTGGGGGACAGTATAGCTCAAGTGGCAAAGCACATGCTTAGCATGCATTGAGGTTCTGGGTTCAGTCCCCAGTACCGCCTCTAAAAATTAATACATAAACCTAATTACTCCCCCCCAAAAAAAATTTAAAAAAAAAGAAGAGAAATAGTCTTATAGTAAATAAATGTGGACTTGGAATAAACTGAAAAGAATAGAATAATCCTATTCCTCCGTTTTTAAATTGCTGAATCAAGAAACCGTCTGTTTCTTGCCCCCCACCTCACTCCATTCTTATGTTAGACTGGTGACCCCTCCCACCTGTCATTTTGGACGGCGCCTGGGGGTGGCATAGAGGCTGAAAAGCAAAACACATACAGTCCTTTACGCTGGTGTGAAGCGATTTCCTCAGAACAGGGAGTTTCTTTCCCCGGCTTTGTGACTGACTGCATTTTCTCCTTACTGTATTTGTTGGCTCTGTTCTTCCTCTCTACCAAATTCAAACTTAATCCAACCTAATCCAAAACAAATATGAAATTAAAGGTGCTCTAGTAACAGACGTTATTTCGTACACTTAAGTAGCATTTCAGCACAGAAATGTGCATTTACGGTACGCGTAGTCAAGAATTTTCTCCAAAGCCCAGCAGAGGTAACAGCACAGGGAGTTATGTAAACTGAGGTGTGTGTGGGGCCGCGGGGAGGAAGGGACTTTTCTGTAGGGAGAGAAGTTTCTGGTAATTAGCCCCTCTGCTGGTTTCCAGAAAATCGCTGCTGGGAGGACTTATGACCAACAGTTCTCTCGAGGACAGTGGCCCTTTGAGACAGAACACCCCGTGGGAAGAAGCTCACACCGGCACTCTCCCCACCCCCAGCTTTGCTCCCTTCCCTGAGAACAAACCTCCCCCTCCCCTCCCTCCTTCATCTCTGTCTACACTCAGAATTACAGCACTAGAGTTTTGATCTTGAGACCTTACTCATGCGGTTTAGCCTACTTCAGTCAACCCTTTTGATTTAGGTCCATGGAATTGCATACATTTTAGGGCCTAAGATTGTGCTTTAGAAATGCTATAGAAAAGATGAAAGAATTTCACATTTTCTCTCACATTTTAACTTGGTTAAAATTTCAAGATACTGAAAGGCAAAGAGCTTTGAGTGATAATGTTAATTCATTCACAGATGTTTACTGAATTCATTCAACATGCCAGGCAGTGTTGTAGGCTCCAGAGATACATTAATGAGCAAGAGAAATATGATTTCTGTTCTTCTGAAATCTATATCCTCTTCCCAGCGGGTCGAGACAGATAAAAAACAAAAACAAAAACAGATGAAAGCATAGATAATGAACTTCCATCAGATTCTAATAAGCACTATGAAGGAAAGAAACCCAAGTACTGTGATCAGTGAATGGGAGTTGGAGGGGTGAATGTGGAGGGAAGCAAGTCTCACGTGTAATGTGAGGAGCCATGAGGTCAGGTCTGAGGGAAGGTCGTTCTGGGAAGCCCAGGGCAGGTGTGCAGGGCCCAGGGAGCGCAGGCAGGCCTGATCTAAGCAGAGCATAGCCTGCAGGCCTGTGTAGCTGCCGTTTTGGGAGATGAGGACAGAAAGGCCCCAGGAGACATGGCAGGTTGCTATGGAAGGAAAATGGATGTCTTTTTTCAAGTGGGAGATTTTGGAAGGTTTTCTGCGGGATAAGAACATATTTTTTCCATACTGCATGTGGATCTCATGGCCTGGTCTCTGGGCAGCATTGTGTAGGGGCAGAAGCAGACGCTGGAGCACCAGAGGGACTGATGCAGGAGTTGAGCGAGATGTGGTGGTGGAGGAGACAGAGGGTAAGTGGGTGTGGGATGGATTCTGGAGGCAGAGCTGCTGGTTCTTCTGGTGGGTCTCGAATGGAGGCAATGGAAAAAGGAAATCAGGGATGGCCCCTTGGTTCTGATTTTAAGTGGCTGGGTGGATGGTGGTGCCATTTACTGAGATGGAGAAGACAAGTCAGTTTTAGGAGGAAAATATTATAAGGACAGAAGTATATGGTGCTCTGTATTTTCTTGAATAAAATTCTGTTTACTGAGAAAACTAATACCTAGCATATTACCTGACAAATGTTAGCTTTTGCTTTTTGCTGAGTGGAATGTTCACTTTATCTGCTGATCAAAATTAGGGCCATGACACTTAAAATTACTTCAGCCATCAAAAGGGCTGATAGCCCTTTTCGTAGCCCTGCTTTCAGAGATGAGAAAGATTGTGCTCCTCTAATGGCCGAGTAGCATTGCCCATGAACCTCATATTTGCCTTTTGCTTTGTTGGTTTGTTTTTGTTGTATGTTTCAAACAAAATTCTAAGCTAGAGCAGTTCTGAAGATAGCGGGGAACAACATATGAATAGTGCTCCTGCTTGCAGCCTGCTAGGTCCTATCGTTGAGTATGAGATCACGGTATGTTTTGTGGTTTGGGGAAAGACTTTTTCCTTTTGAAACCTGGTCTAGTCATCTCTCGCAAGTGTGAGGAAAAATCTCTCCTGAAATATTTACCATGGTTTTTAAATCTTTAGAAATAACAAAACATTCACTGTTATGATGCACCACGTAATTTGAAGTTTTAGGCCCTGCAACCTGTGAAGAAGGCATTACCAGTCCTCAACCTACTGCCCATCTCAGACCCCGGCTCATTGCCTGTTAGGTGTGGATGGAGGTCATTTTGCAAGGACAAGTCCAGTACGTGATCCCTTAAGAATCCTTTTTCTTAGAATGCCTTTATTCGTATCGAGAGCCCTTTTTCTGGGTCATATTCATCAGCAGCTGTTTTCAGCAAACCACTACATTATCTTACATAATTGTTGATTATCCATTAGCAAGCTCTTCTAGGATTTCTTCAATCATAACTATGTCAGATTTCACATCATCTCCTTATATCACAAAAAATAAAGCAAGTTTACTTGGCCCGAGGATTTTGGCAGGTCATATCTACTTAATCCTTTAGAATTGATCTTAATGTCTTTCTAGTAGAATATTCCTGGATGCTGGGCTTTTTTGGGTTTGGCAGATGTGCTGATTTTGCTGTATATGTAGTGGTCCCCATGCTGCCTACGTGGGCAGGGGCTCCTTGGTGTGTATGTAAGCGGGCAGAGGTTTGGATGAGTGTATTAGTGAGGCTAAAATTAAAGAGAAGGAAGACATGAAAATTCAGGCCAAAAAGAAATAAAAGAAACATGATCTTGAACCTGTTGAAAGATGTCAATGTCATTAATCAATATCGACCTCAGACACAACCAGGAAATGAGTGGATTGCACTCTACTCACCGTCCTCAAGCGCGAGGGTTGGAGACTTAAGTGACCAACGGAAATGACCGTTTGTATTTGTGCTCTTTTTTTTTCACAGCAGGAAGAATACTCAGATGCTCTTTAGTCAAGCCTACACAAGTATTTTCCTGAGAAGCAATAAAAGCCACGACACGTCTTTCGGCTCTAAGAGAATGTGTGTTGTGTGTGTGTGTAAAGATGTACTTTTACTTTTGAAACATTATGTACAGTATTAACTCTCAGGAGTTGTTTTATTTGAAATGTGGTATTAAAATTATACTTAATTTTCAGACCAGCTTCTAAAATAGCTTTAGCTGAAATATTTCTTTTTTCTGCAGACTTCTCTCTAATGTCAACATAGAGGTCAGTAGCAAAATAGATTTCATTTTCTGAAATTCATTTAGTAGCCATGTTTTCTATCCATTCCTTTACCTAGGTAATCACTGCATAAATCCATTATAAGGAGGGTAACAAAAGTAGATTGAAGCTGTAATCCTTTCTCAGTTTTACCTATATAGTGTTTTTTGTTAATTTGAGGAACTTAAAAGATCTGAAACACCACCCAGCCCTGCTCCTCGCCCCGCCCCCCACTATCAGTCCCTCCCCCGTGTGCTGTCCCTGCTCTTGTTTAGCTGGTTTTGACTTCTGGTATTTTTACTTCGCTGATGCAATTATCAACATTACTGTCACCTTCTGGCTGTGGCAGTGAGGATTTAGGTACCCCCCTTCCCTGCCCCTCCCCATTCCTCCCAGCATAGTTAATATTGCTCTTTTGGTTTCCCTTTAGTAATTTGCTTTGAACCTTAAATACTAAGCTTTCTGATTTGCCGCAGTTGTTCCATCAGCTTCGCGTCCTGCCTCCTCCACCTCTCCTGCTGTTAGTGCCCCTGCCGTCCTCTCCACCCAGTCCAAGCCTGGACGGTTCCAGCTCCCAGTAGGTGCACCTTTATCCTTAGGGTATGTTTTTAGGGTTAATGTTTTATCGATATGTTTATTCTAAAAGTTGAAGAAGATATGGATACTGTAAATACTGCCCTGCAGAGGCAGGACTGTGCTGATTTCATTTCCTTCTCAATGTCACAGTGCCCAGGCCCTCAAACTAGGATCTTCATGGGGTCAAGTTCAAGTGGATCCTGTTATTTCAATAAACGATCACTCAGAAGTATCCCATATTTAATTTAATTTTCATTTGGTTTATCCCTTTCTTATACAAGGAGCCCCCATCTAGCACAACAAAGTTTTTGGTTCCCTTCGCTTCCCTTCCTTTCCCTTCTGTTCCCTTTCCTTCTTTTCTTTCCTTTTAGGAGAAGAAACATGTAACTTTCTTTCCTGTTTTGTCTCTGTATTCTCAATATCTTTGAGTTTGTACTTCATTCTTACTATTTCATGACGTTCTTTCAGTTCTTCTTAAAGATTACTGCTGTGGTCCGAAGGTGTCCCCCTGGAGCCAGATTCACATTTGGGGATCCTTACTGTGATGGTGTTAACAGGTGGGGCCTTTGGTAGATGCTGAGGTCCTGAGGGTGGAGCCCCTTGATGAGATTAGTATCTTATAAAAGAGACCCCATAGAGCTCCCTGACCCCTTCCACCATGTGAGCACTCGGAGGAGGCACCAGCTATGACCCAGGGGGAGGGCTCCCCTCAGATGAGACCAGGGTGTCACCCTGGTCTTGGATTTTTAGTCTCCAGAGTTGTGAAAAAAAGTTCGTTGTTTCTAGGATTCCCAAACTCTAACATGTTGTTGCAACAGCACGAATGGACTGAGACAGCCACTGACTTCCTCTTCTCATTTAGTTATTTTTTAATTGAAGTATAGTTGATGTATTATATAAATTTTGGGTGTACAACATAGCAGTTCAGTTTTTATAGGTTATATTCCATTTATAGTTATTATAAGCTATTGGCTGTATCCCCCATGTTGTGCACTGTATCCTTGTAGCTTGTTTATTTTATACTTAGATCCTCTTTTAATTTAGATCAGGGTCTTGACATGTAATTATGACTTCCATTTGTTTTTTTCAGCTCCTCCTTTTTCTTTTGCCCCACCTTTAGTTACTAAGGACACACAAATGAAAGAAAGCCTCTATTCTCAAGTGACTGACATCAGCTTACATAAGACATCTAAACAAATTATTGGAATTTAATGGTTGAAGTGGACTCTAGTCAGACTGACCTAGATTTGAGGCCTGGATTTTCCACTTATTGTACAAACTTAGGTAAATGGCATAAATTCTCAAAGTTTGTTTCTTCTGTAGAATGAGGAGTAATATAGTGGTTTCTAAGTAAGAAGAAAGCATGAATACAAGTAAAACACTTCACACAGTATAGGGTACATGATAAGTGTTCAGTGTATGTAAACTGTCACCCCAGGTCATAACCATGTTTCGGGTCCCAGTGGAGATGTGCACGTAGGTGGAGCAAAAGGGAAGGGAAAGGGTAACTGAGTCTCCTTGGTAGCTCAGGGGATAACACTTGGGCAAGACCTTGAGAGACACCTAGGAGTTTTTTGCAGGGATCGGCTATAAAAAGAGAAGTACATATACCAGGCATGGAGATGCAGGTGACCATAGTTTATAAGTATTTTTAGATTGTAAATTGGGAGACTGACAGGTGGAAAGGAGGCCAGACATGTAAACAAGGTCGTTGATGTCATACAGTGATGTTTTAAATAATTTTGAGTAGTTAAGCCATAAACAGATTGGCATTTATTAAAAAAAAAATCCTGGTGGCAGAATGGAGAGTGGATTGAAGAAATTTAAAATGAGCATCTGGGTGGTCAGTAAAAGTGCCCACACTGAAACAGAGGCGGTGGAGATGGGAAGAGACAGGCTTGAGGAGTATTTAGGATTTAGAATTGTCAGGACTTGACATCCGATTGGATGTGGAGAAGTAAAGGAGTCGATGATTTCCTCAGTTTCTGATTCACATCTCTGGGTGGATGGTGATACTCTAGTAAGCGTCAGAATATGGAAGCGAGAGCAGGTTTCAGGCAAGATGGTCACTTTCTTTTGGACATCTAGAATTTGTGATCCTTTGGGACATCATGGTGACAGTTGATTGAAGGCAAAGGAACTGGGACTACCAGCATAGGCCATGGGTTATATGCAAAAAAAAGAAAGACAGGCATGTAAATCTAGTAAGTTAAGTTAAAGTGAAGAGTAGTAAGTTGGGATTAAAGTTCTTCAGGACAGTGAAGAGTGGGTGGAGTGAGAGTGGAGAGAGAATGGATTCATGGGTGGCTGTGGCCACAGGATATTGTGTTTAAGATCTGGGAGGTGGAGCTGGGCTCCTGATTCCAAAGTCCAGTCTACAGAGTGATTAGAATTGAGGAGCTCAGGGTGTTGGCAGAGACTTGCTGTCCCCCGGGATTGTGGGAGAGGTGCTGGCAAGCAGGCTCAGGACCATGTGACAGAGCGAGAGGAAGGCTGTGCTGATGAGGCCGTCAGGGTCCGCACTGGGGAGGGGAGATGATGGCACTGCTGGGGGAGATGGGCTTCAGAGGTGGAGAGGATTCTGCACAGGGTGGGCTTGGACTGTCCTCTGGGTGATTCTCGGGGGCCAGATTGTGAGGCCACATTGTATCAGAGGAATCAGGAAAGTCACCTGTCCACTCGGCCATCACTTGCTTGGCTTATCACATCAGCCTTTCCAGTTATCATCTTGGGTCTGTCCATTACCAGTCTCCAGTCCAGTCTCCTTACTCTAGCCCTGTGGTCCTCAGTTCAGGGCCGTGTTGTCCTCCAGGGTATATCTGGCAATGTCTTGAGGACAGTTTTGTTTGCCACCGTGGGGGGGAGGGTACAACTGGCATCTAATAGGTGGAGGCCAGGGATGCTGCCAAGCATTTTACAGGACCTCTGCCCCAACAAAGAGTTAGTGAGTGCCAAGTGTGAGCAGGTGAGAAATCCTGCACATTCGATGTATCATTTTCCTACGTGAAGCCTTTTAGTAGTTTTTCTGTCAGAATAAAGTCCAGATTCCTTGGATTCAGTCACCTGCCTCCTGCCTTCAATACTTTCATACTTCTGCAGCTTGTGACCCACTTTTCTTTCTGTTCCTCCAAACCCCATCCTTCACCCCTGCTGAAGACCTCAGTTCCCCCAGCTGTCCGTGCTCTGTCCCACCCCCGAGCTCTGTGTGCACTGCTGCTGCTGCTCCTGAACTGTGATTTCCCAGCTAAGCTCTACTCTCTCCTAGAACGCTGTTCAGAGTTAGATGTCATTCCTCTCAGACACCTTCCTTCCTTGACCATCAGTTCTGCATTTTCTCTCTCAGAGGACCTAACACATGTATCATAATAGGCAGCACGCCCTATATGTCCCCACGCAAATTAAATGTTATGTGGAGGTGTGCTGTGTCCCCGTGTTTACCATGGAAACACGGGTCTGTGACGAACACAGGCGTCCGAGTCTCCCCAGGGACTGGGTCTCCCCAGAGTGGTTTGGAGCACTCTCGTCCTAAACTGTGGATTCCAATCCCATCTCCTCCACTTATTTAGGAGATTAGGACATTTATTCAAGGTCACAGGTTAAAATTTTTCATGTATAATAACAGTACCTACCTCTGGGGGTTATCTTGAAGATTAAATGGGTTTAATCGATAAAGCATTTAGCACAACACCTGGCATGTAATAAGTGCCCAGTGAATACTAGTGATGACTGTGCAGATCTTTCCCGTTTCTATCACAGAACCCAGCACAGCCATTCAATAAATACGCCTTGGTTTCATGAGGAGGAGGGCTGGAAGGAAAGCCAGGGTGACTGAGGAAAGGAAGACCTGGAGACTCTATTAAGTGAATTGTTTTGAACGGTCAGGAGTTACCTGTATTTAATAATCTTATGAACACTTGGAGGGGAAGAAGGTGGAGGATGGGATGGAAAGTGGATTAGCTCGGGAATTACCTGGCTAGGGCACCGACCCTGTGGGATGTGTGCTTCCGGGCTTACTGCCATTCTTTCTTGATCTATTTGCTACTCTTGGTTTTACTGGTGTAATGAGCGCATTCTTTCCCCAGCCCTCCCTCCCCACATCTTTCTGGATGGAGTGGAATGGAAACGGAGACAGTAGGAAAAGCTGTGGGTCAGAAAACTGCCAGTTCTTGAAGGTGACACCATCATGCCCACTTGGTGGTGTGTCCATGACCACGTCACGGCTCCGTGCTTTCCCTGGGAAAGGATTCCATGCAAATGTTGGCACATAACTTTCTTATCTGTAGTGTCGTCCTAAACAAAGGAGGTAAGCTGAGGCAAGCTCAAATGACCAGAGATTGAGTTTATTCAGGAATAGCAGAGGAAATGTAACTTAGGAAGTCCGTTGAGGGTTTGGGGCGGCCCTCTTTGTGCTCAGAGAGTGAAAAGAGCAGGAGGTCCAGCCAGAGCCCAGGCAGCGGGTTCGGTGGCTCAAGGATGGGGAGGGATTTTTGACGGATATTCATTGGTCAGGAGACAGGTTTCTACCTTCTGTAATTACGACAAATCAGCCTCTCGGTTCTTAGTTCTGTTTTTCTAGGGGCGCGTGACTGAGATTCTCCCTTCCCTGTCCTCCAGTCCCATTTTAGACTGAAATCCTTCCACAGTCCCTTTTGCTCTGTTGTGTATGAGTGTCTGGCGTACTTTGCAGATAATGTGGCATGAACGAATGAAAGCACCACTTTCTATAAGGACCTCTGTTTTACATAGAATACCGAAGGCAGAGGAACCAAAAGGGCCAGAGCTTGGTTTGCTGCACAGCATTGCTCTTTCTCCCTCAAAGAATTCACCCCATGGAATATGTTTGATTTTCTAGGTTGGATAATTCCTATAGTGTAAAATTATTGAAGAGAACAGTCAATAAATATAAACAAAAAGCAATCTGCTTACTATTCTTAGTTTTCTTCAAGGGGCATCTTCTTCATCCAATTTTATTTTTAGTTAAAAAATAATTTTTTCCTAAAGAATATAATAAGTGGATGTGTATCAAGAAGCTCCAACATGATTTCTTTCTTTGCTGGCTGTGCCCGTGCATGGGTTTTAAACAGTAGTATTAGTAACCTTCCTTCACCACAGGATTGATTGTACGGTGGGTCAGATTCCATCCCCCATGTTTGTCATCATACAGTTCAGTGTGGAGGAGAAGGATTTTAATATATATTTTGACTCCATCATTTTAAAGAGGACCCTGTCACATTCATTTCTGCTCTTAGAATTTAATGTAATTTGTCCCAGGTTATTGCTCAGTGAATGGTTTATGGCTGGATCCTGTGGTATCAGTATCGACGCTTTTATGGGTATGAATTGAAGCACATATATTTGAAATTATTTAATTTTTTTCCACCTGATGTGTGGTTTAGTAAATTTCTAACACGTGCTGCTTTTTGTGTGTTTCCGCTTAGAAGGCCAAACAGGTGATCCCTGCCCCTCGTTACACTTGATTCAAGAGTTTTGTTGCAAAAGTAGCAGCGGTGCTGATTGCTGTCCCTGCACCATGCAGTGTGCTGAGCGCGGACGGAATGCTGCCAGTGCTTTGATAGATTTCAGGATAATCCCCAACCATAAAGTTCACTGAAGGTTATAAAATAAAATTTAAAAAACTCATTTGTGGCAGTCACACTTGTTAAGTTAATGACACACTTTCTTTTTTGTGACTTGTCTTTCCTCGTGAAGAGGACCATGCTGTTTCACATACCTGTTCTGGCTTTCGCAGCTGGTGCTTTTTCTCATCCATTTGGCTAACGGTGTGGGGGATGCAGAATTCATTTTCAATTTGTATGGTGGACTTTTATTAAAATGGGTGACTCAGCCCAACTTTTCCATCCTGATTTTCTTTCCTTCTCTTTCTCCTGGATATGCGCTGAATGTTAATTAGCTCTGCCGATGTGACTGGCATTTCTCAGGGCCTGCCTTCTCCCGTGCCAAGAGCCAGGACGAGTAGAGAACCATGGTGGTGCCGTGGACTGAGAAGACACCACCCAGCCAGGAGCTTGGAGGGTTTTTTCCCTCCAGATTTTTACTAGACTTTGGAAATCTGAAAGAAGATTCATTTCCTTTGTGTTATCTTTTTTGTTTAGGTGAGGAGTTGGTGAAGTTTTTTAAAGTTGGCCGGATAGGAGATACTTTAGGCCTTAGTAAGTATTTCACTGTCTCTGTCACAAGTACTCAGCTCCGCGCTTGTAGTGTGAAGTCAGCCGTGCGCAGTGTGTCATGAACAAGCGTGGCCGTTCTTTCCTAACAAAACTTCATTTGCAGAAACAGGCAGCTGGCCAGATCTGGCCTGCAGGCTGCAGTTTGCCGGCCCCTGGTCTATACGCAGGGAAGACATGAGGGAAATTAATTAATCCATTTACTTTTTAAATTTTATGTATTTTTTATTGAAGTACAGTGAATTATAACGTGTCAATCTCTGGTACACAGCACAATGTCCCAGTCATCCATATATATATATATATATATTCATTTTCATATTTTCTCCATTAGTTATTACAAGATATTCGGCATAGTTCCCTGTGCTATACCAAAGAAACATTTTTAAAAATCTATTTTTATATACAGTGGCTAACATTTGTAAATCTCAAACTCCCAGATTTATCCCCTCCCACCCCCTTTCGCTGGTAACCATAAAATTGTTTACTATGTCTGCAAGTCTGTTTCTGTTTTATAGATGAGTTCATATTGTCCTTTTTTTTAGATTCCACCTGTGAGTGATATCATATGGTATTTTTCTTTCTCTTTCTGGCTTACTTCACTTAGAATGATGATCTCTAGGTCCATCCATGTTGCTGCAAATGGCATTATTTTATTCTTTTTTATGGCTGAGTAGTATTCCATTGTATAAATATACCACAGCTTCTTTATCCAGTCATCTGTTGATGAACATTTAGGTTGCTTCCTTGTCTTAGCTATTGTATATAGTGTTGCTATGAACATTGTATCTTTTCATATTAGAGTTCTCTCCAGATATATACCCAGAAATAGGATTGCTGGATCATAGGGTAAGTCCATTTTTAGTATTTTGAGGAATCTCCATACTGTTTTCCATAATGGTTGCACCAAACTGTGTTCCCACGAGCAGTGTAGGAGCATGACCCTTACTGGGTCAGTTTATATGATTTTTCTTCCTGTCTCTACCCATGTGTGGTCACCAGCCAGTCACATAATACTTATTGAATTTTTCCATAAAAAATGCAGATGCTCTCCCTGTGCTGTGTCACTTACTGTCAAAGGGGCTCCTGGATGAGCAGAGGCAGTGACACGATGTTTCACAGGGGGACAGGAGCTGCATTTTGAGGGTCAGTGTGGCAGGAGCAGAGTGTCACAGTGGGAGGGGCAGGGGCAGAGGCGGCATCCGAGGCAAAGGTTCTGGCAGCACACAACCATTAATGAAGGCTTCTGGAACCTGGTCTAGGAATCGGAACTCAATCCTGAGAGCAGCAGGGAACTGCTGGAGGGCTGTAGGCAGAGGAGTGTGATGTGATCAGATCTGTGTTTTAGAGGGAGCATTCTGGGTGTTTGTGGAGTGTGGGCTGAGGGGTGTTCTGTGGGTATGACTTGGAGGCTGGAAGATTCTGAGATGTTGCAGTAATCCAGGAGAAGGGGAGGAACTGCCCTTAACCATGTAAGTGGTGGTGGGGCTGAAAAAAGGGCAGTTCTGATGATACCAATAGATTAGTGGTTCTTCAGCTCGAGCGGGCATTGCCATCACCTGGAGGGCCTGTTAACACACATTGCCAGGCTCCACTCCCAGAGTTTCTGAGTCAGGAGGTCTGAGGTGGGGCTGAAGAATCTGTGGTTCTAACAAGTTCCCAGGTGATGCCGATGCTGCTGGTCCAGGGACCACATTTTGAGAAGCACTACCTTAGAAGGTCGAAATGACAAGCCCTGGGGATTTGACTGATCGTATAGAGGTGAGGGAGAGGGCAGAAACAAGGATATATGCCCAGATTTCTGGCTTGAACGATAGGGTAGAGGGGGATGCTGTTTACTGTGTAAAGCACAGAGGAGCAGGTTGGGAGAAATGTTAGTTCACACTTTAGGTCTTACTGAAATTGAGGATAATCTACTGAAAGAGATGCAAAGTAATTGGTTATTTGTGTCTATGGGTCAGGAGACAGAGCCTAGGGGAGAGAAGTTGAGGAGTATTCAGAGTGTAGAGATACCTGAAGCCATTATACACTGAAAAGTGCCTGTGGGGAGAATCAAGAAGGTTCTGCCATATAATGAACATTTATGCAGTGGGCAGGTGGGAGGCTGTGAGGAGATAGATAAAGAGCGGTCAGAGAGGTAGGACAGAGACAATGACTTTAAAAAAGTCAGGTGGAATATTAAGTGATGTAAAATGTTGCCAAGAGGTCAGGTAAGAGTAAGACTGCAAAGTAGTCATTATATTTGCCAAAAATTGCTGTTAATAACCTGGCAAATATAGAGAGGAGTTGGAGTGTGTTGCGGTGGGCGCTGGCCAGGCCTCCCTGGCTGAGGTGGGAGGTGGGTCAGCGTGTGTGTGGGATGAGCTCCGGAGGTTTTGTGTCAGAGGAAAGAAGAACTGGGTGGTTTATGAGTGGGGAAGGAGAACTACTTTTTAAAAAGAGCTTGGGAGTGTTTCGAGCTTGTGTAGATGCTGATGGCAGGGCTCCAATGGGGTGGGAAATGTTGAAGATTTAGGGGAGAAGCAGAATGGATGGCATATGGTCCTGAGAAAGCCAGAAGGGGCAGGATGCGTAGCAACCCCCCAGGTGGGGGTTGGCCGGGCGGGGACATGAATAGGAGCACCTGTGTTGAAAACAAACGTGGAAGGGGGATGCAGTGCTTTCTAGGTGGCTCACGGGAAGTACAGGGTGTGCCGACGGCCTCAGTGTTCTCTGCGAGTTGGGAGACGCTGGCTTCTGCATTGGGTGGGTAGAGGTATGTGAGGCCAGATGTTTAAAAGTGGTGTGAAAAACGTTTCATTTGGATACCACAAAACCAGGACTGCGGGCTGACTAGAGGAATGGAGGGGTGCCTGTGGAGGCCAGCGGAGGTGGGAGGTGATGGGTGAATGCTGCCTCTGCCCCAGCGTTGGGTGTCATAGCAGCAAAATAGTGCACTGATCTCAGGCTGGTGTTTCACCCAGGTGGATGGATACACCTGAAGGGCAGTGAGGGGCAGCTGAGGGTATTGGTGTGGGAGTGGAGTTGGCAGGTTAGGTGCCTTACCTGTACGCTCAGGTCAGTCTGTTTTTCCCCACGCCATACTGCCTCCGTTAGATAAGGGAACACTTCTTCCACTTTCCCCATGTTCTTTTGGTTAATGGCCCAGAGCGTTCATTAAATGTAGTTGGGTAATGAACATTTCTTTAACAAACTAATCGTATGACTTCTGTGTCAGGTGAATGTGCTGTAAAAAATCCTGGGCATTTTTAAAGACGTTTGAAAAGGATGTTGGGGATTCTTATAAGTAAATATTAGGGATTCAAAGATGGAAGACAGCCTAGGAAGTGTGGAGCTCAGTATTAGCAGCCTGAGAAATCTGTATGAAAAATAAGGACCTGAAGATGTACTTTAAATACTGCTCTGAAATGAGAACTTTAAAAATGAGAATTTTTGCCGCGATGCTCCGTGTGAAAGCCGTGGCGTGACTGGCTCCCTCGGGAGCCGCTGCCTGGGAGGAGGGCAGTCTGATTAGCGCTGAAGGGACGGACCTTGGGTGCAGATCAGGGATGTGCTGGAGCTTCCCGCTGTCTGTGAGCCTGGAGAGAGCCCACATTTAAGCTTGCGGGTAGGAGTGAGGTGCCTGCTTGTCGTCACCATCATGTTCTAAGGCCAGGCTTCTCAAGGTAGGTAGGCTGTACTGAAGGCCCCAGTGACTCCTTCAGGGGCACAAAAATAGGATATCCTTGAAAAAGAAGCATCCGATGCAAAGCCAAAATATAACTGAGGTTGGGAATTGGCATTAGTGGAACTATTTTGAGTCTGAAAGTCACTTCATTTTGTAGTAAATATTGGTTGTATATTGTCTATATATGTACTGAAGGTGGATGGGGAAGAGGACTTCTGACAAGAGGAGATGGAGTTCTCAGGTCACAGGAAGCAGAGGAGAAAGCCTTTATTTCTGGTATTCTGCTGCAAATGCAACCAATATGTACTGTAGTAGGAGGTGATTTTTCAGAATCAGAATAGATGGCGGCAGAAGCCAGGGCAAGGTCCGGGGAGAAGTCGTGTGTTAGGTACCTTAGAATGCTGATTATGACATAATACTCTGCAAACAGTGTGTTCAGGACACAGGTTCTGAGATCTGTGCACGATGTAGCAGAAGGTCTTTGCAGGGCCACCATTGGTCCATCAATCACTCCCCTTCTCAGCTGTAAGTTACAAAACTGAAACACAGTCATCTACATGTGCTGCCTTTCAAAATATTTGGGAAACGTATATAGTGAGATGTACAACATCTCATTTGCTGTCTAGTAAGAAACCATTTACTCTCTGTATAGGATATATTGCCTTGGTATTTAAGAACCTGTCCCAGACTTATCAGGCACCAATCTGTGTCAGTATTGTGCCAGTCCCATTGACAACTGCTATAGGCACACCCTTTAAAGTGGTATCTTGACAAAGCAGGAGCTTCAGACTCACTTTGGACATAGCAGTGAAGACCTGTAGGTGGGTGATGCTTTCCCCAGTGTAAGCAGGAGAATCGGAGAGGGAGTGACTAGTCCCACGGCAAATGCAGATTAAGTGAATCCACGTGGGTCTAATTTGGTTCCCCCAGTCCAGTCAGTAGGAATGGAGGAGAGAGTCAGAAAACTGGAACTTATTTCTTTTCTTTATGCCAGGATGTTCATACTGTAATGATCTGGGGCTTTGAGGATCATGGTAATGTTGCCCAGTCTAAACTCATTCTGCTTGTCACACAACAGGCTAGTAAATCAGGAGACGAGGTGCTGGGGCAAGGAATAGCGACTTTATTCGGAAAGCCGGCAGACCAAGAGGATGGCAGACTAAGGTCTTGGAGAACCATCTTACTCAAGTCAGAATTCAGGCTCCTTTTATACTAAAAAGGGGAGTGGGTGTGGTTGATTGTTGCAAACTTCTTGCTGTAGGACTCCTTTGTTCTTGCAGCTGTCCACATGGGTCAGGTCATGGTGACCCTGTAAAACCTCTAACAAAACAAGTGTTGTTTTCTATTCTGCAACTTGTCATCTTTATAGACCTGCAGAAGTGTTAATATCCTTAAAGGTCAGAGCCTTGAGAGTAGGCTCTCCTGTCTATTTCAGGCTAAAGGCAACATTCTTTTACAAAAGGTGCAGAGCCCACAAGACTAAGCCTAGAAAAGGGACACAGGGTTAAAGCCAAAGAAACAGATCTAATATGGAGTCAGATTTGTTCTTTTCTGTTACAGTAACAAAACTGAATTGTTTCCACACTTCAGCACTTCTCTGTTTTGTAAAAATGAATGAGTAAATACCTCAGCAGCTGTCATGGGGGAAACTGAAGGTGATCTTGGGTCTCCATACTTGTCATCAGGGGAGCTTGTTTTCCCCTTTAAAATTTTTTTTTTTAATTTTCACAGTGCCTTGCTCAGAGTAGGTCTCAGTGAATTATCTTTTTACAACAACATCATTAACAACAAAACCCATGAACAGCAGCCAGCATCTTGTCAGTGCTTACTAAGGGCCAAGCACTGTGCTGAGTGTTTCACATGGATCACTTAAATTGATTAATTTTAATTTAAACAATTTATTTAATCCTACTTCCATTTTCTGATGTGAAAACTGAGACTCGGTGTAACTTGCTAAGTCGTAAGTGGCAGAGATGGATTTCAAACCCAAGAAAGCTGACTCCACGTCTCGTGCCTTTTCTTCACCTTCCACAGCCCGTCTGCTGCCGAAGCCTGTTGATTCAAAGATGCTGTTGACTCTTGAACAACGCAGGGCGGCGCAGTGGAGAATCCTCCTATAGGTAATAGGTGGCCCTCTGCCTGTATCCACGGTTCTATCTGTGGATCGAGTAGTACTGAAGTATTTACTATTGAAAAAAAAATTTGTGTAGAAGTGGACCTGTGCAGTTCAAACCCGTGTTGTTCAAGAGTCAACTGTCCATCCAGAAACTCTGGCTTTGTTTCTTTTCCATTGTCATCACTCTGGTGCAAGTCACCTTTGTGCCTCTGGACAAATGCAGTGTCTCCTAATTAGCCTCCATGGCTTCACTCTGGTCCCCCCACCCCAGCTCCTCCCACTCAAAGGAGTGATCCCATCACACTTGCTGGAGATGCTTCACCCTCACCTGAGGGCAACCCCAAAGCTCTTGTTCGTGGTTCCCAAGGCCCTTCCTTAGCCACCTCCTGCCTAGGTCTGCAGCTGCTGCTCTCTGCCACGGTGCTTTGCTGTCCAGAGAGCTTCTACAATTCTCATTTTGGGGCTCTGCTTTTGGAAAGTGTGGTGGGCTAGGTCTGAGGCGGGACTCTGGATTATAGGAGTTTTTGATCAGCTAGGTTTGGGAAAGCCTCGCTCTAGAAAATCTGTTCTGTGAATATTAGTTGCTGCCTAGATCTGAAAGCTGCATTTTGTCTTTTTCCTTTTAACTCCAAGAAGGTCCTACCTTTGAATTCTCAAGAGTTTTAGCTCAGCTAATGAGAGCCACTGTGCTAGAACTCAGCGTAATGACAGAACATTTTCCCCAGACTGCTCATTAAGGCTTTGGTCCACTGTTTGTGTGTAATTGAGAAACTGCTCAGCTGAAAGGGAGAGGGAGAAGGGAGAGGGGAGAGATGCAGTTGGTCTCCAGACAGTTGACAGAATCTTCAGTAGAGCTAGAGCCACTTTTAATTTCTTATGGGGACTTTCTCTGTTTAACTCTTCCGTTGTTCTTATTTGAAAAAAGTTGAGGTGTAAAATGCAGACATTCAGACCTAGAAATGTAACTGAATAAATCCCTATCTTTGACAAAAAGTATATCAAATTGAATCTCACTCAGTATTCACTGTGGCCCCTGGCCTAATCCCTGGGGTATTTCTTCCTTTTGCTGCTTTCTTTATATATTTATAAGCATGTCCTTCTGAATTTTACTTTTGAAGCTAAGGGGTTGTGGAATATTGAAGTTACAGAATATTTAAGACTGAGAATAAAATAATTATTTATGAGTTTATCAAACTTTCAAACAATCATAGAGAAAAAATTTTCAACCTCTTCAATAATCTTGTCTACAGGGTATGTATTCTAGATTAAGAAGTTGTTATGGAATGCATATACAGATAGAGATAAAGTTATTTTTTATAGGCTAATTTTTACAAATATTATAATCTTTACCATTATCACACATACCAAGTATTTCTGGTTTGATTTGTAAGCTATTCAGTTGTACCACATAATTGTTGGTACACACATTTTCTGTGTATGCATAAAATAAGCAAGGTACTATTAAAGTTAGATTATTCCATTTCTTTTTCTGTTAATGCCAAGCATTTTTACTACATTTATTCTATAGCATTTATTCTGTTGCATTGTTCATTTTTATTCCCCTATTTGTGCAGAAGAGAAATTAGGTCGTCATTTCTTCTTGGCATCTCTATGCTCAGCAAATATAGCCATTGAGGTTCTAAACTTAAGTCAAAAATAGAACTCAGCTTCAGTTTGAAAGTTTCTTTACATTCATGCACAGGGATCCAAGTATCAAATGTTTAGCTCTGCCCTTTTCTGGTCATTTCAAATTATGGAGAGAGAATTCCCAGAATGGGATCGCAGTGATCCTTGAACACGCGGCGGGAGGGCCTACCCTCCCATCAGCCAAACAGCTGCATGTGATTTATGGTGAGCTCTTCGTATCTGCAGTTCAACCAGCTGGTAGCACTGCGGTATTTACTGCTGAGAAAATCTGCATGTAAGTGGACCTGTGAGGTTCAAACCCATGTTGCTCAAGGGTCAGCTATAATTTCCAGGTTTACAGAGTGGCTGGAAGACATTTTAAAATTTCAACACCACAAGATATATTCACTGAAAAATTAATTGTAATAGTTTTGATTTGTAAAACTTAAAAAAAATTATTCATTTAGCAAATTTTTTTTAAATTGGAGAGAAATGGAAGCTGCTTTCTACATAGCCAAGAAAGTAGTAACTTCAGTTTTTTTTCTCCAAGTACAGATGAAAACAAATATGGACACAGTTAAGTTTACAATCGTATTGGAGAAAATAACCCAATCTTTTGAATGGTGATATTGATGAAGTTAAAGGTTTCTTGTACACTTCTGCCCCAGCGCTTTCTCAGTTAAAGCTCTGGATAACTCCCTTCAACTGAGTTTTATGTTAAACGAACACACCTTCCTTTTTTAGATAAAACAATTTTCACTAAGTTGAATTTACTAAATGATTATCTCCTTTAGCTAAAGGATTAACTTTTATTGAAATATTCTCTCACTTTTAAGGGTTTGTACAAAACTTTGTGAAGGAGCTTATGTCAAGATATAAAGATCATGGATGCTTACAGATATGATGGGCTACAAATGCAAATTTGAGGTCAGCCATCCATCAGATATGGTCCACGCAGTATTGACGGAAACCGGTTAATCTCTTCTGCACCCAGCAGTAAAACGACCACTGATTAAACGAGACATCAGTTCATCCCATGTTCTCCTTAGTTACGAACAAGAAGCAGTGTCTTTAAGCATGGGGAAAGTTTTCACAAGGTAAGACCAGGCGAAACACAATTAAGGCACATCCTTCTCAGAACCTTGTTGGATCATGACTTTAACAAGATCACTGTGACGTTTAATAATAATTTGAGATTAAAGTCCAGCTGAAGAGTACTGAGCTAGGTGATGAAAATTGATTCTGTTACTAACTGTGCTACCTCACTGGTAAGTGAAGTCCAACTCCATGACCTCTAATGACCCTTTAAATAACAGTAACATTTTTTGAAGGCCTTCCTTTGCTAAGGATTTTACACGTGTCATTTGATCTTTGTAACACCTCTAGGAGGTATTATTATTAATGTCTGTTTTAGAGAGGGAGACCGGATGTTGTAATTAGCAGGAAATGGTTCTCGTCTCAGTGTGTTGAACTCTGAAACGCCTGCTCTTAACCACCGTCGCTGTTATGCAGAGGTCTTTGAATGTGTTTTAGAATCATTAGAGTCTATGAATACAAACGTAACAGCCTTTCACAAGTATAGTCAAAGGCAAACGCCCAAGTTCTAACAGGAACCTTCCTTTGTTAGTATCTTCAGAAAATAAGTAATATGTTGTAGAAACAAGACTAAGCTAATAAACTGTCTTCCCAGGGGAATGTACATGGATCATATGGATAAACTTGTTGGCTCTAAGTCCCAACTGGTACATTAGTATGAGTGCTTGGTCTTTAGAAGTGGCTTGTCGAAGTCTCTGTGTTGTGCAGTGATGTTTGAGCTCTGGAGCGTGACGTGTGAGCACAGGCCTTGTCTTTGAACGATGGTGATAAAAGCTGTGGCCGTGACGGCGGTGTGGTCTGCGCACTGTCCCATCAATTTCCCTGGAAGCACCACCCACACCCTCGTCTGTAAGTAGGAGAGCTCATTATGGATTTTTACCTTACTTCCAGGCTGCTACTCACGGTCGATGACAAATTTTAAGGCTGACCCTTTATTAAGCTTCTTTTTCTGAGAAAGAGACTGGGCAGGCAGCTTTAACATATGTGCTTCTTCTGCTTGGTCTGTGTTTTCCTGGAGCGAATTGTCAAACCCTTGAGAAAATCTAGGCTCTGGTGTGTGAAGCCTGGATTTCTGCCTTGAAAAATCATGAACGCAGTTTCCTGCAATATTTCCTTCTAGTGAAGCAAGTTTCATCACAGGCATTTGGATGTTCTCCCCCTCAGCTTGAGGTTTGTCAGTATCTAATTATGAGACTGGATTGCTAATGAGCAGAGATCTGCCTCTCACCACGCAGGGCTGTGCGGTACCCGCAGAGGGACCAGCGGACTTTTGAATAAATGACAGTGGTCCAAGTTAGCTCTTGCTCTCAGCGCTCTTTTCTTATTTCTTCTCACAGGTGGTTACCACCGTGAGCCCTGACATTTACTTACACTTCACACTCCCCTCCATCTAATTCAGTCCTGATCTCTCTCCTCTGGGCCCCGTCTGAACCTACATGCCCTTTTGATACACTGAGATTTTTTTTACCTCAAAAAATTCCTTTTACTCCTTCCCTTAACTTAGAGTTGGTTTCTTTTTAATCAGATCATAGGTTTTTGCAATCCATACTTTTGTTTGATCGCTTTGGATCTCCTAATCTCACAGTGCCAGAAAGGAGGGGTGTGTGGTTACTTGTGTGTGTGTGTGTGTGTGTGTGTGTGTGTGCACTTGTGTTCATCAGTCGTGTCATACGGTGCCTTCCTGCCAGGCTCTCTTCCTGGGCCTGCTCCCATATCTCGGGAACCTCGACACGACGGCCCTGTGCCCTGTCCCTACTTCCAGTGTGAGCTGGAGGCTTAGGCACAAAACAAAAGTCATGCTAAATTTCCTTTCAGGAAATTCTGTTTCTGGAACCCTTGCTGCTGTACTAAGCAGATCTGTGCAGAGAGATAAGCTTCCTATTGTCTTAGCATTTCTCAGGCTCTTCCTGGAGTTTCTCCCTCACTGCCATCGCCTCCTGCTCTCCTACCCAGAGCTGGTGGCAGTCGCTGGAGAAAGTCCACGAGTGCCCAGAGGCCTGCTCTGAGCGGCCTGCGTGCCCTTCGCCGCTCAGCACGTGCTTCCCTTCCCGCTGCCTGTTGTCGGCCCGTCCCTGTTTCAGGTGTCTTTCCTTCTCAGCAACCGCCCAGCCTATTCGTTCTGAGCTGGGACTCTCTCATTTTATTGGGAAGGTTGGAGTTTTATGTGATTTTACTCAGTTTCCTCTTACATGGACTAGCTCTTCTTGCAGAAGTTCTGGAAAACGTGCTTCTATTTTTCTACCACTGTTTTCTCCTCTATTATCCAATTTCTAGTCATATCAACATTTAAGACCTTTCTCAATAAAGGTCTGTTTCCTTAGTGTTTTTTAATAAATTTTAAAATATTTATTTATTTTTCTTATTTTATATATTTATTTGGGAGGTGGTTAATTAGGTTTATTTATTTATTTTTAGTGGAGGTGCTGGGGATGGAACCCAAGACCTCGTGCATGCTAAGCACACACTACCACTGAGCTCTACCCTCCTGCCTGTTCTCTTAGTTGTTTGAGAATTCACTTAACTTCTAGTGGGATTTGAGCAGTTTTAAACAATGTTTCCTAAAAAAGCCTATTCACTTGGCTTGCTGCAAAACACTTCTTAGTTCTTCCTGCTAAAATATAGATGTTCCTTAAAGTCCTTACTTTTGTCCTCCCTCCCCTCTCCCCTCCTCTTTGCCTTTACACTTGTATGCTGACTTGCACACAGATCCCAGCTCTAGTCACATCTGCATCTATCTGCCAGCTGAGAGCCTTGCCCTCGGGTTTCCACTGGCATCTTAGAGTCAGCATTTTTGAAATCAGACTCCTTTGCCAAATACCACCAATTGGTCCTCCTTCCCTGAAGTGAAAGGGCCACCAGCATCACTCTGCTTAAGCCTCTTGTCCGGATTAGTCCCTTTACTTCCCATTCCCTGCTCATGGTGACTCACTTTCACGAGGACCAGGTGTGATTTATCTCATGGAGGGCTCCCTGCTCTGTGAAGTTAGTTACAGCGTGACTGTATCCAGGGCCTCCCCTCTCCCCCTTCCCCCTCCCTTCCCCACTTTTACTCTCCCTGGTCCCCACCCCACCCCCCACATACCCCATAATTGTGTCCCTGATATGCTGGTTTGCCCCTTTCCTGAATGCTCTCCAGCCATTAATTTTGGTTTTCAATAATATTCATTTTTTATGTCAAATTCTATATTTCAAATATTTTTAAAACCCTTTATAAAGGTTTTCCTGAGAATTTTAACCGAAGTGAATCTGACTTTATTTTGAATTACCACCACGCAGGTACTTTTCCTGGGGTTCATATCAGTCTTCTGGTTTATGGTACATTTGTACCTTCTGTAATAGTCCATGGGGTTTTGACTGATGTGTTCTGAGTTTAGACACACCTGGATTTGAACCTTAGCTTGTTCACCCTGTAGCTATATGATCTGGGGCAAGTTATTCATTTGAAGCTCACTTGTTTTTTTCTTCTGTCGAAAGAGAAAAGTAAAAGGGATTGTGATGAGATAAAATACCGAGTACTTAAGTAAGTGAAATAATGCCTGGAGCGTAGGTTAAGTCCCCAAGGAGATTTGAGTGTTGGCTTTGCTGGGTCCTTAGCACGTGGCGTTGGTCAGTGCACGTGTCCTCTGGGGGCCTTTGTTACTAGTTGGTGAAATGGGGAGGTCAATGACCAGTGGGGCTGATGCAGTGCCCAGCACGGGTGGGTGCTCAGTGGGTGCAGGGCCATTTTATCATTGTTACTGTTGTACTCACACCATGACTTTTCCAGGCAGTGTTCGTATAGCATCTCATTTAATCATCCTTAGTTCTTCCTCTCTCCCCAGGAGCTGGTTGTTATTACTGGTCTGCAGGTGAGGAAGTGCAAGGTTTCACAGCCAAGGTTCTAGAAAAGGTGGCACTAGGATTTATGACTTAAACCCAGAAGTTGCCTGCCTTAAATTTCATGTACTTTGTGTTAGATCATAATGAAGCTGACGTACAGTAGAGCGGTCAATGAATGTGAATGTTTATACCCACTTAAGAATAGTACCTAGTTCATGTCTTAGGAAAGCTCATGGTCTAGTTGGGGGCGGGGAGGAGCACACAGACAACATGTGGAAGAGAAATCACAATTCAGACTGAGGAAATGCTGGTACAGATACTAAAAGTGCTGTGGGAACACAGAAGATGAAGCAACTAACTGCCTGGGAAAGGAAAGGGGAAGAAGTCCCCACTCTAGACAGATGGCATTTGCACTGGCACTTGAAGGTCAAGTGGGAGTTTGTTAAGTGGAAAAGCCAAGTTGTCTTCAAGAAAAGAACTGATTCTGCCTCTGACGCACAGGGTTCTGATAGATCCTGGCACATCCAGGAAATGGCGAGCAATCCTGGGTGGCAGAAACAAAGGGTGATTTGTGAAGGATGGAAGGAGTCAGGGGTGGGCAGATGGCTGTCCTTAAAGGCATCTTCAAATGCCAGATGAGGAGCCTGAATTCTGTCTCAGAATCATTGGATATCTGAGAGGTTTTCCCTAGCAAGAGATGGGCGTGTTTATCTTTGCTTTTAATGAAGCCCTACTGCATGGCGGGAGCTGAGCTGCAGGAGTGTGGCAATTGCGGAAGAGATTATTGAACTCTTTTCAACTAGGTCTGAGAGTTAAAGTGGTTGGGGAGAATGGGAGTCCTATTCTAGACACATATCTGAGTTGGATTTGTGGTTTTGGCAACTTACTGGATTTTGGATATGCAGGGTTGTTTCTAGCTTGGAAGACAGGATGGAAGATATAATTTGGAGTAATTTTTAATAACTTATGCTCTCAAAAATTTTGAAACAATTCAGCTTGTTAGTTTATAAAAGGACTCCTTAGTTACTTCATTTTGAAAGCTGACCATCTGGACACTGGCACATTAAACCTAATTAGGTACCTTTTTTTTTTTTTAAATACAGGCTAGATCTTGGGATTTTTATAAATGTGTATCATTGAAAAGAAGTCCCATGCAGAAGGAAATACTCAGCTTGGTTTGAGGCAGATCAAAACCACTTGTTTATATTCCAATCCAGTCACTACTTATGAAGTTTCATTTAAGATACTTAAAATGTATTGATTACTTGCTCAAAAGACTTAAGTCCTTGCCGAGGCATTTCTTTTTAATTCATCTATGTTGCTCATGCTGTGTTTTCAAAGGAGTGTTTGGGAGGTAGTGCTGAGTCAGGAAACTGGCTCCACTGATGGTGTGGGAGGTGGTGAGGGCAGCTTTAAGTCTCTGAAATAGAGGCCATGAACTGGCTTCAAAGGAGAGGCTTTTTTTTAACCCTTCCAACCCGTCATCTCTGGCCTGCTCTAATTCAGATCGGCCAGAGCTGAAAGATTGGGTGTTCTGTGGTCCCTGGGACGGTAAGAGAAATAATCCACTTCTGTGGTGGAAGGACCTCATGCAAAATAGAAAAGGTATGTCAGGACCTGTCTCTAGAAAAGATAAAGCAAAATGTTCTGACCAAAGAAACAGAATGTGAACATGTGCAGGTTGGTGGGGGTCACTGAGGAAGTGGTGTATGTGTTAGATTAACAGACACAATTGTTAATCATCTGAATCATAATCCATAGGAATGAGGAGAAGAAAGAAGGGAAAATAAGGCCTAGAAACAAACAAAAAAGATTTATTTTGCTACTTGAGAAGGCTTTTGAAAGCTTTAGGAAGAGTGGAAGAACAGAATTATTCAATTTTAAGTTCATTCATTGTTTTTTTTAATTGCAGTATAGCCGGTTTACAATGCTGTGTCAGTTTCTGGTGTACAGCATAGTGATGCAGTTACACAGACATGTATTCCTTTTCATACTCTTTTTCACCATAGGTTACTGCAAGACATTGAATATAGTTCCCTGTGCTACACAGAAGAAACCTACTTATCTATTTTGTATCATTTAATTGTACTTCTGAAATCCAGAAAAATGAAGGTTAAAGCTTTTTTTTTTATCATAGAAGGTGTGTAACTATTGACTTTATAAAACTATAGGTTTAGCTAACAGTTTACATTGTTGACTGTGACAGGTTGTTGTCTCCCCGTAGTGCTATGCTATTAGCTAATACTTTACAGGGAGACCGTCTTCTGAAGTTGGAGAAATGTAGACAACTTCAGCATTTCCCAGTGTATCTGGAATAAGCAGTTGCTCACAATGAATTATTCCTGACAACTGAAGTATGTGTGTAGTGGTGAGAAGTCTGTGGGAGTGTGTGGCTTCAATAAGATGGTGTTTTCTTAGTTGTTGTATTAGTTTAATGCTTTCCTTAAAATGTTGGCCACTGAGAGAAGTAGTAGCCTGTGTTGCCAGGGTGATCTGAAGGTGAAAGTAGTAAATGATTATGATGGTAACTATTGTTAATACCGGAGTGGATACAACTTATTGAACATTTACTGGTGCTTGAAGCACCATGATTTGCAAATATTATCTCATGCTATCCTCGTTTTAAAGAGGAGGAAAGTGAGGTTCAGGGAGATTACTAACTTCTTCAAAATTAAGAATGGGAACCAAGGTTTAAATTACTTTTTTAACTCTAAAAGTATTCTGCTAATTGCCACAAGATCCCACCTTTTCCATTTGTTTTCTATTTCTTTCAGCTGAGTAATGCTGGAAGCTATGTTAGACATTTAATCCAGCCAGAATCTCAAGTTATATTCAGCTTGGATTTAAAAAAAAATTAATTTTCGAGACCTCAGAGTACAGGCTCTGTGTGTTGCAGGAAAGCTTATATGCTCAGCCGGAGGTAGGAGCCCTTTCTTCTTCTGGGTTTGCGGTGACCTCGGGTAAGTCAGCTCACTGCCCTGGGCGATGCTCACAGCATTAATGATGTAATACAATACATGTATTCTTGTCGATGCCACAGGTCAGGTCGGTGAGACAGGTTTCCTCCCTCATGTATGATTAGGAAAGAGACATCCACACTTGGGTGAATTTGTTTCCTTCATAGTCAACCCACAATTCAGATGTTAAGTTGAACAGAAATGAGCTTCTAAATATAGGTCAGATACTTCTAAAACATCACATAACTGCACCTCCTTTCTCTTGCCCAAACTAAAAGGATCTTCCAAGGTCCTGCCTACCTGCCCGGTCCCTCCCGTCAGTACATCACTGACCAGTGCACCTGTGCAGTAACTGCACCTGGTTAGTTTCCTCTGAACCCCTAATGAATCCCCTGTTTTATCCAGATTCTCTTCAGGCCTCTAGCTGAGAAAATGGTAGATTGAATATTGCTAATTTAAGTGTTTAAAGTCAGGGGTTACATCTCTTAAGAATTGAGCTAATTATACCATGTTTGTATGTTCAATATCATATTTGTTAATCGTTCTTTGGAATCTTAATTCTCACTCTTGTCCTCATGTGGATACCTGCCATTCCCCAACCAACGACTGTGGTGGGGCCAGCAAAGGGAACTCATGTGGTATTTTCTTCCCAACTGACTTCTCAAATGTTTGGAGTAACAGAGTATGACTAACCATATCATCTATAAAATGAATCAGAAACAGGAGTTACACTGTTTCCAGTTACCTGTCTTTATTTGCTGTGGGTATAGCTCAAGGGCTACAAAATATTACATGCACCCTTTTATCTGAGGTGAAAAAAAGATTTAAGGAAAGTCGTCATAAAAACTGTTCCCCCCAACTTGATGGCTTTGTTTTGTTTCCTTTAATTCTGGGAATGTGCGTTATTTGTGTTATGTTGCTGTTGGTGGAATATTCTTGTGGTACAATAAAGTCAGAAACTCACAGGAAATTTTGAAAAGTTGGCCTGTTCAACTAATACAAAATTATAAAGACTAACTTTTCATGTGGTTTTCTAAATATACCTTACGAAGTTTCTCTCTATATCCGTCTTCCATCTGCTACACTGGAGCTTAAAGTGAGTTGCTGTGGCCTCATTAGAAATGTGTTATGTTAGTGTCCTTTAAATGACCTCTAGTCAATTGGAAGATATTCTCCATTTTTCCAGGCTCAGCATTTTCCCTGCCCTTATTTCTAACTCCCGTGTCTTCTCAGTTGGGCAGTCCTGACAAACGTGAACCATCATATCTCTTTTTCTGGTTATAAAGTTCAAAATGGTGTTCTCCACCCTTCCTAAAGTTGGATATTACTTTGCTCTGACTGTGTGACGAGTGGAAGACTCGTGAAATAAACTAAGAGGATCTTCAGAGCGAAATATACTTTATTCCAGACTCATAGCCGAGCCAGAAAGCCCCTCTGCACCATCACTACAGGCTCAGAACAGCGTGAGGAGATCCTGTCCCATTATCGACAGCTCTGACTGCCACTTACTGTTTTTGTTGCTAACTATAAATAACACATGCTCACTGAGAGAGAGAATGCGTAAAAGCCCAAGGCCATGGCGGTACAGATATTTTTATTTTCTCTTGAGCTCTTACAAATTTTTCAGACCATCTCAGTGAACCAGAATCACTTGCATCCATTTATGCACACAGTTCTTTCAGCATTATTTTAATTGAATTTGCACTTCCCATTCCTTTTTGAACCTTTTTGAACCTTTTTGTCATTAACAAAACAAGCTTGTTAGCAAGGCAAAGAAAATCCTGGGTTGAGGTGTCTTCATTGGTGAATTCCACCAAACCTTTAAAGATGAGATAATACTGGTCCTACATAACCTCTTTCAAAAAATAGAGAAGGGAACACTGTTCTCTTTACCTTACAAGACGGATGTTTCCCTGATTCCAGAACCAGAGTCACTAGAGCACTAAAGATGGTACCCCTTGTGAGAACTAACAGGACATTCCTTCGCATGACATGTGCAGATTTCATCTTGCAATTTATAAAGAGGAATGCTAGATTGGTTTAACATTTAAAAATCAAGGCGTAAAGGAGAAAATTATATGACCATCTTAATAGATGCAGAGAAAGGTTTTGACAAAATTCAACACCCATTCATTAAAAAAAAAAAACTCTTGGCAAACTGGGAAGAGAAAGGAATAGCCTCACCCTGGTAAGTGGCACCTATGGAAAACCTACAGCTGACATCAAGTTTAACAGCGAAGGACTGAATGTTGTCACCCTCAGAGTGGGAACGAGGCAAGGGTGCTCCCTGCTTGCTGCGGGTACTACCTGGTACTTGTACATACTCCTCTGTTTAGCATCGTACTGGGGAGGCCAGCCATTTAGCCACGGAACGAGGCAGGAAGTACACGGCATAAAGATTAGAGAGAAGTAAACGTTTCTCTGTGCAGATGACATGATTGTTTACGCAGAAAATCCCTGTGACTGTACTAAACAGCCGTCAGCACTAATACGTGAGTGTGAGCTTTCGTGAGACAGAGGTGAACATGTGAAAATCAATTGTGTTCACGTGTACTGGCAGCAGACAGCTGGAAAATAAAGATGAGAAAACATGCTATTGAAAGTAGCATAAAGATGAAATATGTAGAGATAAATTTAGCAAAAAGCATGTAAGATCTGTATGCTGAAAACTACCTAACATTGCTAAGGTTACTTAAAGGACTGAGTAAGTGGGAGCCGTGCCACCATGAGCTGGAAAACTCCACATGAAGAAGTCGATAGATTTCACACAACCCAGTAAAAGTGCCCGCGGGCATTCTGCAGACATTCACAGCTGATTCTAAAACATATACTGAAGTGCAAAGGAACTAGAATAGCTAAAACAGTTCTGGGAAAGACCAACAAACTTGGCAGACTTACCAATACTACCTGATTTCAAGACTGTTGGTAAAGCTACATTATGAAAAACAATGTGGAACGGGTGTAAGGATAGAATGTAGCCACAGAGATCAGGGGAACCGAACAGAGTGCCTAGAAATAGACCCACATGTATTTGATCAGTTTATTTTTTAACATATGAGCTAAGGTCCATAGGTGTTTTTTAAAGCCTTTATAACAGGAAATACAGCTTACATACAGAAAAGTGCAGAAATACAGCTCAGTGATTTATCACAGCTGGACCGCCTGTGTAATTATTGCCAACTCAAGAAATAAAACATTCTGTATTGGGTCAGTGTATTGTATTTAGGTGGTATTAAAAATGGTAACCTTCTTAGTTTAAATTTAAATGTAAAATTACGAGGTTTACATCAAAACCAACATTTCACAAATGCACTTTAAGGCATAACGAGGGTTATTATTCTAGGCACTGAAAATGGTTTTCTGGCACTGTTATGCAAGTCATAGAGAATCCAGAGATGTGGACTTTATTGCTACATGAGAAGTACATTTAAGTTTTAGGGCACTTTTTATAAAGTACAACTCTAGACCTAGTAATTTTGGCATATTAAGTTATCTTTAATATTTTTTCTAGAAAACTGGTGATTTTTACATCCATGATAAAAAAAATTTTTATACAAAATCTACTGCCTTAATCTAGTTCCATTGATAAAATTAGTTTTTATTGTATTAGTAAGTCAAAATAACATCTCTGTGAAAACTTGCTGATTTAACACTCCAGAAGCTTTTACTAAGGACTGTTTTGATTAACTGTCATTGCTTCTAATTTAGAATTTTGTCTGAAAGGAAGAGAACATACAAAAAATTTATTGCCCCCAGTGTGCCAGGGTATACAAAGTAAATAGACGTCTTTGTGCTGATATGGTTACTGAGGTAGCATTCAGGATTTTCTAGTAAGTCAGTGAATCTAAGAAGATCTACAGTGTTAGGGGTTGCTTTGTACAATGTCTAACCTGACTCTGTCCAGGATGGCGGTACCCATTTTTGACATCCAGTTATGGGTAGATGTGCACTGGAAAATAAACCAAAGAAACACAGTGTATCTTATACTTTCGTAAACCATGTTTTATGGATAATGTTTCACTCTCTCAAAAGGCTGATACGTTTCAATATTTTGAATACATCAGTGTTAATTTTGAGGCGGGCAGAGATAACCTAACCAACTAGCATTATGTTTTGGTACTAAGGGATTATACCTTTTAATAAAGTTACTGAAATGCAAAGTAAATAAATAAATGAAACATGGACAGCATCTGAGAAGATTCCTCTCGTCCCCATTCCTTGCTGCCTAAGGTAACCGCTGCTGCCTGGTGTGGTTGCCCCAACTAATGTTCCCTTATGATTTTACTACCCTGTGTGTCAGTCCTAAAACACTGTAGTTTAATTTTACCTGCTTCTGGAACTTGGATATAAATATCTTACAATATGCATCTTTGTCTGCTTCTTTTGCTCACATTAAGTGAAGTTGTATTTTACTTTCATTTTGTCTTGTTTCCCACTGTGTGAAGACTTCATACTTTAAACAAGTGCTCTGCTGTTTATGAACACGTCTGTTGTATGTTTTCGGTGACTTCAAATAATGCTGTTGTGGACGTGCTCGTACGTCTCTCTCGATGAGCACGTGTACACATCCCTGTTGGGTACATACCTAGGAGTGGAGTTGCTTGGTCATAGGATATGCGTATATTCAGCTTTATGAGATAGGGCAAAATGATTTTCTTAAGTGATTTTACCAGTTTACAGCTCCATCAGTGGGATATGAGAATTCCCATTGTTCTGCGTTAATGGCAACTTTGGCATTGTCGCTCTTTTTTTTTTTTTTTAATGACTTTAACCATTCTGGTGGATGTGTCATGTTATGTACTGTGGTTTTAATTTATATTTCTCTGATTATTAATGTGGTTGACAACTTTTTCTTATGTCTGTGTATTCTCCTTTGAGGTTTCTTGCTTATCTTTCTATGGGTTGATTGTATTTTTCTTAGTGACTATAGCATCTCTTTGTTATGGATTCCTACCCATGGTCACTTAAGCTCTTACTTTCTTCATGGTGTCTTTCGATGCTTACTTTTAATGTAGTCTAAATTATCAATCTTTTCCTCTCTAGCTACGGTACTGGATGTTCTGTTTAAGAGTCTTTTTCTACTCTGCAAACAACAAAATATCCTCCTTTAATATCTTCAGAAGCTTTGTTGTTCTGTTTTGTACTTGGATCTACAATCGCCTTGGACAGCATGTTTGTGAGGCAGAGATCACATTTCATCATCTATCTCTGTAGGTGAGAGTCTGCTATGCGGATCTCTGTCCTATTTCTTGTGTGTTTGTGTCTCCTTGTATAAATGTTAGAGCGCTTAGTTATTGTTGCGTTGTAATAGGTCTTGTTATCTGGAACAGTAACTCTTTCCATTTTGTTTTTTTAAAGATTATCTTGGCCATTTTCGGCTCTTTTGAATATGAATTTTAGAATCAGTTTATCATATCTCACTAAAACACACTTGTACAATTGGGATGTTGCTTAGAATTTCATTAAATTTAACTACCAGTTCAGAGAACAGTGAAATAACTGAGGCTTCAAACCCACAAATGTGATCAATTTGTTTATACACACCTAAGTCATTTTTATTTTCTCTCGTTGAAGCCTTTTTTAAAAAATTAAGTATGACATATATTAGTTTCAAGTTACAGGATAATACTTTGATATTTGCATATATTGTGAAGTGATGACCACAGTAAGTCTAGTTAAACATCTGTCAGCCTACATAGTTACAAACTTCTTTTTTCTTGTGATGAGAACTTTCAAGATCTATTAACTACAATCACCATGCTATATATTACATCGCTGGTACCTCCTTATCTTATAACTGAAAGTTTGTGCCTTTTGATCACCTTGACGCATTTCACCCACCATCTCTGGTAACCACCAATCTGTTCTCTGTGTCTATGAGATTAGGTTTTTTTTTTAAATTCCACATATAATTCAGAACATACGGTATTTGTCTTTCTCTGTCTGACTTATTTCTCTTAGCATAATGGTCCATCTATGTTTTCTCAAATGGCAAGATTTCATTCTTATTTTTTTAATGGCTAAATATTCCATTGTATATATAGACAACATTTTCCTCATTAATCCATTGATGGACATTTAGGTTGTTTACATATCTTGACTATTGCAAAACTCTGCAGTGAACATGGGTGTACGTATATCTTTCTGAATTAGTGTTTTCAGTTTTTGCTAGTAAATATCTCAAAGTAGAATTGTTGGATCATATGGTAGTTCTGTTTTTAATTTTTTTGAGGAACCTGCATACTGTTTTTCATAGTAGCTGCACCACTTTACATTCCTACCAACTGTGCACAAAGGTTCCCTTTTCTCCACATCCTCTCCAACAAATCATAATAAAATTTATATGGAACCACAAAAGACCTAGAATTGCCAAAACATTACTGAAGAAAAAGAGGCTGGAGGAATAACTCTCTCAGACAATACTGTAGAGCTACAGTAATCAAAACAGCATGGTATTGGTACAAAAACAGGCATGTGGACCAATGGAACAGAATAGAGAGCCCAGAAATGAACCCACAAACTTTTGGTCAACTAGTCTTCGACAAAGGAGGCAAGAATATACAATAGAATAAAGACAGTCTCTTCAGGAAATGGTGTTGGGAAAACTGGATGGCAGCATGTAAATCAATGAAGCTGGAACACTCCTTTATACCATACACAAAAATAAACTCAAAATGGATCAAAGACTTAAACATAAGACAAGATATGATAAATCTCCAGCACTTGTTATTGCTTGTCAGTCTTAATGATTACCGTTCTTGCAGGTGTGAGGTGAGAAGTGATATCTCACTGTGATGTTGACTTGCATTTCCCTGATGATGAGTGATGTTGAGCACCTTCTGTGTACCTGTTAGCCATTTAGATATCTTCTCTGGGAAAAATGTCTGTTTAGTTCTTGTACCCGTTTTTAATTGGATTGTTTGTTCTTTGTTATTAAGTTATATGAGTTCTTTATAAATTTTAGATATTAACCCCATATCCAATACATGGTTTGCAAAATTTTTCCCCCATTCTGTACGTTGCCTTTTCATTTTGTTGATGATTTCTTTTGCTGTGCAGAAGCTTGTAAGTTTGATGTAATCCCACTGGTTGGATTTTTTTTTCTTTTTTTAAATTTGTGCTTATGGTGTACTACCTATAAAATCATTGCCAAGAACAATGTTGAGGTGCTTCCTCCCTATGTTTTCTTCCAGGAGTTCTGTGGTTTCAGGCCTTATGTTTAAACCTTTGATCCATTTTTGAGTTAATTTTTCTGAGTAATGTAAGACAGGGGTCCAGTGTTACTTCCTGCATTTATTTACCCAGTTTCCCCAACACCGTTTATTGAAGAGACTATCCTTTCCCCCCTGAATGTCCCTAGCCTCCTTATCACATACTAGTTGACTGGATATGTGGAGATTTAATTCTGGGCTCTCTATTCTGTTCCATTGGTCTGTGTCTATTTCTATGCCAGTATCATTAAAGTATTTTTAAAGAATTTTTAAAGGTTTATTTTGTGTTTGTGGATGGAGAGAACAATTGATTTTTGTATGTTGATTTTGTATTCAGCAATCATGCAAAATTTACTATTTCTAATTGTTTATATGTCTTTTTGGAAATTTTTATGTATGCAGTCATGTCATCGTGAATAATGACAGTTTTATTTCTTCTCCGATCTTTTGTTTGTCTTGTTTGTTCAATAATTTCTAGACTGAGTAGGAAAAATGGTTAAAAGGAAGACGGAGTGGTAGTAGTGGCATCATTTTCTCATTCCCAAACTTACAAGTACAGGCATGTCACCGTTTTATCAGATCAAGCAAGTTGTCTTCTGTAGTCAGCCCTCCATATCTATGAGTTTTGCATCCACAGTTGGCTGAATCCGTGGATCAAAAATACTTGGAAAAAAATTCCAGAAGGTTCCAAAAAGCCACACTTGAATTTGCTGAATGCTAACAAATATTTATATAGCATTTATGTTGTTGTAATAGGTATTCTGAGTAATCTAGTGTTGATTTAAAAGTATACGGAGGAGGTACACAGGTCATATGCAAACTCTGCGGCACTTTACATTTTATGTAAGAACTTGAACGTCTGTGGATTTTGGTATCTGTGGGGATCTGGGAACAATCCATATTACGTGGATTTAATTTTAAATGTGAAGCCTATCTTATTTTCCTGGAATCAGCCCACATTGTGATACATCATTCTTTTAATGCTCCACTGAATTCAGTTTGCTAGTATGTTTTGGATTTTTTTCATCCATATTCAGGAAAGTGCTTGGCCTGTATTTTTCCTTTCTCATAATGTCCTTTTTACATTTGCTGCCTCTGCTATGCTGGTCTAACTAAATAAGTTGAGGAGTGTTCCCTCTTTCTCTGTTCCTCGGAGGAATTTGCATAAGACTGGTGTTCTTTCTTCCTCAAGGGTTCAGGCAGAATTTGTCCATCTAGCCAACTGAGTCTGGAGTGTTCTTTATGAGACAGTTTTTAATTTTTAGTTTAATTTCAGTTATGAGACTATTCCCATTTTTCTGTTTTTCTCTATTTTGGTAAGTTGCATTTTTAAAAGAATTTATTCATTTCATCTAATATTTTTAAACGTTTGGTATAATTTTTTAAAATATTTACTCTATTTTTTAATATCTGTAGGAGATGTGTACTTTTCATTTTTTTTATTTCCAGCACTGATTAATTGTATTTCTACCTAATAATACTTGTCAGAGGTGTTCAATTTTATTAGCTTTTTTGGAGGACTTCTTTTAGGTTATTTTATTAGTAGTTTTACCTGTTTTCTTCCTTCTCTCTTTGGACTGAATTGCTGTTTTATTTTCCCTGTACATTCTTGAGATGTATATTTAACTTACTGACTTTTTAATATATGCGTTTAAACCTAAAAATTGCTGATTCAGTTAGCATTTATTACTAATGCTTTGAATTCTTTATTTGGTAAATCATTTTTTTCTTGTTTCATTAGTTGATTTTTCAGGGTTTTTCTCTTGTTCTTTCAATTGAGAAAAATTCCTCTGTCTTCTCATTTTGCTTAGCTTTCCTCTGTCTCTACAAAATTAGGTGAAGCAATTAACTATTGTGGTCTTGAAGGGAAGCTTCCCTGTGCAGCCTGTATGTGCCCAGTGGCTTTGGTTGGAGAGCCGGATCTGATGT
The DNA here is from genome assembly GCF_048564905.1 of Vicugna pacos. Lineage (NCBI taxonomy): Eukaryota > Metazoa > Chordata > Mammalia > Artiodactyla > Camelidae > Vicugna > Vicugna pacos. The sequence goes on along the minus strand of NC_132997.1, from coordinate 29,087,379 downwards.
GAGCCTAAGTCATGTCTCCCCCCAGGCTGCGCTGGC